>NC_091116.1:12700847-13035014 GCF_024713975.1 Paralichthys olivaceus
TGATGCATGTCCCCTGCGCTGTTGTGGCTTTTAGACGAGAACACTTGACTTTACTTCTCAAATCTGCTATTAGCAAAAAAAAATAAAAAACTGAAGTGACAAGCGTCTCTACGATCTGCGGTGATAATTCCCTAACGCCAGGCGAGCGAAGGGTTGGGTTAGGACTTCATCCTACATTTGTCTGCTCGGACACCGACCCGCTGCCGTCCTCGCCGCTGACGCCACCCGAGTCCACTTTAGAGTAACTGTACGTGACGTCATGGTTATTGTCTCTGTTGGGATTTGTACTGTGAGTCTGGTTTTATTCTCGGGGACGGGGGAGTTCTGTGAATGTCGTGTGACTATAGAGAAGCTTATTGTATTTTCTGGCTGTTTTAATATTAAAGAAGAATGAAGGAGACGTGTTTGGGTCTTGATTTGTGGTTGAGGAGTAAAAACTTTATACTGTTTCTAATGTTTCCAAGCTCTTTGTGGTCATTTTGCATCATATTGTTTGCTTTGCATCGTTTCGTGGTCATTTTGCATCGTTTCGTGGTCATTTTGCATCAGTGTGGTCATCTTGTGTTTGCTTTGCGTCTCTTTGTCGTGGCTGAGCATCACGTTGTGGACATCCTGCTCGTGTACGTCTGCGGATCTAACTCTAAAACCTTCAATTCAAATGTAGATCTTCAACCATCGGTCAGTAGATGTGACTGTGTGTAAACATGCCACGAACGCTCGCACATGACGGAGGAGCTTCCTGTTCAAATGAAGGAGAAAAGAACATTTATCTTTGTCTCTGTCCTTCGTGACCTTTACAAATCCCCTGCCCACTCTGTTCAAACTCAGCTTTAATTACATCAACGCAATTACAGAGGCAACGCGAAGCCCTCGTCCACCGAGGACGGCGAGGATGAAAAGTCACAAGGCAACTTCAGAAACTGCGAGTTAAGACCTGGAATAAGTCCAGTCTCTGGTGGTTCTCCCTAGAAAACCTACAAAGACATTTTCTACTGTCACGAAAGAGAGAAAGCTCAGTTTGAGACCAGCTTTACTTTAAAGTACGAGGCCGAGGCCACGTCTCTCACCGTGGAGCTCCGTGTGGCTGCAGAGTCACGCTGAGGAGAAACTCCCACTTACTGTCGCCACAGAGATGTTTTCCGGTCATTCTGCAACCCTCCGACATCGATTTATACTTCTGCGCTTTTAAGCATCATTTTATGGGTGTTCTGTTTCTTTGTGATCGGTTTGCGTCTCTTCAAATGTCTCTTCACTGGACATAAATGGCTCTTTTTTTTTAACCCAGAGAGGAAGAACAGCAGGGGCCTGTGTGAAAATAAGGTTTCATGTTGAAGCTGCAGTTCCTGAATACGTAGCTGACAGAGAATGATGACAGTGAGGGAGGACGTGCTGCTTGTCGACAGTTTGGTTTTTAAAATCATAAGAAAATAAAACATCCGACATTTAAACGTTCTGGTTTGATTCCCAAAGAGGCACCACACTGCCCTCTGGTGTTGGAAGCCGTGCGGTTCACTTCAAGAGGAAACTGGTTTTCTGCTCATTATATAAAAACCACACGTGACCATTGAGCTTCATTGTTAATATGTAGATTCTCCTCAACCTCTAAGAAACTGATTTTCTAATTATGCGAGTTAATCTACAGATACTTAATTAATTCCTAATAACTCAATGACTAATTTATAAATTTCAAACGCAGCACTGCGAGTAAGACACTTGGAATAATGTCAGAACAAGAGAAGTCGGTGTAAACAGCTTTATTTAGAAAAAAAAGCTACAGATTCTTTATTGTCCCTCACCGGAGATTTCAATAAAACCAAATATCTTTGGATTGAACTCAGACAAACTGCAGCAGTGGCTGGAAGGTTTCTGTTTATTAGTGGTCGACACACCAGCTGTCAAACTGCACATTAACACTCTGTTACATTAAAATAAACTCTGGAGATTATAATCTGAGAAAGTTTAACCATTTCTTCCATCCAGCTCTGTCCCTGGGTTTAATACTCCTCGCCCTCTTCGTCTTCCTCGAACGAGTCGATGCCGACCTCCTCGTAATCTTTCTCCAGAGCGGCCATGTCCTCTCTGGCCTCCGAGAACTCCCCCTCCTCCATGCCCTCTCCTACGTACCAGTGCACGAAGGCCCTCTTGGCGTACATGAGGTCGAACTTGTGGTCGAGGCGAGCCCAGGCCTCGGCGATGGCGGTGGTGTTGCTCAGCATGCACACGGCCCTCTGCACCTTGGCCAGGTCTCCTCCAGGAACCGCAGTGGGCGGCTGGTAGTTGATGCCGACCTTGAAGCCGGTGGGACACCAGTCCACAAACTGGATGGAGCGCTTGGTTTTGATGTTGGCGATGGCCACGTTCACCTCCTTGGGCACCACGTCTCCACGGTACAGGAGGCAGCAGGCCATGTATTTGCCGTGGCGAGGGTCGCACTTCACCATCTGATTGGCGGGCTCGAAGCAGGAGTTGGTGATTTCGGCCACGGTGAGCTGCTCGTGGTACGCCTTCTCTGCGGAGATGACGGGAGCGTAGGTGGCCAGAGGGAAGTGGATGCGAGGGTAGGGCACCAGGTTGGTCTGGAACTCCGTCAGGTCTACGTTCAAGGCGCCGTCGAAGCGCAGGGAGGCGGTGATGGAGGAGACGATCTGGCTGATGAGGCGATTCAGGTTTGTGTAGGACGGACGCTCGATATCCAGGTTCCTGCGGCAGATGTCGTAGATGGCCTCGTTGTCCACCATGAAGGCGCAGTCAGAGTGCTCCAGGGTGGTGTGGGTGGTCAGGATGGAGTTGTAGGGCTCCACCACGGCTGTGGACACCTGAGGAGCCGGGTAGATGGCGAACTCCAGCTTGGACTTCTTGCCGAAGTCTACAGAGAGACGCTCCATCAGGAGAGAAGTGAAACCTGAGCCGGTTCCTCCTCCAAAGGAATGGAAGACCAGGAAACCCTGGAGCCCAGTGCACTGGTCAGACTGGAGGAGAGAGGAAGGAGTTTAAATAAGATTTAGTTCTTTGACTTGATGTGGAAAAGTAATAAATCTCCCTGCGTTCTAAAACAACAACCGATGGAGCTTCCTCCACCTCAGACACTGAGATTAATGACGTCTGCTGGGTGTTTTGAAATTGCTCAAACGTCCGATAACGACTTCAAGAACAACGTGTTTGAATCTTAACTCTCGGCTCTTCTTACCAGTTTGCGGATCCTGTCGAGGACGGAGTCGATGTGCTCCTTTCCGACCGTGTAGTGACCGCGGGCGTAGTTGTTAGCGGCGTCCTCCTTCCCGGAGATCAGCTGCTCGGGGTGGAAGAGCTGGCGGTATGTTCCGGTACGGACCTCGTCTGAAGAGAGAAGAGGTCGAGTGTTAATACTGTTAATTGATTCGTTGTTCTTAAGTATAAATATGTTGAATTCTGATTTTAAAACCTCCTGAAGAAACAATAAGAAATTATGATTTCACGTGACAAAAGAAAATATTCAACTAAAAGCAACAGAAACAAATGAACCATCTGATCATCAAACTGAACTTTGGCCAAAATTACTTTGAAGGCTTTGATTCAAAAGGTCGCCTCTGTTACAACTTCAATTCTCTGGAAGCTGTTCATTGGTTTGCCAAATGATCAGCTAGATTAATCTTTATGGTTTTATAGACTCTGCTGAAACAAGTCTAAACTCTGCCTGAAGTTGTCTCCACGTCTCAGACAGCAGGACCGTCAACTCCTCGTCTGTCGCTCCGAGGCAGGAATGCTCTTTTAAAGAAAACCTGTTTGTGTTGTTCCTCCTCACCGATGACAGTGGGCTCCAGGTCAACAAAGATGGCCCTGGGGACGTACTTCCCGTTGCCCGTCTCGCTGAAGAAGGTGGTGAAGGAGTCGTCGCCGCGTCCGTCGGTCTTGGTGGTGGGCATTTGCCCGTCGGGCTGGATGCCGTGCTCCAGACAGTACAGCTCCCAGCAGGTGTTGCCCATCTGGACACCGGCCTGGCCAACATGTATAGAGATACACTCACGCTGTGGAAGGAAAAAAAAAAAGAATCATTAAACCTTTCTCAACTAAATTCTAGATGATTTAAACCACATTTCAAAACATAAATAGGTCAACAAACCATTTTTCTGGAAAGCTTTAAGCCGTTCATATGTTTCTAATGAGTCCTGACTTGCTGAAAATGACAGTTGACTGGGTGGAGTCAATGCGTCACTTTCTCTTTTTCTATTTGTCTGAGGTCTTCCTCTGCAAACATTTAAGTTCCTCAAACATCCTTGTCACAGGGATGTGAAATCAGCAGTCAGATCTAAATATGCGAGTGGGGGTGATTAGCACAGTCTTGTCGGAGTTGTCTGTCGGGTCCAAAGTGCTCCCACACCCTGCTGAGGTATTTCTCCTTCCCTGTAAATAATGTGGGTGTTGGAGGAGGGAGGCGATGGCTCATACTGACTGAAACAAGTTTGTTCTCATCGTTTGAACATTTGACCTGAGGGACATTAAAAGTCCGTCCCGTCAAACTGCTCTTTTCAAAAGAGAGAAATATCTGTTAGAGGATGAAATCGACATCATTCATTCATTCCAGTTGTGCTGATGTGTAAAAGCTTTGTTCCACCGCTGTGCTCACATGGCCACGGCAGGGGTCCGTCAACAAAAGTCCAGCTGTCAGTGGTAACACGAGAACACGACCTCGTCGACCCGCCGCGTCAAAGTGAAGTTATATTCACGAATGACGAATAGTTTCACATTCACATGGTGACGCAAGGGGAGAGAGGCTGAGGCGGTGTCCAACGGTTGCCTCTGACCTAATTCTTAGAGGAGACGTGTGACTTGCGTCTGTAAAACATTTGTGTTGTGAAATTCCAGTGAGTAAGTCCGCCTGCGAGCAGACGCTAGAAAACATCCTGACTGAGCCGCTCGCTGTGTTTTTCCAGTGAGACGTAGTCAGTAAACACAATCACACTCCAGCAAAACAGCTGAGAACGCTAAATATGAGGGATAAGGGGAAATGTCATGGCACTTATCAAAACTAGCTTATGATCCATGAATGAAAACTAACATAAAAACTTTTATAAAAACTATTAAAGAATAAAAATTTAAGCAAGAGTACACATTTTATAATTATAAACTAGAATGAGGTCAAATCAGGAAATGCAGATAATAATAATTGAAAAAGCTAAAACCTGAAGGATAACAATTAAAATACAGTCAGACTAAACAAACGGAGGAACACGTGACTCTAATTCTCTCTCTGTTTCCTTTCAGCGTCGCTCTGGCCTCGTTGTGAGTGTTGACCTCTGACCTCCTCGCTCCCCCTCGCAGAGCTGCCGACTGAGAGGTCGGCGCTGACGTTGGGAGTTGCTAAGTTTGGAGCGATGAGGCCAACTCAGCACACAGCTATTTTTAATGAGGCCACACACACACACAGCAGCTTTAACCCACTTACTAAATATATAATATATATAAATAAAAGCTGATATTTATATATATGATGATATTCTTGTTGCAGCCTCTCACGTCTCCTGCAGAACTAAACCTCCCTCGCGTGATTATAAAGACAGTTTCCACAGAAGCTGTGGGGATGTGACAGAAACAGGGAGCGGCCATGTTTTGCAACTCAACGCACCAGAGATTAACACTTCCGGGCTCCGGCCAGCGTCTACTTCCGGTTTCTCTTCCGGTCTGAAAATGCGTCACGACTGACGTCGGAGTCCAGCGCGCGAGAGCAAACACAGAGGGGCATTGTGCTGTAAAAGTCGGGGGGTCGAACCCGGAAAAACTTTCCAACTGGTTCCCTTAATGAGCATAAAGAGACAGGTGGGGTTTTAATGCTGCTCGGACTCGGAGGAGGTTCGAACCCCTCGAACTCACGAGGTTCTAATGGACCCCCCCCTCTGTTCTGTGTTGTGGCCCAACGCGGGAAGAGTCCAGATGTGAACCGAACTTTTTCTTTTTTTCTTCCCCCAAACGAGGCTCGAACGTTGCGACACCGAGAGTTGCACCGAGGAGCCAAAGTCCAAAAACGGGAAGCGAACCCGCGGCTGCGACACGTCGGGCTTTCAATGGCCCCCGCGCCTCGTGCTGGATTTAAACCCTGGGTTCCCTCGGTTTTTTAAAAAAGGGCGTGAGTTTTTTTAAAATGGATGAACCGGTGGAGAGCTCGAACCACCGACATGTACGATGAGCCACATCAGCATTCACCCCCCCCCCCCACCCGCCGGGCAAACAAGCGCCCTCCCCGGCTGACAGGCCCCCAGAGCCCGGGTAGAAAACACTTCACCTCCACATGTCTCCACCGACTGACTCCATGTTCTCCATCTTTTTTAAAAAAAAAAAAAAAAAAGTGTCGTGTGCTCGAGGTTCACGAGACAGAAAGTTTTCACGCGCAGCCCGGAGGCCATTAAAAGTTCAGGCGAAGAAGAAGAAGAAGTTTGTGACGAACTTTAACAAGAACTCAGTCGAGAACACGAAGAAGAAGAAGATCATTATTCTTATTATTATAAGTGTTGGATGTAGAAAGTCTCTGGAAGCAGCTGGAGTTTGTTTGTTGGACAACGACTGGTTCCACACGTTAGTTATAATAATTAGAATTAGAATAAGAAGAAGAAGATGGGACTCACCATGGTGCAGGTTTAAATTCTCCTTTCTGTGCAGACGAAGTGGAAACACTGAGTTCTCACAGGTCACTGTAAAGAGATCTCTGTGAGCGAAGGCCCCCCCCCACGGGCGCACTCCGCTTTTATACATGCCACAGGGGGGCGGGGGGGAGAGGGGAGGAGCCACAGACAGCTGCAACCCCCCCTTTCTATTTTTAAATATGAAATAACTCTTCAGAATAAATGATCACGAAAGTTCATGCACTGAAGTATTCTACAAACCAACACAGAGATCAGGGACAGGAGAGAACAACAGAAAGGAAAAAAAAAGAGGAAGAGGAAGAACGACAAACAGGAGGAGGAACAACAGAAAAAGAAGAACGACAAGAGGAGCAAGAAGAACAAGAAAAAGTGGAGCAAGAATTAATACGAGGGGGCGGCAAGAAGAGAGAGAATATCAAGAAGAGGAAGAAGAAAGTGGAAGAATGACAAGAGAAAGGATGACAAAGATTTAAAAAAGAAGAGGAAGCACAAGAGCAACAAGTATTTTTATTATCTTCACCCTGACTCATCATCAAGTTCATGTAGAAAATATATATTTTTTAAAATCTAATAATTAAAGAATTATAACTTGAACTCACACTGAAAAGTTTCACTTGAAGTTTTCCTGAATTTAATCTCCACAGCTCCTGATCCCCCGACGCTGTGATGCAGGGAACAGCCACTGGATGGCGTCCTCACTTCAGTGACTCACTGACGACTCTGGACCCTCAGGGGCCCTGAAGCCCCCACCCCCACCCCCACCCCCGTCAGTGTCTTTACGTCTTTTTAATTACCTGCAAATTAAATCATGTACCGACGTATCAAACTATAACTCTGCTACTAACTTCACATTCACGTCACATTTTAGTCCCAAGAAGAGTTTAAAGGGATTTTAACCCCAAATCTGATTTTCCCTCATTGCAACCTTTATTTTATAAAACACGTAAACAAGTGCTTGTGTAGTTCAGTTCTCTCATAAATGTTTTCCTCCTCCTCGCTCTCCGTGATTCTCTCCTGTCCATCACTCTCTACAGAAATGCAGAGCCGACCCAGGAGCCGTCAGATGCCTGAGCTCCTCGCTCCGGGACTCCAGCTCTGAATGTAAACGCCGTCATAATCCTCAAACGTCCGCAGGAGCCCAGAGCTTCATCCCCTCAACTGCTCATTCCTCTTCAAACACGCCTCCAAACGTCTTCTTTCTTTTTTTATATACGAGAGGAGAGATAGTTTGCGATAGAGGGATAACGGAGATCTTTTTCATGTGCTGTGATTCGTCCTCCTCCCCTCGGAGGTCCACAGATTACTTTTCTTTTACGGCCCGAAAACTATTTTAGTGTTTTGCTACTTTTTCTTTGCGGCGGCTCGAGAGAGAACGTGCGTCTCAAATCATTCAGTCACTTGATTTTCTCCTTCCTCAGAAGTATTATTACATTTTAAATTATACATTAGTTCAACTTCGTGAACTTTAAAATGTGTACATTCAGATTCAACAAGTGGGTTTTTATTGTGAAATCACAGCTCTGACATTTGACCTGTCGACAGGAAACGACGGATCGCAGCAGGCGGAGCTGTCGTTATTGTGATGAGTGACCGAACAGAAGAAACCAAAACAAGTGAGAAAGTTCATTTTGTCTCTTAAATCATAGTTTGCGTGACACTTCTTGTATTTTCAGACCATGTTACTCAGAATCAGCTCAGAACTTTACCTCAAACAAAAAGAGACAAGACGTTGGTCTTTCTGCAACATGTTCACACAGAGACGACTTCTGTTTCTCCTGCAGAGTTTACGAGACGACGCAGAGGACGCCGTTGGACAAGTCTGCAGAAGATGGAGCGGGTATGTAAACAGAGTGCGGATGAGCACGTTCTTAAATGCATGTAAATCTCTTCCAAATCACTGAAGTGGGATATTTCAGGTGCTCGATGAACCGCAGGAAATCCTGTGGATTTATTCTGTCCTTTGTCTCTGGGCTGAAATAATCCAGCGCTCTGATTCAAGTGGTCAGACGACTGTTAATTTCATTTCTCGAGACTCCCCGGGCGACTTCCCCTCACGTGTCACTAACTCTAATCCCCCCAATTATTTCCACGACGAGAAGATTTAGAGCAAGTGTTTTATCAACCTGACAAAACACTCATCTGTACTCCGACGAGACTTTGAAGCATGTTTTCTCTTCGTGGACAGTAATCGTTGCTTTGTGTCTCCTTTTTTTATCACGTTGTGTCTTTTCTCTAATGTTTGTGTCTAGTTTTGGTAGTCGAGTCTATTTAAATAGTAAAACTTCATATCTGTTTGGATATTTTGGATAATTTGAAGCCTGTTTTCAGGGATTTTCCGTCGTGTTGTGGTGATTTAGCGTCTTCTCGTAGTTGTCGTGTGTCTCTTTGGTATTTTCGTGTCAGATTTGTGTTGGGTCTGTTGAAGCAGTAATGTTGCATCTCTTTTTAATCACTTTAAAGCATCAGACCTTGCATAGAGGCTTCGTCTCACACCTGACCTCTCGGACGCCAGCTCCCATTTAATTATCCATGCACGGATGCGATGAGGATGTGGGTGTTGATGAAAATTCATATTTGATATTAATATTTGAATGAATCAAATATCTGTAGCATCATGTGCGCTCTAAAAGAATCCAGCAAATGAAATAAGTGACAATTAAAGAGACTTATTGACTCATAGAGATCAGATATTGACAGGAAGCAATAACATTTGAGTTCCTATCACATAGATTTCCTATAAGTTGGTTTGTTATTTATAATTACAGCTGTAGATGAACATCAGTGATCTATAATAATGATCAGTAATGGATTACATGTTCAGAGTAACTGGGGGGGGGGGGGGGGGGTCCCTGGCTGTAAATCACAGTTGATGCTCCGTGTGTCTGTGCTGCTGGTGATAAGAGTTGAGCTGTATTGAAGCTGGATGGATGCAGAGATCAAAGTGTGCAGTCAGGGCCTCGGAAAAAAAAAAAAAAAAATCCCACAAATCGTGCTCTCCAGATAAAAACCTGATGCTGCTGTGCGACCGCAGCCGGAGGCTTCAGGAGCCTCCACACACACACACCCCTCCCCCTAAAAAAAAACAAGCGGGTTGTGCTGCAAGAGTTTTACAATCAGAGAAATCTGAGGGGAGGGGGTTTGTGTTTGGGGATATAGCTGAAGTTTCTTTGAATATTTCTGTAGTTATTTCCTGGCGGTGATGAAATGTGGACACCAAAAAATGGTTTCTAAAAACTAGCAGGGCAGAGTCGAGCTCTTTCCCCTCCTTCAATCCAGACGCATCTAAGTCTCCTGAATATGTGCGATTTGTTTCATTAATTATTCTCAGAGAAAAATTGTGAAGAAGTTTAATAAAATGAAAACAAATTCCTGGATCCTGGACTGATATCTTCTTCTGTCACGTTCCCACGGAGTCACTGTTTTTTAATATCAGACCGTTGCTTCAGCAGCTCACTCTGTAGTTCTGCTGTGAAATGTCCGGATCATTCTCTCCCTACCTGCCAGTCACCATCATACTGTCATTGATTAGTTTCTATCTCACTCTGCTGCGCCGGAGCCCCGACCAGCCTCCACTATCGATCTGCAGCTCGAATAATAAAGCCTCCATGGAAACATCATCCTATCTGCATATGACTTTCATTTAAAAAAAAAAAAAAAAAACTCAACTCCCTCCTGCACACGGTTGTGAACGAATCATTAGAAATCAACAGGGCTGATTTCTAATGATTTAATCCCCCTCCCCCTCTGATCCGATTATGATTTAACGTCTGACTCGTGTTGAGTCTGTCGTCGGATGAATCTGCAGCCGCTGCATTTATTTCCCCTGTTTGACTTTTTCCTCGGTGCAGGTGCTGGATTCACGGCCTTTATCTGCTCCTCTTAATGTCACATGTAACCAAAGGGCTGCGGAAATGTCAAGCGCACGCACACACACATGCACACACATGCACACTTTCTTTCTTCGACAAAATAATGCAAGAAATCTTCGGCTTTTCTGAAAAACGATTTCCTCTCTGTAGAATATTGAGCATCACTGTGAACTTTGACCTTTTACACAAACACGCCAACAGCCACATGATCACCGTGGTGATTTATTTACCCTCCACACTTTGCCTGTCTCATGACATTTAAACCTAACGTTAAGAAAATCACGAGTAAAATGAAGAAACACACGTTCACTGTGAATTTAAACGTCATCTAATGCTTCAGTGTTTTATTTTGCACGTGTAGAACTGTGGACTGGTCAGTCATCTCTATTTTTTAATTGTTTTTCCTTTTCTTCCATTTAGGTTTTAAAGCGACCTCCATTGAAAATATTTGACTCTTAATTAAAAAGTTTAAAATCATTTAATTTAGGCCAAACTGTTTCATATTCAATATTAAACAGGAGGTTTAATTCACCTTTAATTCTAAGGTTTCTTACATGATTGAAATTAAAACGTCTTCAGTGACCTGAACAGATGTGAGGACAAACAATCCTATGAGCTCTGCGGAATAAATAAAATAGTCAGTTCTCTAAATCGTGCAACCTCAGTATTATAATAAGCAAATAAATAGAAATATAAACTCTCTAACTCTGTTTCTACATTTGAATGTTAAAACATGATTCCAGGTAAAGAAACTAATATTTAACTTTACTGTAAAATAATGATTTGCCTCAAAACGTGTGTTATGTCAGGAAATAAAAGTAAAATATCAAACATCCAAAGTTCAGCAGCAGTAACATCATTTATTCATGAAATCAGACAATGACAGTTTACTCTGAGAACACGAGACCATGGAAGAGTAAGTCTACTGAATACTGTGATAAATCACTATATTACCAATAACCAGGGTTTGTGATAAAGAACATAAAAGAATATCTGAGTTAGCAAAATGCTTCTGTACAAGCTGAGAAGCACAAGAACGTGGAAAACAAACCTTACCTGCCAAACACACTGTTATTCACCTGCAGTCTATAGTTTTGTCTTTACTTAAATTTACAACGCAAAATATTTTTATTAATGAAACAAAAAATCTGTCCTTTCCTGGTCCACAGGATTTAAAAAGAAACCGTTACCATGCTTCAGTTTCACGAGGACGTCGTTCGATATGATGAAAAAATTACAGATAAGATACGACTCTTCAAATAAAGGTTTGCATCCAAAATCCTTCTGAAATGTTTTTAGTGCAGCGCACAGAGCTCAAACTGAACGGACTGACTCCAGGGACTGAAAAATAATCTAACCAGCGCCATCGCTGAGAAAAACAAACGTCCCCACGTGTCGCCTGTTCTCCCGCGTCTCTAAAACGGCAATGTGTCGAGGAATAACTTATCTATCACGGCGGGCGGCGGCACCAGATCCTCCAGCTTCAGATAGAAAATCCTCTGCAGGCCTTGGATGCACAGAGTGCGCAGTTCAGGCAGCTTTTGTAAAAGTCTGGACAAATGGTTGGACCAAGAGTCTGAGCCTCCGTCTGCGCACACGCCGCCATCCTTCAAGCACTTGACAATGTTGCTCTGCAGCTCCTCCACTTTCTTCGGCTCCTTTAGTCCGTGTCTCTCTGCGGGTCCACAAATCACAAAAACCTATTAGATGGTTTATCGATCGATCGACTGTCCAATAAATCCTATAAAGTAACAGGCTGAAGTTAAACGCAACACGAGGGGACGACTTTGAGTCCTTGAGACTTGAAAACAACAAAGTGTGAGCGTGAATGAAGTGTTGCTGAGTGTCTCACCGGTGACCAGGGCGAGGGTGCATATGCAGGAAAAGGTGGAGACGTCCAGGTTCATCCTCTGCAGGTTGGCGGAGAATTCCACGATGCTGTCAATCCACTCCCCAAAGCCCCGGAGGCACTGGAGCCGGTGCCACACCGAGCCGTCGCAGAAGATCAGCTTCCCTTCCTCAGGGTTGGATCTGAAACGTTGGGGAAATTGAAACAGTGAAAAGGTGAAAGGCAGAGTTGGATATAAGTCACAAGACAGAAACCTCTCATCCATCATGGGAAATGTCATTCTGCAGCTTCCAAAGGAAAGAGAAGCGATAGAAGTCAGAACCTCGGTGTGTGATAACGACTTCTTTACCTGTACGAGAGGCGTAAAACAAAGAGCTCCAGGAAAGCCGAGTAGAAGAGCAGGTCCTGGTCGTGTTTGGGAAGAGCGGTAAAGCCCGGGACCTTCTGCGCCCACCCTCGAATCACCTCCATCGACCTGGTCAGGAGGTCGTAGAACTGCCTGACGTGCTGCGCGTCATCTCCCAGAGGACTCCCAGACCTCTCCCTGAACTGCATGATGGGAAACGTCAGGAATCAGTGCTGTGTTTTGTGTTCCGCTGGAGTAGTTATCGTAAAACTCTTACTTTGGAGTAGTCGAGGCGAGAGGGTGGAGGGTTCGACTCCACGTGCGCCCTGATGAGGGCGCTCAGGAGGCTGCGGACGGGGGAGTCCGCGAGAGCTTTGGGTTTGGACGGCAGGCGACCCCTTCGACCTTTCAGACCGTCTGTCCTCACCACTGCAGAGCACATGGACAAACAGGACATATTCAAGTTCTTGGTGTCAATGAAGACATGATATGATCGGGTGTCTCTTTACCTTCTTTGACCATCCCCACTGTAAGGCACTTCTGGAAGCGGCAGTATTGGCACCGGTTCCTCCTGCGTTTGTCCACTGGGCAGCTTTTGGCAGCCAAACACACGTACTTGGCCTTTTTCTGGACCGTGCGCTTCATGAAGACAAGAGGAAAATCAGTCAGATTACAAAACCTGCTACTTGACCTCAAGACGATCGTGTGTAAAAGCATCTGAGAACCTTCCACCGTCTCAACATCACCACATCTGTCTCTGTGGAATTGATCTCAAAGGGGTTCATTAGCCTGTTCTGATCTGTGGAACCCTCTGAGAATGGTTCTCCACACAAGAACTTATCCTGGTTCCTCCTTAAACGGTCCTTTCAAAGTCAGCAGCAGCGCTCTGGCTCCTGTGGGCCATGTGAGGCAGGATAAGGCATTCAGCCGGCGGACAGGGCAGTCTGGGTAAATACAGGGTCGTGGACATTCATAATTTGGAGAATCGCAGGGGGAATCTCCCTCAGAGACGGGGGGGGGGTGTTTTTATTCAGGGCACGTTAGAGGCCGTTTTCAAACAGGACATTTGAACCTAAAGCGCGTGTGTCAAGGGATCAAACGTGCGGCTGAAGTGTAATGACCAATTTAGCAGGTGTCAGATGGATTTTTAAATTATAGCCTATTACGAGAAATTAGGGTTTTATCAGGCGACAGTGAGACCATGTGGAAAAATTAATATATCAGTGCTTTTTTGAAAGAATGGTCAGATTAACAAATGCATGAATCTATTTTTAATTTGACTGTAAATATAAAAGTCTCTGTTGTATTTCTTTTGTAAATCTGCTGCAGATTTCTCGGTTTTTATGCAACTTTAGGTGAAACACAAACCTTGAAGAATCCCTTGCAGCCCTCGCAGGTGCGCACTCCGTAGTGCTGGCACGCTGCGTTATCCCCGCACACCGCGCACAGCCCCTCCGAGCTCAGGGGTCCTCGGCTGGGCGCAGAGGAAGCCTGGTAGTCCATGAAGGGGTGAGTGTGGGCGAGCTGCAGCGGGTGAGGAAACCCCACAGCGGGCTGCTTCCCCAGGCCGGTGGAGCCCAAAACCCCGGGACCGTCCAGCGGCTGGTGCGCATCCAGGTTCATGGACACGTGGAGGGATCCGTCAAACTTCATCTGGCAGGCGGATAAACTCTGACCGCTGTGCTGCGCGTGTTTGAGAGAGAACAACGAGAACCTGCACAGCGCGTTTTTCCTGTGCGCCGCCGCCAAATAGTCCTGTCGAAAACTGTACAGAGAAGCGGAGTCGTCCCAGATGTGGCCCGCTGGAGTTTGGAAGCCGGGTGTGATGGGGGTGTGCGGGGAGGGAGACCGGTAGTAATAAACTGAGCCCGGGGAGGAGAGCAGCTCGTCGGGCTGGTGCGAGGGATGCGGAGTCGGCTGGTACCGCGGACACCCGTGCGCATCCTCCACCTTTACGCACGGCAGCTCCGCCTGAACCGGCATCTGGAAGAGGCACGGGGGCTTCACGTCGTACCCGCAGCTGTAAGAGTCCGCCAAGGGGCCAAAGCTGGGGCCCGAGGATGCAGCAGAGATCTCGCTGTTGGTGAGGTCCATGCTGAACTTGACAAACTCCGGGGTGAGGAAGTCGCAGCTGCGCTCCCCGGCACCGCTCTGGGAAGCCGGGCTGGCTCCTGGTGGAGAGGAGCCGCACTGGGTCTGGACGCACGGCATGGTGGTCTCTGCACACACACACACGGAGGCAGAGGAGAGGAGGTAAAGTGGGTAAAATTAATATAAACTGGTTTCACTGCAAAAGCCCGTTGCATTCAGAAGTTTTAGTTATTTTACTTGATTAAAATCTAAAAACTAAAATGTAGAAAATCGCTTCTTCAACTGTATTTTTGTCCCTTTACTCAGAAATGGTCCCAAACATTTAAATTCAAAACAAGTTTCAAGTCTGTTGCTGACTGAGGAGCAACATGCATAGAGAATTTAACATAATTATTTATTACCTGAAGACTTGAATCGCCTTATGTTTCAGAGGAGGTTGTTTCCTTCTGGATTTGTTTTCTGCTCACTAAAGAAAAAACACACCAGAGCGTCACACGCAGGATTTTAAACCCAAAAATGAATCTGTTGATGAATAAATAAATAAATAAAAAGAACCTTAAAGCTCCATCCAGTGCAGAAGCGCGGTGATAAATAATCCCATCATTGCTCCGGTGTCGCTGTGGATGTGTTAAACTCGCAGGGAACACTCTTGTCTCACTCTTGGCTCTGCTGCAGACTGACTCACACCGACAATGTGCTTTTGTTTACGTGGTGCGCACCGTGTGCCAAACCCTGTTACGCACAAGCCACAGAGGGGCGGAGTGTGCGCCATTGACTGGTTTGGGCACAGAAAGTCGTTCATGTAATTTGGAAATAACACTCGTGACCCACTTCTCTTCAGTTTGCGTCATAGTTGAGGTATTTTATTGCCATTTAATAACGTGTAAATCTATTATATAATGTGACATGATGGCTTTTAAACTTAAAGTCAAGTTATTTACTGATGAGAATCACATTAATATTGTCTTTTATCTTTGGTAAACAGCGTCATTCTGCACCATTTGGAAATGTCAAGTTATTTCATGCTGCTCGGCCTCTGGGCACAGACGAATAAAAGCTCTCAGTGTGTTTTAGATGTTGGCAGACGACCCGGATGAAGAGGCCACACATTCTCACCTCAACATTGTGTGTCTCTTACTGATCTAGATGTGGTTATTAAAGCCTCACAGTTGTCCTGTGTGTCTCTGGGCGGTTTCATGTTTTTGCGGTTGTGTATTTTTGTCATCTCTTCGTGGGATTTGTGTTTCTTTGAGGTTGTTTTCGTCCGTATTTTAACCATTTTGTCTCTTCGCAGTTAATTCCTGTGACCTTGGAGTTATCGCTCATCTCTTCGTGGTTGTTGTTCTTGCCGCTGTTTATCTTTTTGTGGTCATTCTGGTTGTTTTGTGTCTCCAGGGTCATCTAGCACAGAGGATATTTTTTTTTATAAATAGCATATTTCACAAATAGAAGTTACGATCCTCAGGATAAGTCGCTCTGGACAAAAGCGTCTGTTAAATGTAAATGTATATTTATTATATATAGTTAAATATCTGTTTCTGTGTTGTTGACGTCCCTGTGGATTTTTATTTGGTCTTTTTTCTGTGTCTTAAGTGACATTTTTGCATTTGTTGTGTCCATTTGGTTGATCTGTCATTGTGCATCTTCTTTTAGGGAGGAGGTGGAGGAGGAGAGGAGGTGGAGGAGGAGAGGGGATGGAGGAGGAGGAGGAGGAGGTGGAGGAGGAGAGAGGATGGATGAATGGGGGGATGGAGATGTAGGAGGGATGAGGAGGTGTGGAGGAGGAGGAGGAAGGAAGAAACCCACCCTTGTGCAGCCCCGCCCTCCCCTTACATCACCCTCGTGGCGCCGCCTCCCCTCCAACACGATTGGACGAGCTCGGCCCAGCGCCGCGCTCTGATTGGCCGCCGGCGGCGTCACTCCCACCCCCCCCTCTGCACTTCCTGGTTGTAGCTGTCAGTCGCAGCTAACGTCGGAGCCACAGCTGATGTCGTGACTCCTGCTCCGCTTCACCTCCTCTAACTGTAAGTGACGGCGTCCGAGCCGCTGCTCCGTGTTTCTGTCTCCTGTCCTCGCGCGTCTGCTCCGAACTTTAACCCCCAGAGAGAGAGAGAGAGAGAGAGAGAGAGAGAGAGAGAGAGAGAGAGAGAGAGAGAGAGAGAGAGGGTTTCGAACCCTGCGCGTCTTCGCGTGTGTTTCCTGACGTAAACAGCGTATTCTCGACGCGGCTAATCCGCTGTGACAACAAGTAACACGTAAATAAATGTCCCGTCGGAGCCGTTTGCTGCTGGAGACACGGGTCTTAAACGCGGCGTGATTTGAAAACGGGGCTGTTAATCCTCCACGGGGAAAAACAGTAAAAACACTTTAAATAGAGCAAAATGTCAATGGAGTTTGGTGTTGAAGAAACAGGAAGCCCCCCACCACACACAGACACATACACACCTTCCTCTGCTGGAGGGTGAAGGGTGTGCATCTCATCTTCACCATGAGGAGGGAGAGTTTTTAGTCATCTGCAGATTCACCCTGCAACAATGAGACAGCCCCAGTTGATCCGGCTGAACCGCGGCCATCAGCAGATTCCTGTCCGCCGGTTGCTCCGGGCTAATTATTGTCATATTTGGCCTTTCCAGTGTTCAGTAATGAGCAGCCTGTTGAAAGGGTGCGAGAGCGTGAGGCCTGTCACTGAGTGTGTTTGGGATTGTATTGTGTTCAGAGGGACAATGCACAGCGTCTGGTGTCGAGAGTTTTCCAAATGTAGACGAGAAACAGTGAATAAAAGGCTTTTAGTTCCACTGAAGGAATGTTGTCTGACTGGTTCCAGCTGCAACTTCAAGAGAATAGATAAAGTCACAATATGATATAAATGCAGAATGTAAATAAATATAAGAATAGGGGAGTTTCTCGTTATGTTCATTGAGTATAACGCTCTAAAGTTTGAGCTTACAGAGCAAAATACAATCAGTAAAACTGTTTAATTCTTTCTTATTTAATTTGACCATTTTATCAGCGGTCATTTGACCACACCCTGTTCTCTTTCAGTTCTGTGGAGAAATGATTTGATATCTTTCATAAGAAGCAATAAAAGTGACTGTTCTTCCTGAACCGAGGTGCAGTAAAATGTTTGCTGTTGGATAGAACGCTTAAAGTTTTTAAAGCACGTCAAACTTTAATGTGTTGTGGGAGTTTTAAGTGACATTGTGCAATTTGCAATTTGGTCAAACAAGGTCAGAAATGTGCAGATGTTTGGGGCTAATATTTCCTGTTGGAGCAGCGGTAATGATGTACGTGTAATATTTATTCAGACCGAACTGCTTGTTGACATTTGTGCCATCTGTAGCTGTGTTAAAATGCATTAGAATCTGCTTCAGCGTGTGTTTGTCTCTGGAAACCTTCATTCAACGTGCATCACTGTGGGAATGCAGATAGTTTATTTGGGGCGTGCCTCTGGTGGGAGTTGAGGCCCTCGGCCCTGAACCTGGTGTCATGTTCGGCTCATTATGCAACACGGGCTCATTATAAAGAGATGTAATTGTAACTGGTGCTAATAGTAAACTGTGAATACGTTGTTATTTTTATATTCAGATTTTGATTTGCTGTTTGGTGACGAGTTGAAGCTGTGTACGTTTTCTCTGATGTTAGATATTCTACTTCTTTAGTAAGTGAGTCTGTGTTTTTAACAAGCAGTGGATTATTTTTCAGTCAAGAAGATTTTTAGAATTTATCTTTGGTTCTTCATTTGTGAAAGAAAAAAGGTCAAAACAGTTTTTTAAAGTCAGAACTGACGTCTTCTACTGTAAGTTTACTTTTAGACGGGACGAATCTGATGAGCTGGAACAAGAGAAAGTCTGTGCCAGTTAAATTAGTTGTAAATTGATCATCTCTCAATCGACTAATTGATTAATCAGCTGTTTGTTTCAGCTCTAGTTAGGATATTTCCCGCAGGGACTCTGCAGGAATATTTTAAAGTGTCCTTATGTGAAAAAACTAAATGTCATCTGTGTAATTAGTCATTTATCACCGACTATTAATGCATCGCACACAAGAGTTAATTATCAAAGCACAGACACCTTCATCAAAGACTGTTTTCATTATCGAGTAATCTGTCAATTAGTGATTTCACCGAATCAAACCGTCTGATCATGTAGTTTTTTAAAATGTCAACACTGTAAACAAATGACCGTCATGAGTTACCAGAGGGAACGAGCTGTCGCCATTTTGATTTGGTCTCACGAACAACTTTAAAAAAGTGAACTTTATAATGACGGGACAGGAAGACGTGTATTAGCTCTCATCGTGTAACAGGTTGTAAGTTTGTCTCTCAGTAGAGACAGTTTGTCCTTGTTGTGGACGTCAGATGATATAATCAGACACCAGCTTTCTCTCCATGTGAACTCGACTCCCTCTCTTCAGCTTGCATACCTCCTTCACACGATCACCTGTCATGTCAGAGCCTTATAACCCAAGCGTCCCCGCTCTGTCTCCTCTCTGCACTTCACTCTGCAGGGCCAATGGCGTTCAGGAAGGCTCTGAAGCGGACGGCGATCATTGGGGGCGGAGCGGCCGCCACATTCTTTGGCCTCTCGTACTTAATCGAGTACAGGAAGACGCAGGTAAGATGAGACGCGTCCCCCTGGAGCTTGTGTGATCATTCCACCACATCTTTGCTTCTTTTCTTCTTGCATGAATACAGTTTGCAAGAGTTCAGTTTTTCAGGATGTGTGAGTATCCTGTGTATGAAACCAGGTAGACCCACTTCCTGATTCTGATCACCACACCAGACAGTGTTTGTCTTGCTGGAGAGGAGGGAGGAGCTGCCTCTCAAGACATGTCCTCTCTAGATTTTGGAATGTGTTTGCTTTTGCTTAGCTTTCTGTTCTTTTTTACTATTTCTGATTCCCGTGCACGAGCCATCATGCACTGGATCCTGATCTGCTCAGAAACAATGAATTAAAACAAACTCACTGTATTTTCTTCTCAGGTTTTTTTATTTTCTTCTCCTTTCAGGTCCGACTCGTTTTTTTTTTTTTTGCTCCTAAAAATGTAAATTGGAGGTTTGAACAAACAAGTCAGACGTTTAGTCAGTGTAGAAGACACTGCGGCTAACGTAGCTTAACTTAAAGCCTTGAAAGAGCTAACGTAGCTCTAGCTAAACGTGACCAGCACCTCTAAAGCTCGCTTCTTAAATTACACGTGTTGTTCTCCGAAAACTCAATGGAGAATGATGACATCATAAACCTGAGGGACGACAAAAACTCATGTGTATGGAGAACAACCGGTAAAGAGTCTGTCTGACGGATCACCTTCATTATAAATAACCACGCTGCTCGGCCCAGCAGCTGTGCTTCCCCCTGACCTCTGACCTCTGACCTGACGCAGGCCTGTTTTTAGACATGCCGCTAAACTACATGCCAGACTTTATTTGACTGTACAACCTAATGTGAACTCTGTTTTGTGTCCTGGCGCGTTAATGTCTTCTCTTGCCCATCGTCGTCCTCTCATCCAAGCCTGGATCGGTAAGCAAAGAAGTCGACCCTGATGAAATCTAATTTTTTTTTTTTTCACAATAGTTAATAATCATGCATGCGTCTAATCCCCGTAATTGCAATGCTGATGAGAAGAATGTCCGTCTTGTCTCCTGTAGCAAAGGCATATGTGGCTTGAAGAAGTTTGCAAGGCAGCGGCCGATTGGCTATTAGCATGAGCTTTGCTGTGCCATTCGGTGTCTTAACTTGATTACAGGGGGGCATGCTGGGATTTAATTCTGCGGCGATGTTTGTCTGTAGGCATCATCAAATATAGACAATGATTATATCATCGGCTTGTTTGCGACCGCGGAGCCTAAATTACAAACGCCCGCGGCCATTTGCAAGTCAAATTGCCGCGTTCGCTTCAAAGCAGCTTGATGCAATCATTCAGCCTGAAAAATGAATAAATATTTGTGTAATCCACGTCCTCGTATCAGAGGAGCCGTGTGTTTCTATCGTAGGTGTGATTATTTCTGGAAAGTTAATTGTTTCGATAATGGAACAATGGGTTTTAATGACGTCCAAAGACTGGAATTGGACTCTGATTTTGTGGCAGAGATGAGCATGTTGCAGCAGGTAGCCACCCGTAGCACAATCTGCTTCGCTTCTAATCACAGCAAGAACATGTTTTTATTCTCTGTAGCAACACTTGTGGAGTAAAGGGAACAATGAGACATCATAAGCACAAGAATTATCTCACTCTGATATTTATATGTCAAAGGTAAATCAGCGATGATTCAAGATGTGGTTATCGAATCCTTTTCACGAGTTAATGTAGTTGAGGTTTAATGATTCAGTTTAACCTGCTTTATTATAATTATGAAAAAAAAACTGATATTAAGCAGATGAATTTAAAGCAGTTAAAGTTTTCTGTATCATTTTCTTCAGCAGATGCTAATACTGAAGTTTCATATCGGCCGATTCCTTATTGATTGATAGCTTCAGGCTGCTCTTCACTCATCGTAGCAGCAGTGGATCCATCCTGTTCCCTCCATTACAATGTGATGCATAGTAAAAGCATGCATCCTCACATCAGTGTCTCTTATCATGTGATTATTATTGAGAATGATGCATCATCTCATTTCACAGTGAAGTGCATGCAGTGTGCTTATAATGTTTCAAACTGCACCTCAAGTCAAGTGTTGCTATATTTAACGCAAATAGATTTTTAACATAGAGCTTGACAATAGAAATCTTTTTTTTAATCAAGCGGGCGGAGTCGTAAGAGGTCCCGTGCTCATTGTGTGTTGTCGTCCCGTGTGTCAGGCTCGGCTGGCCCACGTCGCAGCAGAGGCAGAGCTGAACGCCCCCTTCGCCGACGAGCTTCCCTCCCGGCAGGCGCAGCTCACGGCGCTGAAAGACACCGAGGAGTTCGACGTGCTGGTTATCGGAGGAGGGGCCACAGGGGCAGGATGTGCCTTAGACGCTGTCACACGCAGTAAGCTCACTGTCGGCAGCTCCGCTCTGCTTTACACTACCACACCCCCCCCCCCCCCCTCTAGTCTGTAATTGTCCTCATGGAGGGAAAGGCCTCGCAGGCTGGTAATGGTTTATAATGGCCTCACTCATAAGAGCAAAGGTCGTTAGTGGAAATACACCTGATGGTTTGAGAGTTCCAGTTAGTTCCACACTTACACACTTTAAAGGAACGTGATTTATCGTACTCTAAATAAATTCCCTGCAGAAGAAGATTTATAATAAGTAGAAACTTTTAAACTAATGGTAAATGGTTTCCCTCAGACCTGAAGACTGCCCTCGTGGAGAGAAGCGACTTCTCCTCTGGGACGAGCAGCCGCAGCACCAAGCTGATCCACGGCGGCGTGCGCTACCTTCAGAAGGCCATCATGCAGTTAGACTACGAGCAGGTTCCTCTTCGTCTTTTTATTTCTCCTCTTCATCCTTCAGCCTTGCCGCCGCTGTTCCCTCATCTTGTTCTTACGTCTCCTCAGTACATGATGGTGAAAGAGGCGCTTCATGAGCGAGCCAACCTCCTGGAGATCGCGCCTCACCTGTCGGCACCGCTTCCCATCATGCTTCCTGTTTACAAGTAAGTGTCGGACTCGGAGGAGAAACGGTTCTGTCTTATCAACCACTTACGGAGATTTACACTATGAGCCACAGTCACACATTCGTACCGTGCTACTATTAGCTTTTCTTATCACGCGCCGAGCGTCAGGCTTCACCTCCTCAGTCCACAAGATAAATAACAGTGAACTCAGCGATTGAGGACAAACAACTGGTGACTTCATGTTTAAAAGAGCAAATCTCCATTTCCAAGATGGTGGCAGTTGCCTTACTACTGGGCGGGGATCAAGATGTACGACCTGGTGGCTGGGATCCAGAACCTGAAGAGCAGCTACGTCCTCAGCAAGACCAAGGCCCTGGAGCATTTCCCCATGCTGAAGAAGGACAAGCTGGTGGGAGCGATCGTCTACTACGACGGTGAGCCACCGGCCTTTTCTTGCTTTGGTTTCATTTCTATATTTTCACATAGACACGAGCGCGTGTGGACAGTAATCTAACAGGAGCGCGTTCGCTTTGTTTCCTGTAAACACCGAGTCGGTGCTGCTGCTTTTGCTCTTTTCACTGTTGACCGACTGGAAATGAACAGAATCACAAATGAGAGAATGTTAAAAGCACGTTTTCGTTGTCCAAATGTCCCCGTGCATTTTTGATTTGACCTTTGCCTTTGTGGGAAAACTCACGACAAGCACCTGATTTTAAAAGTGCAAACCTGAAAAACTATAAAATCCTAAAAAGAGTCTGAATAAATGCTCACGTTCAAAATAGTAAAAAGATTGAAGACCTCCCTCTGATGTGAATCTTGCCTGAGGCGTTCACATGTCCACTGGTCCCGAACAAAATGTGTTGACAGGCCGGTGGGACGCCCGCTCTCCCCCCCGGGGCAGTAAAGGTTGCGTGTTTGCCGGATGGGTGCGGAGGAGAATCATACATATGCTGAGTGTCCGGCTGAGTGTGAGGAGATTTGTGTCCCTCGGCGTCTGCAAATAACAACTGTGTCTTCAGGTGATGTGTGTGTTACTGTCGGCTGCTCCGACTCTCCCGGTTTTTAAAATATCATCCATTTACAGAGGATTTTTGATATTTTGGCTCATGTGTTTACGTCAACAATTCCTAAATGTTGTTTGTAACTGAGGCTTTGAATGAATTCACTTCTAAAAAACAGAAATACACCACGACAACCAAGTATTGTGAAATTGAATTAATAAACTAAACTAGTGTTATTTGTAAATCTTTTCTGCAACCGTTCATTAATTCTGTTTTAAAACAATTCAGCTCCAGATACATTTTTCTTTATTTGAAAATATTCGACAGGTTCCGGAGACGGACGCCCACGTGAACATTTATATTCAAACTGGCTTTTCCTCTGTATTCACCTGAAAGTGCTCAGATATAAGTGGATTTACTGGCGGCTGGAAAAAAAGGGGGAAAAGCATTTACTTGGTGCGAAGCAGCACATGTTTGATTTCCTCCTCCAGCACCACCTGCTCTGAGGGGGTAGACGGGGCCGGGATGGTGGAGGGCTGGGGCGTCTTTTCTCCAATTATGCCGTCTGGAACAATCACGCCCGTGACATTTCAAAATCTGACCTTCTCTCCTGGCGGTGAGCAGCGTCGGCGGCGGTCGGACCGGCTGAGCAACAGCCGCTTTCTCCTGCTGTCTTGGTTACCGCCACCAACCGCAGCATCTTTTCTTCTCAGACACTGGGGAGCAAGTGTGGCGGCCTCACTCATCCTTTCATTCTAAATTAGCTGGTTGGTTTGTTTATGTGCTGCGGTAACTACAGCGGCGTCACACTGTCGTTCGTTATCGGTGCATTAGAGGTGTTTCTAGTATTCTGACCCCTCGTGAACAGGAAGGACAAACACCAAACACTCTTTTTTGACATTTAGAAATAAAATTCCTCCTCTCCTTCGTCCCCTTCAGGGCAGCACAATGACGCCCGAATGAACCTGGCCATCGCCCTCAGTGCCGCTCGCTACGGCGGCGCCATCGCCAACTACACTGAGGTGGTTCGCCTGCTGAAGACAAAAGACGAGGAGACCGGCAAAGAGAGGGTGTGCGGCGCCCGCTGCAGAGACGTCATCACCGGTGAGACGTGGACACCAGTTACATTTCTATTTATTACCTTCAAAAGAAATATCATACGTGTACTTATTTACTGTTTAAGTGCTTTGAGTATTTCTTTAAGGAAGAGAGGAGATTTAAAAGAGTAAAATAATTAATCGTATTTTTTAAATCGTCCTCAGAGTGAAATATAAAATGCAACAAAGATTTATTTTGTTGTTTTCAGAGGCGAAGCTCAGTGAGAGCTGCAGCTGAACACGATATATATATTTTATATTCGTACAACTTATTTGAGTTGAACGCCTTTTCACCAGGAAATGAATTTGACGTGAAGGCGAAGTGTGTGATCAACGCCACCGGCCCGTTCACGGACTCTGTGAGGAAGATGGACAACCAGGAAACCAGGAACATCTGTCAGCCCAGCGCAGGCGTCCACATCGTCATCCCCGGTTACTACAGGTGATCGCACTCTGACATTCATTTCCTATTGAAGTCCTCTTCTTTCAAATGCATTCACTTGTACACATTATTCCGGTGTTTTCTCATTCCTCTGTGTAAACCGTTATCTGACCTACGCTCACACGCGCAGAACAATCGTCTGTGGTTAAGACACAGCCGAGCGATAGAGTGGTTTTGTTGAAGTTGAGGGTTTTTAAAGTTCAGTGGAGCTTATTGAGCGAAACCCGAGGGAGCGCGATCCCTTTGAACGGCGGCAGAAATGCCAACCACCTAATTCTCTCGTCTTCCTCCTGCCGCTACCCCCCCTCCCCCCCCCCACCTCCTTCCTCCTGTCGTCTCACCGTTTTTCTTCCTCTCTAACTCCTCAATTTGATCGTCTCCTCGATGTCTTCCTTTATGTTTTTTTCCTGTTTCCTGATCCTCCTCTCCGACACGTTCAGTAAATTAGATATTCTGTAAATTGACCACAAACTCTGTCCGACAGCCCCGACAACATGGGTCTGCTCGATCCCGCCACAAGCGACGGGCGTGTCATCTTCTTCCTGCCCTGGGAGAAGGTGACCATCGCCGGCACAACCGACACCCCCACCAGCGTGACGGCTCACCCAATCCCGGGGGAGGACGACATCAACTTCATCCTGAGGGAGATCCGCAACTACCTCAGCCCTGACGTAGAAGGTACCGGCATTTAGTCTCTCCCCTTTCCAGAGCGGCACAAAGTCTCCTGTCATTCATCTCGATATTGTTTTAGAAAGAATAAAACACCTTTTTTTAAGACGCTCTGGTGACTCTGTGTGTGTGTGTGTGTGTGTGTGTGTGTGTGTGTGTGTTGCAGTGCGGCGAGGTGACGTGTTGGCGGCGTGGAGCGGCATCCGTCCCCTGGTGACCGACCCCAACTCCAAAGACACCCAGTCCATCTGCAGGAACCACATCGTCAGCATCAGTGACAGCGGACTGGTCACCATCGCCGGTCGGTTTGAAGATTTGAAAACATTCGTCTTTTACTTTCACATTTTGATATTAACGCACATTGTCCTCGTCCAGGTGGGAAGTGGACCACCTACAGGTCCATGGCTGAAGAGACTCTGGACGCTGCCATCAAGTCTCACGGCCTCTCTGCTGAATCCTGCAAGACGGTGGGTCTGATGCTCGAGGGGGCGAAGGGCTGGACGCCGACGCTCTACATCCGCCTGGTGCAGGACTACGGCCTGGAGCAGGAGGTGAGAAACCACAGACACAAACAATCTCACCGGCGGAATCAAACCTCAGCGGCTGGAGAAAACTCTGGATCTTCTCTAGA
Source organism: Paralichthys olivaceus (assembly GCF_024713975.1). Taxonomy (NCBI): domain Eukaryota; kingdom Metazoa; phylum Chordata; class Actinopteri; order Pleuronectiformes; family Paralichthyidae; genus Paralichthys; species Paralichthys olivaceus. The sequence goes on from NC_091116.1 coordinate 12,726,993, forward strand.
AAGACAGAAAGTATCTTAGTTTACCAGAAAACCAGAGAACGGGTGATTGTGTTCGAACATTTAAACACGGGACACGACGGCATCTGCCTGGTGTGTTTCTGAACGATAGCACAGGTTTAGGTTTTTGTCTCCACGTGAAATACTTTGAGTCTTAATATCTTCATCACGCTCTTCTTCTTCGAGTCGAACAATCAAGACACAACCTTTAGAAAGACGGGAACTATTTCTTTAGTAGCAGCGCCGCCGCCGCCAAGAACAGTTGTGACTTCCTGAAACATTTTCCAGTGAGGTGTAGAGAGAGTAGACCTTTAACTACCTACTGTACACACACACACACACACTCACACACACACACATGTTCATCTACTAACCAGCCCGTACAAGTCGGTCACTCTCTTCTTCAGCAGCGGTGGATCTGACATTAAGGCCGCTGCTGTAACAACGCTGACATTTCCTCGACACAAAAGACCGAACGCACGTGGAAACGCACTGTACGCTGAGCAATGTATCAGTGGCATTAAGTAAGGGCACATCGATTTACATCAGCTGCACGCCATCTTTCCAATAATTGGCCTGAGCGTTTTCATTAAAGCCGATAGGACATTGTTTCATGAAGAAAAAGTGCTGGAGTGTCTTCAGTACACTTACTCCTCATTAGAGGCGTCCGCCGCCGCTCTGGAATATTCCTCAAAGGTCACTGTTGATATTTGGACAACGTTTGCCCTTTGAACACGATCGGCGAGCCGACGATCTGAATAGCAAATAGAGCTCTTGTGTTCCGTAACAACGTGACGCAGCATCGACAAAGTGACGCTAACGGTTATCGCTCAACTCCGAGGAGGCGGGATCGATCGCGTGAACACGAGGAGCTGCCGCCGAGAGCCGCGATGTAAATAAACTTTAACACAACACATCAAAAGTCAAATAATCAGAGTCCAGGCTGCCAGAACTAAACCGACTGAGTTAAATGTCTTGTTCTTTAATCCCGTGTTCTTCTCTCTGTGCGCAGGTCGCTCAGCACTTGGCCGCCACGTACGGAGGAAAAGCGTTCAACGTGGCCAAGATGGCGCAGGTCACCGGGCAGAGATGGCCGATCGTCGGCAAACGGCTGGTGTCTGAGTTTCCGTACATTGAGAGCGAGGTGAAGTGCGACTCCACGGAAACGGCTCGGTTGTGTCTCGCAGCTTTTCATCTTCCTCACGTGAGTGTGTGTGTCTTTCTGTCTCAGGTGCTGTACGCCATTAAGGAGTACGCCTGCACCGCCATCGACGTCATCGCCCGACGAACGCGCCTGGGCTTCCTGAACGTGCAGGCGGCCGACGAAGCCCTCCCCCGCATCGTCCAGATCATGGCGAAGGAGCTGGACTGGAGTCAGGAGAGGACGACGGTATGGTTTCACCCGAAGGTTCAGTTTATCTGTTGTAAGATTCAGAGGAAACACTCATTTCTTTCTCCGGGTGAAAATCAGGCTGAACTGGACGCGGCGAGGAAGTTCCTGTACCACGAGATGGGCTACAGGTCTCGTTCTGAGCAGCTGACCAAGACGTCCGAGATCAACTTAGACTACCAGGAAGTGATCAGGTGATTGTTTAATGATGCTGACAGAAGTGACTGGAGCCTGTGTTCTCTGGAATGAGCAGCAGGGGGCGACTCCACTGGCAGTTTCTATAGAAGTCAGTCAGACGATAAATCACCGTGAGTATAATGAGCTTTAACGACGACTGATGTTTGTTTGACAGATACAAGAAACGTTTCCACAAGTTTGACAAAGAGAGCAAAGGATTCATCACCACGGTCGACGTCCAGCAAGTTTTAGGAGTAAGCTTTTCCTTCTCTTCCTCTTTTTGCTTGATCCTTCTCTCTCTCTCTCTCTCTCTCTTTCGTCCCTCACACGTCTTCCTGATCTGTTATCGATCCCTGTTTTGTTTTTTTTCTTCTCTAAAGAGCATCAACGTTCACATCGATGAAAACGCGCTTCACGAAATCCTCAACGAGGTCGACGTCAACAAGAACGGACAAATAGAAATAGACGAGTTCCTGCAGGTACGTGATTCCTTCAGTGTGTTTCCAGTGGAAATAATGATTCCTAAAAACTAAATGTCAGATCTGGACTCAGTCTTTGTTCGTTACAAGAATCTTGTTTGTTTTTTTTCTGTCTTCTGTCGCTTGTTTTTATCGCTGCAGAAATCTGGATTCAAATCCTGAAACTCAGCTTTGTATACAGTATATATATATATATATATATATATATATATATATATATATATATAAGTATTTGTTTTTATTCCATCGATATATTTACTCTCAGCTCAGAGACCAGCAGCAGCTAAAGCAGCATCATGTGAAGAGTCGTGTTTTCAGTGGCTCTCCTCGTCTTCCTCGCTGTCGTGTCGCCTCTGGTCTGGAGGTGTGGATATAGAAAACAAATTGTCCACCAGAGACGTGAAGGTGTGAAGTCTGAGCCCTGAGCTGATGAGGCTAATGAGAGAGGAGGTCTCGTGTAATGAGGCCTGAGGTTCGTCCGCTGCTCCGTCGTCCGTCTGCTGCGAAATTACTTTCCGGCAGAGTCGAGGGTTTAGTCCTCGTTAGCGGACGAGTCTTTTCCCACAAATCAGCCGAGGTGTCGAAGTATCTGAAGTAAAACCCGACGGATGGTTATTTAATGTGTGTGTCACGTTGTGTGTCTTTGTGACGCTCACTGTCGTGTGTGTGTTTGTTTCTGCCCGTGTTGGTCCGACCTGCCCGTGGACGACTCAGAGACAACAAGCAGGTAGTGAAGCACCTGTCGCCCTCCTGAGTCCATCAAGCCGACTCGACAAAAAGGGCATTAACAACAAGTGAATTATTCTCTTCGGGAAAAATTGTGTAAAAACTGACAAAACTAAAAAGTGGTCCAATAAGTGTGAAAGCTGCAGGAGGTGACTTCACGTGTTATCGAGACAAAACCCAGAAAAAGACCTGAACAATTGGTCCCGTCTCTCATCTACGTCTCGTTCCTGTTAAACTGGAGTTTAGAGATAATTCTTTAATGAATGAATTCAGTCTTTACATGTACGAGAACAATTATTAAGAAAAGATTGAACCAGTAAAGTGAACCAGATGTTTTTAAGCTGTTATAACATTTAAATATATATTTACAGCTGAAAACATCATCAGTACATCGTGTTTTTTATTCTTTAAGTCTAAATAATATTATTTAACTGTAGTTTCCAGCTGCTTTAGTGACGTTATTGTCTGAACATTTATTTATTTATTCATAAATCTGATTTATTTTAAAGGATGAAACAACATTTTTTATTGTTTAACATTTTTACTTTTTCACTAAAACCGATTCTTGAGTTTCTGTCTCTTCTGTGTTTGATTCAAATCATCACTGGTTTGTTCTTTTCCTGGGTTTTTGTGGACAACGTGAGAAAAGCAGAATAACGCCAGTGAACTTCTGGACGTGTGACGTCTCAGCAGTTTTCATTTGAGGCGATTTGACGCGAGAATCAGATTTTGACTGAAGCTGCGTCTTCACACTCACAAAAAGAATCACGGTTCAGCTCTAACACGTGAAGATCGCAGCTGGTGTTGGTTTCACATGTGAAGGTGGTCGGACGCCTCTGAAGTCTGTGGGGATTTCACACACGTGTCGTACGGGTAATTATTTCCTGCCCGTTTGACAAGTTAACCTTTTCCCGGTGTTTCTCCGCCGCAGCTGATGAGCGCCGTGAAGAAGGGGCAGGTGTCGGACAGCCGGCTCGCCATCCTGATGAAGACGGCGGAGGAGACTCTGGATGAGAGAGGCCCGGTGACGGTGGACCGCAGCGGGGGCGGATTCTGAACGAGGAGGATTTAAGGGACGCTGCGACGCCGCTCCTCCCAAGGTGGTAATGACAACGACAACAACACAACATGCAAATGGTGCTATTTGAATGACAATACAGTAATCAAGCACCAGCGGATGGATCGGTGACACTCCTGATTCCTGAGAGCGAAAAGAGAACGTGATGATCGAGGCCGATTTTCAAGAGGTGCCTCTGATGTCACACAGCCAACCTGGTTTATACTCCGTCTTTTAAAAGTGACCTCCGCAGCTTCACTCACACTCCTTTTTTTTTTTTTTTTTTTTAACTTCTTTTTAAACGGCGCCGATTGTTGAGGAGGAGCCGTCCTCCGTGTGACGCAGCTTCTCCTTCTTTAGTCCAGTTTGATTTCACAGGTTCGTTATTTCCTGAAAGTTTCCTGCAGAGAATTTGTTTGAAAAGATAAAAGAATATTGTGCATAAGATAAAACACCATGAAAACGATCCTAGAAGAAAACAGAGACGTCACAAACTGAAAACACGTCTCTCCAGCGAACTTGAGGAAACAATGTCCTGTAAATAAAGTTCTGAGCGCTGGTGGTTTAATATTTGATATTTACTGGGGTGTTTAAAGCACCGAGATGTTTCTGAAGCTCTTCTGTCGCCTGTTCTTTGTCTCTCTGGGTTTTTAAATGTAAAAAAGATTTAACATCTATTTGTCCACATCGATCTTCTGACGTTTACATGACGAGCTTTAGTTTTCAAATCACTGCTGTTACTGTTCTTTCCACGCACGTGTATTTTTCCAGACTTATTTATTCTTTTCTCCTCAGAGAGTCTACATTTTAACTTTATTTTAAAGTGCATCTCTGAAACAGGATGTTGTCATTGCCACACATTAACGTATATTTCCTTTTCTTTTTTGATTTGAGCAGCTGTATTAACGCACACTCAGTCTGTGGGACTGGTTTATAACCCTGCATGCTGTCCGCTGATTGTAATGAGAGTTTTAAAGCAGATTAATGTCGTCGCATGTTTGGTTTTAGGAGTTTAGTGGTTTTCTTCTTTAAATGGTGGATGTCTGAATATATATAATTATATATATTTACCTTCATGTGCCTCAAATATGACACTTAACTACTCACGCTCTGTTTCACAAACAAGTTCAGGAAACGATGTAGAGATACTGATCATTTATAAGAGTTTTTAAAATGCTTTGTGTGTTTATATGTGTGAGAACTTGAGGCCTGTTGTTAATCTTTTATTTTGAAAGGCATGTATATGTACACTATGCTTCCTTATTGCCTTCACGTTTATTCTCATGAGTACCTGCAGCTGGACTCTGATCATTTTTATGCAGTAAACCGAATCATTCCGTTCTCCACCAAACACTGGAGCTGTGACTGACGTGTGTGTTTGTGTGTGTGAGAGAGAGAGACGACCCTTCAAACTGCCAACGCCGGTCCGTCAGCCATCGCTCGTGGGCAGCAGCACCACGTAAATCCTGATGTCTGATTGTCTCCTGCGGGATGAAATTTCAGCTTTATCCCGACTCAAAGAGAATCATGTTCCTGCTTCTTGTTGTTTTTGCTCCAGAGCAGCTCCAGAGTCTGCGGGTCTAAAAAAAGACCAAGCAAACAAAGTCATTATCTCATTAAATGTATCCGGTTGCTTGAGAAGCTTTTGTGCCGTTTGTGTGTTTCTCGTGAGCATCAGTCAAACCTGGCGTCAGAGAGCGGCCGAGCGACGTGAACCGGACACACGAGGATTTTCTCTTTTGCCTTTGTTTGTTTCGGTTTATTGTCTCATTTCTTCTGTCAAGTGATTTTAAATTGTGTCTGTCTCTCACCACAAAGTCCATTTGGTTCTTACATCAAATCACATGATGAGTTTATTCAATTGAATTCATTCATTAAATGTTTCACATGTAAAACTCACTTCTAGTCTGTATTTGTGTATTTATATCGTCATATATGAAGTACATCTGTTAGTACTTGTAACTCCAAACTGTCTTTCGTCCATGTCGACTGAGGAAAATGTGAATATCTGACGATGGACGCTGAGAAAGTTTCCTTCTCTCCGTGTGTTTGTGACGTGAAGTGAGAGCAAACAGAAATATCACGTGTGTGATGGAGGTTCAGACGGATTCACTTTCCTGTTTCATGTAAAACAGCAGCTCAGGTTTCCCCTCCCCCCCTGGTCTGGGGGCTGAAAACATCCTTTTCTCCTCAAAGGTCAAACTGAGATTTGAATGACGGCTTCAAGTCCTGCTCGTGTTACGATCTGCAGCCGCCGAGCACCGTCGTCCCTGGGAAAGTTCGGGGAGGCAATTAATTGAAAGGAATAATGGGACAAATGTCTCTGGAGGATCAGGACAGTGACGGCCGAGGTGTCCGCCTGCACGTTAATTGAAAAGTGGGGACGATGGGGGAGGATTGAGGGAGGGGGGGGTTCTCATCCTCTCATCACACGACTCACGTTCAGGTGAGAGATTCTTATGAAATCTGATCCTTTGACACTAAACAAACTATTTGGGTTTCAGGTATTTTCAAAGTTTAAAGCTGCAAGAATCAACTTTGAAATCACCGTCATGTCCTTTTTCATTTTTAATTATTAGTGACTTCTCAAAGAGGAAGTGATGAAACACCTCAGAGCCTGTGGAGGGACAGAGGACTGAAGACGACGCTGAGGGGACAGACGGAGTGAAAGGACGTCAGCTGAACCATGAAATATCTGAGTCCTATAAGGTGACATCACGCCTCTGTCCCCTCTGTCCTCTCTTGGACCTCGTCTGTCCGGTGTCCTGACATTCACCTCAGTCATTCTCAGGCTTTTCAGCTGCAGCGTCTCCACCGGAAACTCTTTCAGGCTGCGTTTCAATGGACGCCCGCCAATCAACCAGCAGCTTCATCCTCTCACCTGCGACCGGAACTGTTTCTTCTTTAATGCAAAACAAGTCGACTTTCTGAAGCTCCCAGATACTTTGATTTTATATTTAATTACCTTATATTTATATACTTTATACTGAAATACCTTATATTTAATAACCATATATTTCAATACTTTAAATAAAATACTCTATATTTAATTACCATATATTTAAATACTTAATAAGAGGCAGCCATGTTTTTTATTACAGTAGCCCAGACTGGAGTTTCCATGACAACTGAGGCTCCCACAGGTTCTGTCATGTTTGGACGGAGAGGCTGCAACATTCAGCTTCACCACCAGATGTCACTAAAGTGTTGATAATGTTTTATCACGCAGCTCTACAAAAACCCCAAAGATACATAATTTACCATCATAAATACTTACATATATATATATATATATATATATCTATATATCAATATCTGTATATATCATAATCATTAAATTGATTTACACTGGACGTCATTATTGATATGGTTTTATTTCTCATCTCTAATTTGACCTTTATTGAACCAGTTCAAGTCTTTTTCTGAACTGAATGTCTCAGATCCACAGAGAGACAATGGACCGTGTGTAAAATATAAGACTGGACACGATATAATATGAGAAACTCTCAGTGGTTACTTTGCATTGTGGGTAATGAAGGCGCCGGGGAGAGGAATGTGGCCTAACAACGTGAACTTTGAACTTGAAATCAGGACTCATGAAGTTTATTGGAGCGCGAGGTTGAACCTCTCATGAATCTGAGATCGAATGAATAAATGTTTTTGGTCGGAGCTGAAGTCGGAGGCACAGAGCGGGTTCCTTTAACACTGAGGCTCTGGACCTTCAGATAACGACTCCTTCAGGATGTTTGTGTTTGGCTCCGTTTCCCATGAGGTCTTTTTATTTGACTTCAGCTCCGTCTCTGTATCACTTTTAAAACTCTACGACCCCCGACCATGACGTCCGACACCACCTGAGACACTGATATTACATTCGTCAAAGGTATTGTAATTATTGTATCTGTAAATGATCGCGTTTGTCTTTTAACGTGACTTTTTTCATTTCATTTCATGAAGCAGTGCAACACCTGATGTCCTCAGAATCCACCGTCGCAGCAGCAACATGGTGGAGATCGGCAGCTTCAGGCTGGTCAACATGAGGACGACCTTCACAAGCTTCATCTGAACAACACCTCATGTGTTCCTCCCTCAACTAAAGAGGTACGGTCAGCTCAGGTGCTGTTAGATGGAGCTGCTGACTTCTTCCAACGCTGTGGTTTTCTCAACCCCAGAGCGTGGCGGAATCTCTTCCAGACTGAAGGCTTCTTTTGTTTCTCAGGGAGAACGCTGGAGAGAGACTTCTCCTCAGTGACGTCCTCCTTACTCTCTCCATTGAGCTGACCACTGGAAACATCAGCTGCATACAGAAGACTGCAGACCTCATGATAAGAAGCTTGGAGCTTCAACAGCTCTTCTTCGAGAAGCTTCTTCTCCTGCTTCTCCACCTGGAGCTCATTGTTCAACTTCTCCTGGTCGAGAGTCTGATTTTGACAGACCTCATTATAAGAGGTTCTGAGCTTCATCAGCTCTTCTTGGAGAACGTTCTTCTCCTGGAGCTCAGCGTTCCACTTCTCCTCGTTGAGAGTCTGATTTTGACAGACCTCACGATGAGAAGCTCTGAGCTTCACCAGCTGTTCTTGGAGAACCTTCTTCTCCTGGAGCTCAGCCTTCCACTTCTCCTCGTTGAGAGTCTGATTTTGACAGACCTCACGATGAGAAGCTCTGAGCTTCACCAGCTGTTCTTGGAGAACGTTCTTCTCCTGGAGCTCAGCGTTCCACTTCTCCTCGTTGAGAGTCTGATTTTGACAGACCTCACGATGAGAAGCTCTGAGCTCCACCAGCTGTTCTTGGAGAACCTTCTTCTCCTGGAGCTCAGCGTTCCACTTCTCCTCGTTGAGAGTCTGATTTTGACAGACCTCACGATGAGAAGCTCTGAGCTTCACCAGCTGTTCTTGGAGAATGTTCTTCTCCTGGAGCTCAGCGTTCCACTTCTCCTCGTTGAGAGTCTGATTTTGACAGACCTCATGATGAGAAGCTCTGAGCTTCATCAGCTCTTCTTGGAGAACCTTCTTCTCCTGCTTCTCCACCTGGAGCTCAGCATTCAACTTCTCCTGGTTGAGAGTCTGATTTAGACAGACCTCATGATAAGAGGTTCTGAGCTTCATCAGCTCTTCTTGGAGAACGTTCTTCTCCTGCTTCTCCTCCTGGAGCTCAGCATTCAACTTCTCCTGGTTGAGAGTCTGATTTAGACAGACCTCATGATAAGAAGCTCTGAGCTCCATCAGCTCTTCTTGAAGAGCGTTATTCTCATCCTGAGGCAGCTCGCTGGTTTGAGTCTCCTTGTCCATGGAGTCAATCTTTTGGCTGTGAGCTTGCCTTTCCTCCACCTCTGTCACCACAAGCTCAACCCTGCTGAAATCCATTATTAAAGGGGCCACCTTCTCCTCCAGAGCCACAGTGTCCTCTTCCAGAGCCTTCACTTGGTTGCCCTGTGCAGCCAGTTTGCTATTGTAGGCTTTAGAATGAGCTGCCTCTATCTCCTTCATCCTCATCAGATGCTCATCCCACAGTTTGTACCTCTCACCCTGAACCTTTACTGCAGCCAGTTCGCCAGTCATGACTTCAGAGTGAACTGCCATTTTCCCCTCCAGAGCCACAGTGTCCTCTTCCAGAGCCTTCACTTGGTTGCCCTGTGCAGCCAGTTTTCTATTGTTGGCTTTAGAGCGAGCTGCCCTTTTCTTCTTCATCCTCATCAGATGCTCATCCCACAGTTTGTGCCTCTTATCCTGAACCTTTATTGCAGCCAGTTCACCAGTCTTGACTTCAGAGGGAACTGTCATTTTCCCCTCCAGAGCCACAGTGTCCTCTTCCAGAGCCCTCACTTGGTTGCCCTGTGCAGCCGGTTTTCTATTGTTGGCTTTAGAGCGAGCTGCCCTTTTCTTCTTCATCCTCATCAGATGCTCATCCCACAGTTTGTGCCTCTTATCCTGAACCTTTATTGCAGCCAGTTCGCCAGTCTTGACTTCAGAGGAAACTGTCATTTTCCCCTCCAGAGCCACAGTGTCCTCTTCCAGAGCCCTCACTTGGTTGCCCTGTGCAGCCAGTTTGCTATTGTAGGCTTTAGAGAGATCTGCCTCTATCTCCTTCATCCTCATCAGATGCTCATCCCACAGTTTGTACCTCTTATCCTGAACCTTTACTGCAGCCAGTTCGCCAGTCTTGACTTCAGAGGGAACTGTCATTTTCCCCTCCAGAGCCACAGTGTCCTCTTCCAGAGCCCTCACTTGGATGCCCTGTGCAGCCAGTTTGCTATTGTTGGCTTTAGAGCGAGCTGCCATTTTCCTCTTCTTCCTCTGAATCTCATCATCCTCTCTGAGCGTCTTTCTCTGAGCCTGAATCTTAGACATCACTGCTCCACGAGTCTGAAAAACAGAAACATGGAATTCATTATTAAAAGTCCACTCAACACAACCTGAACATACATTACTAGAGAAAAATGTTTTACCGGAATGTCCATTTTGGTTAAAGGGGATTTGTAGTTAAAAGAGCAGTGTCGTCTTGATGAATTTTTACTGAACAGATCAGTTGTTGTCTCCGTGGTCAGGATTGTTGTCTTCACAAACGAGGACTGTGACTTCTCAGCTGACGGTCTGCTATTTATAAGTTTGGTGGATCAAAGCACCAGAGAAACGTCCTCTACAGTCTATAGAGTTTTTAGTCCTTTGATTGACATCTAAAGATTTGAGGCCAGCAATCCCTTTGATGGTTGCCCCCACCAAAATCATTAAAGGAGGTTTTTAAGCAGCAACAGTTTCCATGGCGATTTTACTACACAACATGGCTGCCCCTGGGATCAGGTTGACTTCTATATGATGCACATCGTTGCAGAGCATACACAAATCTTTAGCTAGGCAGCTACTATAGACATGCTACACAATCCCTCCCCTTGATGCTCGTAGTATTTTTATTTTTTATATATTTAATTCTTTGTTTATATAGATATATATATATATATTTATATATATTGCATTTCCCTCAGTCTGTTTATTTCAGCATGGTGATCGCGGCAGGTGTTTGACACGCCCCTTACCGGCACCTGTTGTGCAGCCACGTCATCGGCCGCTAATGAGGACCTGTACATAAGCACCTTAATATTGTATTCTGTGGAAATAAGAACTGTTGTTTTTAAAAGAGAAATATAATGAGAAAGAAATTATTTTATTGTGAGTAATAAAGATTGTTAAATGACTCGTGCCTGTATTCATTTGTGTATTTACCTGTGCATGGGTGGTTTTTGGGAAACCCTCTGAGAAATTAAAGTAAAAATAGATTCTTTAGGTCCTAATGTGGCGTTGGTGTTCAATTCTCTAGATCTGCCACTTGCAGTTCAACTGGTATTGCCACATATAGAACATAGTTCTGTGTGTGTGTGTGATGGATGATGAAAAAGAAAAAAACTCCAGGAAAGAAGATGGTGCTGAGTTATTTGTACAGACTTTTAATATAAATGAGTTTGCATCATCCCACTTGTCAAGTGTGGTTTTAATTTGACTTATGAAAATATCTTCAAACTGACAAATCACTCATTCAATCTTTAAATAGAATTACTAATAAAAACATAAACAAACTCCACCCCCGCGAGTCTGTCTAACTTGGTATATTCCAAGTTCCCCTTCTCGATAAATCCCATTGGACTCCTCCTCTTCCTGTTGGCCAGTCGGTACTTCCTGGATCTGGAGCCCATAGATCTTCATGAGGTGAATCCTGTTTCAAATATCAACAGTTATTCGATCTTCTGTGTGTTCGACATGTCGCTGCACGTTTTTCATTGTTCACTTGTGTTTTGGAGGAAAACTCGTCTCATTAGCTTCTCACGTCAATTCTAAGCTATGCTAAGCTAGCATCACAAGCTAACCACACCTGTTGTTCAGTGAAGGGAAGTGAAAGAGAGAAACTTAAGAAGCAGTTTCTAAACTTTTCACCTTTTAAATATCTGTCAATCCAATAACATTGGTTCCTGCATGTGCTGAAGGTGTTAGTGGGTCTTTGAATGTTTGAACTTTCCATCACGATGTTTTTAGTGGAAGTGGAATTAAAGATATCTGTGTGTTCAGCTGGAGGTGAGGGTTGTGTGTGTTGTCACGTAGAAAAAGTTAAACTACATTAAAAACCCGAGTAACTAGAGTTACCACCAGGGGGCGCCATGTAGAGCCCAATGATGTCAGAGCATCTTCCGTCTTCTCGAAGATGTTCAACACATCAAGACGTCTCACTCTGTCGTTCTTTCGTGGCCACAGCGGAGGCAACGCGCACCGACTTTAAATCTGTAAATGGCACAAATTCATTTGTCAATTAAAAAGAAGTAAACAAACAATCGACTCATCAACAAACACAAATTAAATAAAAAAAATAAAAAAACTACAGAAGAGAATTCCTTCCATTCAGGGATGAAATTCTCATGTTGATGAGCGTGGTTTTTCTCCACCGAGTGACTCATCTGTGTGGAAGACGATCTGACACACGCCCAGCATCAGCACCAGCGCATCCTCTGACCGCGGGAGTCCGCACCGCCGCCGCCGCTGAGGGGGGATGAGGCCGTAACGATCACCGGACCCGGTTCTTCTCCGTGGTCCGTAATGTCCGTGAGCCCGCTCCCCCTCTCGCCATGCCCGCTAATGAACGCTCCCTCCTGCCGCCGCCGCTGCTGCTCCTCCTGCCGTCGCTGCTCCTCGTCTGCTGCCTGGACGAGGCGGCGAGGGCGGCGGCGGAGGAGGGCGGCGGCCTGCCCTCCTCCTCGCCCGGGGACAATGGAGACAACGCCGCGGTCGTAGACCCGACCTCCCCGGGACCCACCCGCGGCCCCGCGGCCCGGACAGAAGGTGAAGTGAAACAAAGGCCTCCAGCTCATTGTTCCAGAAGATGTTAATTATCTCAGACTCGTGACTCAGTCTGCTCTGCACGCGTCCAACAGGGTTTGTTTTTGTGGACACGTTATTTCTCATTTCAATGAGTTTTATCAAATATTAAAATAAACACTGTGCTTCACACTGTTTAAAACCTCGTGTTCCTGCAGCTGGCAGACTACAACACAGGTTTTAAAGGTAACGACCAATTAAAGTAAAAGACGCAAAGTAAAAAGCCTTAAATAATTCTGAAGCCTCACGATGACGATTCAATCTGGTCTGTAGGTAACAGAATATAATGTGCAGCATTAAGATGTATAATGTGAAGGGGTTCATCTACAGCAGGTGATGAGCCTCTGCTGATACAGTGATGACCTCACTGCTGCAAAGTGTTTACATCTGGTCTGAGAGCAGTGAAATGTGAGCTGCAAAATAAAACACTGGTACTTCCTGGATGAGATGAATCAACAGCAAAGTGCAGCTCTTCCTCTCTGATGTCACTGGGGTTTATTTTCTCCGCCGTGCTGGCCTCATCACTTTTTCATGGCGAGGGAAAGGTCTGCATGCTGATGGAGCACATGCAGAGGCGCATGATGTTTGAAGATTTAACAGGACTCCCTCTCTCTCTCTCCCTCTCTCTCTCTCTCTCTCTGTGTCTCCCCTCCAGAGCCCCGGTTCGCCCTCAGAGTCCTGGTGAGGGATGCGGTGACCCGTCAGCCGCTGCCGGGGGCCTCGGTGGACGTCTACGTGAACCACACGCTGAGGAGCTCTGTGGCGACGGGGCAGAGAGGCGAGGTTCTGCTCTGGGTGTTCTACAGCCCGGGCCTCAGTCTGACCCTGCTGGGCAACAAGGAAGGCTACGTACCCAGCCCGCTGCCATGGAGCACCACAAAGAGACCCAGTGAGTTGTCACGGCTTCTGGGAAGAGCAGAAAACAAACCGTCCAGTGTCTGAGAACAGACTAGAGCAGTGCAGCGAGGTTCTTAAAGGTCTCCTCATGCAAGAGCTGGTCACTTTTAAAAAGACCAGGTCCAGGTCACCGCCCCCTCTGACCTTCATCTTGAAGGGTAAAGAGGATTTTCAAACGAGGATCGATCCGTCTGCGGAACAAACACAATCAAGGCCTTAAGTACTAGTGCTTTGCTCAAGGGCACGTTGCTCCATGGAGACATGTGTGGTTGTAGCACGAATAGAATAATGAGGAGGAAGTTAAAGGTTGACAAACACCACACACAGTTTTTCTGTATCATTAGCCACACACCCTCTGCATCATTCATAGTCATTAGATATTAATGAAACTGTCTGCAAACATACGCCGTGTCACTGAGGCTTGTTCACCAGGAAGCAGTGAACTGACACTGAACACCGTGTCCTACAGTCCTTTTATTGATCGTGTGGAGCGGCAGGAGAGCGGAGGGTCAGCGTCTCCCTGCCTCAGCAAACTGTCTTTGTCCTGCACAGAATCACAGGCAGAGGGGGGGTGGGGTGGGGGATACACCACTCTCATGCCTGGTGTAAATAAGAAAGAGAAGGAGGAGAAGGGGGTCTGGGTCTGACTCCATTGTTCATGTCCCCACGTCCTCCTGCTGCTCGGAGATGAGCAGAGGAGGAGCAGAGGGGGAGCAGAGGGGGAGCAGGTGTCGTGAGGGATAAATAAAATAAACCAGTGTCATCTGTGCTTTGCTCTGCATCATCAGAGGCCCCTCCCCTTTGTGCTGCTGAACCCTAAAAAAAAACAGGCAGCAGCTGGTGGCGCCATCTGCTGGTTCAAGTGCACAACTACAAGGCACTAAACAGCTTTTATGTTTTAATAATAACACGATCGCGGAAGAATCCACTGAACTTTGGTGCAGATTTGTTTTACTTTCTTTAGCATTAGACACAATATTAAAGACAGTGAATCAATGAGGTCCAAATAGAAATGGATTGTTTGGGTTTAAAGGTGGTTTTAAAGGGGAAATTGTTTTTTCATAAGGCTTGTTTTAATTAAGTCAACTGTTGAGCCTCAGTGGAGGACGGAGGTACGAATTCTACTGAGTGTCACTCTAGTTTGTGCTCATTAGAGCTTAAATTATTATAAAATATCTTAAACTAAACATTCCACATGTTTATTTTCTAAAAATGCCTCAAGACATTTGCACCAGTGGATCTTTGAAATGTAGTCGCTGTCATTCAACATCTGGATTATTGCTGTTTCTCTCAGTTTTCTCTGCGGTGACGCTGCTCCTGCTCCCTCACAGTCAGGGCAACGTGTGGCTGTTTGAAGACTCGGTGCTCATCACCAGGAAGTTACCTGGTACGTTTACAATACTTTTTATTCTTTTATATATACTTTCGCAACAGAAGGACAAAGTGCTTCACAATAAGCAAGACAACAAATCACATTAAAATCCAAACAGCGTTTCTGATAGAGGGACGTATTGAGTTACGTATCACTTCCTGTTTGGATAAAAATAATAAAAATGAGCAAACCACTCAGGGCTATCAAGGAGAAGTATATTCTGAGGTTCTTGTTTCAGTAGAAAAGATGGTGTTGGGTGTTTACAGTCCAGGTGAGGTCATCACTGATGTACGTCCACATACTCCTCATGTGAGTCCAGATTTAGTTTTCTAACTCCCCACCTCCTTCTCACAGACAGTTCGTCCCAGCCGAAGGTTAAATTCCCCAAGAACCTCCTCACCGTCTCCGATGAGAGCAACATGTCGACGGTGAAGGCCTACCTGACTGTGCCACAGCACCATCTAGCAAAAGACTGTGGCAACTGCACTCCCGGCATCATCAGCAACAAATCAGGTGAGCGTTAACTGAGGCCTCATAAATGATGAAGCCAGTTTCCTCCCAGTCTGGACGATTCAAACACAGTTTTAAATATAAATGCTGTACTTGTGTTTTTATCTGCAGGGTTCAGGAGCATAGAGCTGAAGGCGGTGGCGGCCGTCAGTGTCCTGCTGTACTCGGGGGACGAGGAGCTCCAGGTTCGAGGTCCCATTCAAATCAGCCTCCCCCTGGGGCACAACACCCACCTGCGGGCGTCTGACACTGTGCCGGCCTGGGCCTTCAACCTGAAGACGGGTAAGATTAGAGAGGAGCGCTACAGAGTCAGATTAGTTAACACATGCAAAGACAATTATTGTTTATGTACAACTAATAAACTCTCTGTTTGAAGGTGCTTGGGAGAATCAGGGTCTTGGAATAGTGAAGAAAGTGGGAATCGAACTTGTTTGGACGTACACCGCTTCCCATCTGGGCTTCTGGGTCGCAGCACCCCTGCCCTCCTCAAACGGTACGATGACCAACTTCAAATATTACAGATACAAACACGGAAATACAGTTGGAGAAGCAGCTTAACTCATAAATGTGTATGAATTCAGATTTTCTGGGACATGGAAGCACGTTGGATTTCCTCTCATACCACACCTACCTGCTGATCGGAATGCTGGGAGGAACGCTGGCTGTCGTCATCGGATTCCTGTGTTTGCTGCTGTGTCACTGCGGGTGAGAGATCTCAGACATGTGAACAGCGAGGTTGAGTTTTCAGCAAGTGAACATTTCCAGATTTTGATATTTCAGAATTATCTTAAAGTCAAATGTAGAATAACGCAATTATTTCAAAATAAAAACGTAAAGATTGTAAAGTCTCAACTCAAAGCAGACGTGTAAAACTTCACCGTCTTGATTCAATTCTGTCTCAGAGGTTCGCACCGGGAACCCAGGAGGAGGAGAGCTCGCTTCTCCAAACTCACGGTCGTGAAGAAAGACCAGACCACCTCCACCCACATGGAGGAGGGTTTGTTGTTCCGATCCGGCGACAACAGCCTCGCGTCCTGCAGCGTCCAGTGCGACCCTTCCTCCACGCCGCGGCACAAAGCCAACTTCAACATCTACGTGGAGGATCCAGGGAGTCACGCGGCGGCTTCTCTTTACCAGAACATCGCTTCGGATCGGATGAAAGGTTCGCAGCCGCCGCCGC
Organism: Paralichthys olivaceus; assembly: GCF_024713975.1. NCBI lineage: Eukaryota > Metazoa > Chordata > Actinopteri > Pleuronectiformes > Paralichthyidae > Paralichthys > Paralichthys olivaceus. The sequence continues at coordinate 12,743,630 of NC_091116.1, forward strand.
ACTACATCAACAGTGAGGAGGTGGCTCGGCTGCGGGAGAAGTCGGAGCAGAACCGGGCCAACATGAACTCCGACAACTTCTTTCCAGATAAGCTGGTTCACATCTACAACCAGCCGCTGGCCATTATCCAGGCCCCAGAGCTTTTCAGTGCTCAGGAGCAGCAGCTGTCGGGCTGCAAGTCCGCCACCTTCCCCCGCAACGGAGTCGAGTACGACGCTCACTCAGAGCCTGCGAGTAAAGACAGCTACACCCAGACTCTTCCCAAAGTCCCTCACCACCACTCCCAGGGTGGAGGCAGCCCACAGCAGAGCAGCCAAGACGGGCCGCAGCCTCTGGAGACGCCTCCTCAAGGCCAAGGCCCGAATGCTGGCGTGTGGGGGCGCTACAGTAACCTCCTGGAGTCCTCCGTGTCCGTGCCCGGGACTCTGAACGAGGCGGCTGGAATGGAGGCGTTCAGCGGGGGGCATGGTGTGCCCAGTGAGCTGCAGGGGATCTCAGAGCGCACGTTGCTGGAGCTGACACGGGGCAAGTCGTCTTCGTCTCACGCCAGAGCCTGGTTCGTCTCGTTGGATGGGAAGCCGGCCGCACAGGTTCGCCACTCCATCATCGAGCTCCAGAGCCGCCACCGCCCGCCGAGCAGCAACGACACCAGCCTGGACTCTGGGGTGGACATGAACGAGCCTCTGCAGAACATCCGCGAGACGGAGCGCGACCGGCCGTCGTTCAGGGCCTCGTCCTTGCCGCACCACGGCCGAGCGGCACGTTACGGCGAAGAACAGGACCTGAGCAGCAGTGAGAGTGGCACCACTGCTACCTGCACCCCCGAGGACCCCTCCCTGAGGAACATTTTAGACGGGAGCAGTGGGGCTATTCCCAACATCCCCGAGGAAAGGGATGGGATGGACACGTCCAGCGCTCAGGAGGACAGCGAGTCCAGGGGGACGCCTCCTCCACGGCGCCTGAGGAAGGTGAGGGAGAGGGTGAAGGCGGAAAAGAGGAGTGCCAAGCACGTCCGCGAGGGGAGACCTGTCACCAAGCGGAGTTAGAGCGCGGCTCGTACATCCACACAAGCTTTGTGATTTCTTTTCCTAGTGTCCCATCAGCTGTTTAACCCAGAGCGAGCTTTACACAGGCATCGTTGTTGTTTCCTTATCGCTGTGCAACTTTGCCAAAGAACTCATGAGCTAGCTGAAGGAACAGAGCAGGTTCCACGTCACGTCTCCCTCCTCCTCCTCCTCCTCCTCCTCCTCCTCCTCCTCCTCCTCCTCCTCCTCCCCCCGATGTCTGAAGATCACCAGCGAGATTCTTCACAGCAACATGTCCGTGCGAACACGTTATCCCACAGTGCTGGCGCTAAAGAGGGTGCCTTCTTACTGCCTGTAGCCACAACACGTGAAGTCACAGAGGCACGGTGTTTCAGTCCGGAGGGTTGGACACAGGTACAGCTCGACGTGTAGTGCACTTATATCCTCTCACCATAACTGCCTGCTGTAAACCCAACACGACACAGAAGCTTCCCCGGTCTGTAGCGCTGACATCTTGTCTGGATCCTCCGGACTCAGATCCGATCTGGTGACGTGAAACGCTTCGTCAGCTTTTCTCTGTTTGTCCGTGAACTAATTCAGCTTTAACTCTCCGCCCGTGACCGACTCCCTCCGAGCACCGATGTACGTTGTAAAAGCTAAGCTGCCGTTTTTAATCACACCTGATATTCAAGGTTTTTACGCCTACAGCTGTGTAAGAGTGCATGAAAATGAATGTTTCATTTGACGTCATTAGATCAATAAGAGACTGAATGATTCACCTCACTGACGTGAGCGTCGTGCTGCCGATTAGAACTCAGTAACTATATATAAAGAAACCAACCCAGGACTACTTTTAAATATCTAAATAATATTTTTCACCACATCCATGGGCACCGACGAGAACAGGCACAAGATGATGAATTAATTAGTGTGACTGGATCGTGTGTTTTCCCCCTGCAACTATTTTCCTAACGACGCCGCTGCAGTCGGTGCCTTGTAAGATTCACTTTTATCGCCCGTTTCAATGAAACTGACACGAACAGACAAATATTTACCGGCTGATCAGCTTGACTTTGTTTTGTTTTTTTTGCTTGAAGAGAGAATGTTGGTTTTTAAAGTATTTTTCAAATGAAGGTTTAAATTTAACAGTGAGGCTGAACATGTAAGTAGAACTGTTCGACGTAGTCTCCGTGAAGTTTAGTTCTCAAACACAAACGTCTCCTATGAATTCATCTCTTTTTAGGGTTTCTACAGATTTTAATACGTAGAATTTAAGACTTTTTAAGGCCGTCGCCAATAAAATTTACACAACGACAGATATGAAGGAAAATTAGAGTCTCGGTCGAGCTTGTAGTTTTATTACAGCGTGCTAATATCTCGTTAAAAGAACTACAAAACAGAGACTTTACAAACGATGCGTCTCCAACAGAAGTCATTTTAAACACGATTGAAGAAGCGTTAAATGATCGTCAACATAATTAAAACCTGTAGACGTTTTTAGGTTTAAAATCCAGATAATTAAACTTCCTTTATTTTCACCCTGCGAAACTCTTTACTTTTCATGTAGCGCCACCTTCAGGTCAATATTTCAATGTTCAATATTACACCTGCTCTTACTTGGTTCTAATACATTTGTAATAATTTTTTTTTTTTTTTAACCTGAACCCATTTGGAACACGACTCAACATTCCCAGAAACTCAAAAGAGTGTAAATACTACAATTACAACAAAGTGATGTCATCGCCCATTTGTAATAAAAGTTTAGGATAAAAAATATGAATACGAGGAAAAAAAAAAAAAAAAAAAGGTTCCACGAGCAATATTTATCATGAATTCAAAATAAAGTGCAGCAACAATTTTGCCATATTTAGTCTTCCTTCACGGTCCAACTTTTTTCAACGCTGAGTTCATTTTCTATGTACGAGCCTCGATTCTGTCGCCACGTTTCATACGCTGTGTTTTCTTTCTGTGTAAATAGTAAAACATAAATCATCTTATGTATCATGTGACTTTACTTGATTTCTGCTGTTTGTCCTCCATCGAGCAGCGAAGGTCTGTGTTCTTCTTCTCTTGTGTTTTTAAATGTGGATTCTTTATTTTCATCTTTAGGCCCGGTGCCTTTTTGTGGGAGTGTTAAAAAAAAAAAAAAAAAAAAAAAAAAATTCCCGAGCTTTGTATTTTTAACTGTAGCAACAAGTCGAGCACTTAAATCATTTCAGTGAGTGAACGAATCCCCAGCGACTCGTCCCAGTTTACGTCCAGCGGGGACGACGAGGAGTCCCGACCGTCACGCCCCTTTAAAGTGACCTCGCTGAATGTACTCGTGTTGATTGGTTCTGTTGTGAGCTCCTCGTGTGTCGACACATTCAGCATCACGGGTTGTTTCTTTCTTCCCACCTCTTGTGTTTAGTGATGGTCGTGTTATTAGTCTTTGCCTTTTTGTGCACATTAATTAATAAACCTACTTGATACCAACTGTTGTTCAGGAGCTTTTACTTTCCGAAGTAACTTCCTGTGAGCTGTGCTCGTCAAGAGCAGCTCAGTTTCTCCGTCTTGGCTTGAGAAGTTAGTGATGTTCTCCTGAGCTGCAGCTCTCAGGTGCAGGAAAGGCCTCGGCGGCAGTGAGAGCTGGTTCTGGTCAGAGGACACTTCACCGTCTCCTCGTGGCCTCACACCTTCACGCACGAGACGTGGACGTTGTTGCCACGTTGTTGACCCTGAGAGAGAGACGAGGACAGAAACTCCACAAAACTTTCCACATGATGAGGTTGTGATTGAAAGATGCGTCCTGTTCTGAGGATATCAGGAGATTTGAGCCTGGTTTTATTACATCCTAAAAATCTGTGCTGTTGATTTCCGCCGAACGTGCTCTCCGTCCACAGCTGAACGTGCTGGACCGCTCTGTGCGAGGTCATGTTCTGGTCAGAGGGGGAATAAAGAGCTGACCAGAGCATCTTACATCACTCTGAAACATGACTGTACTGAAACTCTGACCCCGGCACGACCCCGGCCGCCAACACACACCTGCAGCAAGACACCGGCAGTGTTTTCTCCAGCCGCTCCTCCTGACAGATGGGACGCACATCCTGGGCTTCCGGCAGACACTTCCAGCCTCCGGGCCCCGGGACGGCTCGGGCCCCGAGGCCCCAGGAGCAGGGGTGGGGGGTGGGGGGGTCGTTTTCCATCCAGCGAAGCTTTGGGTTGGTTGTGAACCTCCGAGATCAGTCTCTCAACAAGTCCGAGTTGAAATGAATCTGGAGGAGGTGTTTCTGATGTGAGGTCGGGAAAAGGACGGTCAGTCGTTTCAAACTCCCGGTGAACTTGTTCAGAAAGTGAAAACACGAAACATGAGCATCGTGAAGGAAAACTAGTGAAACGATCAACGTGTTAACGTGAAAGACGAAACATGAAAGACTCTGCAGGTGAGTTTTAACTTCGTGAATCAAAATGTTTGTAGAACACATCACAACAGATTACTTCTTCTACTTCCTCTTCTTCCTCCTCTTCTTCCTCCTCTTCTTCTTTTTCTTCCTCTTCTTCTTCCTCTTCTTCCTCCTCTTCTTCTGGACTCCAGGGGAGAGGGGACGCCGTAGCCATGGCAACCAGACCGCTGCCATGGAGACTCTCAGCCAGCAGATGGTGCTGTTGCCACGGAATACAACTTTATGTATATATTATATTAATATAAATTATTATCTATGAAGTATTTTTGACAATATTCTTGGATGACCCGTATTCATTCATTTAATAATTAATTTCTCTTTTCATATGGAAAAATAAAGATTTGTCACTTGCTTGATTATTTTTTTTGATGAAAATACGAAAACAAATATTAAACCTCTGGTTCTAAGATTAGTTTCTTTATATGAAACTTATGTGAGGGCTGACATGAAGGGGAGAACACTGCCCTCTGTAGGTGGTTCGATGGAGTTTTCTTATGAGGACAGGTGAGGACAATCAATCAGTCCTGTAGATGTGGGGGGGGGGGGGGGCTCTGATGTGTGGTTGAGATCTCTCTAGCCCCATGGTGAAGAGGTCGGCCATAGATCATGTAAGATGTTTATGTCCACCATGTTTTCATCGTTGCAGAAGAAGTTCCAGAAGAAGTTCCAGACGAAGTTCCAGAAGAAGTTCCAGACTGCTGCTTGGCCTGAACCGGTTCACCTCCATCGTCAGGTCTTAATTGATCTATGTTGAACTGTGTCCCTCTTGTGTGAATAGTCCATGATTTGTACATTGTTCGACAACTGACTGCTTCACTGTCCATCGTTAGATTCATTCATGTCGTTCTCACCTCTGTCAAGTTGAACCCATTGAAATGAATTGGTTCTATTCCTTTATAGCCCAGTGGGACAAGCTGCGACAGAATCTCCCTGTGGTGAGTACCCTGCCTACTTACCAGCTACTATCAAATACTGTCGTTTGTATTTTTAGCTGTTAATCGTTTTAGCACTTTATTAGTTTTAAATAAAAGGTTTTGTCTTAAACTTATTGTTTACTCTTTCTCTCAGGAACAATTCTATTTTAAAATAAATATTATATATATTCCAGTTGCCTGCTCTGTCGATCTACCGATTAGAAAAATATGTTTGAAAGATAAAAATCAACTTTCCTCACTTATTTCTCTCCAAGCGAGACACGTGAAAACACATCGAGTTACAGAAAGTAGATTATTGCAGATCTCATATAAACCCATAATTTAAAATTCTTATCTTACTTTATCTTATGTGATTTCATCTTATCTTAACCTATACATCTTAAAAACGATCGAATCTAATGAAGTCTTTCTAATGTGCACTGCATTGTGGGAATGTCCCTCTGGCTCCACATAAGACAACACGTGATGTCATCCACAGCTCGGTCTTTATCAGGCTCACTGTTGCTGCTGACTCTGTTGTGAGCAGACGCAGACTGAAGGACGACTCACACACTCACAGGATTTATTCTCCTCAACAACTGGACAACACTGATTTCTTTTATTCTTCTGCTTCTGAGAAGGTGAGTCTCTTTCATCACTCCACAGTTTGATTCATGCTGGTGATGCTGACGACAGGTCCAATGTGGTTTTATTGAATCATACATTTTAGTCTTGACGCTAAATGTTCTGAAGTAACATTTAATATATATAATATACTACAAATTTTACATCTAAAAAAACAGCAGCATCCCTCAAAGAGACGCCTCTGACGTGTAATCACCTTTTTAAATGTGTATTTTACAGTTTGTCTCATTAAAGCCTGACTTATTAAGATTTCTCCCTCCTGACATAAACATCTTTAACCTACAAAAAAAACACATCTGCCCACAGGGGCGACAAAAAGAGGTGAAGAGGGATTTCCTCGACCAATGTGTTTCCAATAAAAGACTCGTCTCAGGGAAAAGTGTGAGAATCGGAGAGTTCTGACACAGATGGCTCACACAACAAGGGAGTGACTTCTCCATGAGTTATTGTGTGTCTGTGTGGAGCCGTGATGTGCGTCTCTGGGTGTGTTCGAGAAGATATTAATCTTATAACGTGACAAAGATTTCCCGTGTTAACAGCCAGCGGAGCAGGAAATGAATGAAGGCCTTGTTGTTGTGTGTCACTGTCATTTTAAAAGTGTTTTTTTTTTATTTGAAATGAGAAAGAGCAGGAGTCAACGTCAAGCTGGTGATAAAATATACATGAAGATCACAGCAGGTCTTCACGCACATGCTGCAGAAACTCAACTCATTAGATCTTCTTACATTTAATTATGCAACAGCTTAGTCACAAGCATCTTCTACAATATTCAGGCTTTTTAAGATGATGTATGATTTGGCATTGTGTTAAAAACCCGCGCTCTTAATGTGACGGGGTCAGAAAGGCCACTCATGTGCTTGTTTCATTCAAATGTTGTTTTCATTCCACTTTGCATTAAACTGTGAATCTACGAAACCTCTTTCTCTTGCTAAAACACATTAAATATGTTTAGAGTGAGCGAACCCCTCTGATGTATAATCACCTTTGTCTCCACATCTGTCGCTGCCGCGGCTCCCACGCCTCTTCATCCTCGGCAGGACACATCTGGAGACACATCTGTGGGAAGATGAGCTCACAGCAGGACTGGAAACCCACACTTTTAAAACTTCTCTTTCTGCATCATTATTACTAATATTGTAAATACCGTTTGCAGCTGCATTTGTTTTATTGGCGTCTTGTGGCTGCACCTTAAACTGGCTCAACGTGCATAATAAGCATGCAGGAAGGAAGTGTGGAGAACAGAGGAAGCGAGAGGCCACATGTTTAACCCCCTTGTACAAACAGGAGAGAGCTGCCGCCCCCAAATTAAAAACATGGGTCTGCAGCACAGGGAGCATGGACAGAGAGATGTACTCTGATGTTCTGTGTAAATCAAGGTAATAAGTTGAGAGGACAGAACTCTTTTTTAAAGTCCATCGATGTGTGAGCTCTGGGAAAAAGGTTCATTTATTGTTTGACTGTCCTGTTGTGATACGAGGGATGTTTCTTTTTAGAGGGGAAGTTTTGTTGCAGCAGGTTTTATTCGCAAGGTTTTGGAAAGAAGTTGGAATAAAGTCTAATAAGCTCACGAGGGTTTGGTACTTCTGTGTGCATACAGTAAAATCAATCAATCAATCAATCAATAATGCACAATTTAAAACATAAAGCTCCTAATTTACAAATCCCTTCCAGCCTCTCATATATACAAACAAACCAGCATCTCAGAGTTTGAATTTGAGTCATTTTCAATAAGAAAACACACATTTAAACTTTGAAATTCAGAAAATGAACAAGTACAGGAGCAGTTTCCCATTTCATTGTGTGGGGGTGTGACGCCGCACGTGAACTAGCGGAGGCTGAATGCAGCTGCTGTCAGCACAGCCAGGGTTGGATCATGTTAGCAGCTGCTGCGAGTCAGGAAACATTATTCTTATTGAGCTCTGGGGGAAACTATTTGGGTCGGAGCTGCAGTTTTTTTTTTTTTTACCTGTTCCTCCGAATTGTGTAAAAATAACTTCCAGAGAAACATAAAAATAACGTTCGGGCTGATGCAGCTAACAGTTTGGTCCGTGTGTGTTTTCCGGCTCAGAAACAAAGTATTGGAAAGTTATTCCACTTTTTGTTTTGCACAGATGGACGTGAGGTGGGTGACGTTTCTCCTGCTGCTGTTCTCCTTCGATCAGGTAAACCCTTCAAACGTGGCGGTTCAAATGTTTGGTGTATTTGCACAGTTGCATTATTCTCATTGTGCGTTTTGGATGCTGCATGAAAACAGCTGCTGGTGGCGTCGAGCGCCGAGGCTGAACACCAGGAGAACGCTAAGCACGGAATCCACTCACAGAACCAGATCATCAGGGCCCAGTACGAATGTTTCCAGATGATCAGTCGAGAGTCGCATTCGTCCAAAGCCAAAGGTGAGGAGCGGGCGGGTCAAAGGTCGTGGATTGGTATTCTTCACACCTGGTGTCATGTGACCCCCGTGTCCCTCTGCTGTCTCCAGGGCTCACGTGCAACGCGACGTGGGACGGGTGGCTGTGTTGGAGCAGAACCAAAGCCGGAAAAAGGACAGAGCAGAACTGTCCAGACTTCTACAATGACTTTGACTCAAGTGGTGAATGGTTTGATTTCTGTCCAGAGGCTCCACGTGTTCCATTTCCTGTCAATCATGACGTCTCAAACGAATCAAATTCAAAAAAACAAACTTTTGAAAACTAGAAAAAAACCTTCAACCTTTAACTTCATATTAAAAAATCTTTGCAGCACTTTTTGCTTTTCACTAACCCAAGCTCTGTTTACAGAGATGGTGTCCAAAATGTGCACGGAGGAGGGCGAGTGGTGGCGTCACCCGGACAGCAACCGCACGTGGACGAACTTCACGAACTGCCAACGCAACACGACGCACCACAACGAGGTGAGCGGGAAGAAATCCTGCCCATGTCCTGAGTATCTGCAGAGGACGTTTGAAGACATGTCGGTTCTGTTTCAGGTGGCGATGTCCCACTTCTACTTGGTGATGATTGGTCAAGGACTGTCGCTGGTGTCTCTGCTCATATCGTTGGGAATCTTCTTCTACTTTAAGTGAGTGTGACTGTACTTCACCATGCATCGTGTTTGTGTTCGGAGCCACTGGCTAGTAAAGCTTTAATTTTTTCGGCCTTCAGGAGTCTGAGCTGCCAGAGGATCACTCTCCACAAAAACCTCTTCTTCTCGTTCGTGCTGAACTCCGTCATCACCGTGGTCATGCTGAACACGCTGAAGGACAAACCGGGACACAACAACAACGACTCCGTGAGCTGTAAGCTGGTCATATTCATCCACATGTACCTGCTGAGCTGCAACTACTTCTGGATGCTGTGCGAGGGGATCTACCTGCACACGCTCATCGTCGTGGCCGTGTTCGCAGAGAAACAACACCTCATATGGTATTACATGCTGGGCTGGGGTGAGTAAGCACTTCCATTTGCACTGTTGCACGTTCATGTGACTTAAAGCTCGGATCTCCTCGATGCTCTGCTTTGATTTTTTTCAGGATTTCCCCTCATGCCTGCAGTGGTTTACTGCATAGCTCGTCACTTTTACTACGACGACAAGTGAGTCTTCTTTCATCCTTGTGGGAAACTTGTGTATTTCACGTATCACTGAGCTGATCTGGTTCCTGCTTTCACAGATGCTGGATCAGTCCGACGTCCCTGCTGTACATTATCCATGGCCCCATGTGTGCTGCGCTGGTGGTAAGAGCTGAACTCTGACCCCCTGCACCATCGCACACACGTGCGACTTTCGAACCTTTTAAATCGGCATCTTTTTCCAGGTGAACCTTTTCTTCCTCCTGAACATCGTGCGGGTTCTCATCACCAAGCTGAGGGTGACGCACCAGGCCGAGTCCAGCCTGTACATGAGGGCGGTGAGGGCCACGCTGATCCTCATCCCGCTGCTCGGCATCCAGTTCGTCCTGTTACCCTACAAGCCCCAGGAGCACTGGATCACTGAGATCTACATGTACATCATGGAGATCCTCATGCACTACCAGGTCAGGAGGAGGTGCATGGTCGGATGCATTGACAGTTGTATTAACGAGAGTTTAGATTGAATCCACAGAGACGTTACTGTGCAGGAGGTTTTTCCTTCTTGTGTATTTCTTTTACTGATTTCATTTCCCCTTCACGTGCAGGGTCTCCTGGTTTCTACAATATTCTGCTTCTTCAACGGGGAGGTGAGTAATCAGCGTAATTCAGAATGTTACTACGAGTATCTCATATCTCAAGATTTGATGTTGAGAGGTAAAAGTTTCCGGGTATTGAACTTCACATGTGAACAGATGAATTTTACTTCACGTGACGACCCTGTTGTTTTCGGTCTCCAGGTCCAGAGCGTCCTGCGGAGACACTGGAACCAGCAGCGGATGCAGTTCGCCGGCACGTTCGCCAACGCCGACTTCTTCCGCTCGGCCTCCTACGTGGCGTCGTCTCTGACAGAGGTGCACCGCTGCTACAGCATAGAGAGCCACACCGAGCACATGAACAGCAAGAGCTACCCGGACATTTTCAGATCGGACAGCCCCTTCGTGTGAAACCTCGGCGCTTGAGATTTTTATTTTTTGGAGTTATGCTAGTGTTCACGACAAATGATTCATTCCGACGTTTTCCCGTCTCTCAGCAGAAAACAAATCCACTCGAACACTTTTCTTTTTTTTTCTCTCATGAATATCACACAAACAGACGAGGTGTGGGACCAAAGATCCGGTGAATATTTGAAGTTATCAAACACGAGGAAGACTCAACGAATAAACCAGCCTGAAAATACGACGCCAACACGAGGATTTAAGACTTTTCTGCATCGTGTGGAATAAACGTGAAGAGCTGATGGTTACGATCGTGCGAAGAGAGAAGTCGTGACGATCTGGAGCAGAACTTTCTCTGCAGAACTCCTTCTCTTTGGTTCATGCAGACGTTGAGGAGCTGGAGTCGTCGAGCTCCAGCAGCGAAGATGAAGCTTGTCCGACAGTTACCGATCCGATCCACATCGGAGGCCATTTCTGCTTCAGCCACTTTTGAGTTTTCTATTTATGTGCAGCGTGTTTTTTATTCAAGTTTAACAATTAATGAGAAACATGAGCTCAAAGCAACACTTTCAATCACTGCTTTATATTTAGACATTAGTGAGGTTTCATTATCACGCATGAAGAGTTAAATCAGCAGGAACTGACTCGAACCGATCGGCCGTCACCTCTGGACCCTGACGAGTGAAGAGCTGCTGGTTTCAGTCTTCAGCCGCAGGCGTCTCAGAGCGGCCTCTTCTGCAGCTCCGAGAACTTATCGTAACATCGATCAATGGATCAAAAATCACCGAGAGGAACAGTTTCAGGTTCCGGAAACTTATTTGCTTTCCTGCCAAGCGTTAGACGAGGAGGTCGCAGGAAGAGGAAATAAGTTTTATCATCTAAAAGCGATGGAACCTGAATATTTCTGGATGATTACATGAGATTTCTTAGACATAGAAGAAAAGATGACTTCTCAAAATCGCAGGTGTATTAAATATTAAAGGATTTCACAGTCAAGGTTCACTTTTTATATTTCTCCCGAGCTTTCAACCTCGGCTCACGAAAGAACAATATTTTATCACAGATTTGTCACGAATGAACGCTGGTGTTGAACAGTGTGTATATAAAACACAAAGGTGTGTTTCACTTTGTACTATAGTCTGTGATGACGCTTGTTTATACTGAAGTGATAATGCTGTAAATAAAACTAGTGTTTTTAAATGACATTCGGGACAAAGAGTCTGTTTTTGGGAGTTTTTCTAAATTACCAATGGTTTTGTTTTATTCTCCACAAAGACAAAAGGAAGACAATATTCTTTTTCCCCTCCACCGTATTTAATTAAGGGTGGGATTTCCTCGTCTGACCTTAGAAAACATTTCCCACTGAAATGAATATTGTTTCCAGACAAAGAAGGGCGTGCTGGTGTCTGTTCCTCGTCCAACTTATATGTGAACAGGTTCAGCGAGGAAGTCCCAGAGGAAAAGTGCTGAATCTCTAAGTTTGAGACGGAGGAGCTGCTAATGGAGCGAGCGGACGATGATGAGGAGCATGTGTGTGCGTGGCCGTTAATCATAGTTACTACTTATACCTAAATCCTCAGAGATCCCCTCCCAACATTTTGACGTCGTTACAGCACCGAACCCCCCCCACCCCCCCACGACTTTAACCAAATCCTGTTCCATCCACACGAGAGACGGTGGTGCATCCTGTGTGCGTCGGGATGCCACACGCTTCCTCTAAAGCCGAAACCCAGGAGCGTCGACGTGCAGCAGGGCCCTCGCCAAAGATGTTTGTGTTGTCTACCTACCACAACAGCCCACCTCCCTTTATTTACTCCGGTGGAAATCAGAGCTGTGGATGCATTGCAGGCTTCCTGTTTCTAAGAATACATCGCCATTGAACTCTTGATCCGTCGGCTCTTGTGTGCTGGTAGCAAACACTTCCTCAGCATCGTGACTAACGCTTGTTTACGGCCTCCGCTTCCGCATGCTCGCACTGAAACTTAAAGCATTTGAGCCGATGTGTTGTGTCCAGGCGCGGCGGCGGAGCGGCCCAAGAAAACGTTTCCACAGGACGCGCTTTGAGAATAGAGAGAGGGTCGTGCAAGACAAGAATCTGCTTCACGTCACATTTGGTTTTAAAATCTGGTGAAGTGTCAAACAGACCCGGGTTTTCTGTTCTCCTGCAGAATCCATCTTGTCTCAAGAGCGAGCTGAGACGTCATGATTGACAGCCGAGACTGATCCTGGTACAGTTTTTACTTCCGTTGATATTTTTATCGTTGTGTCGGGTTAGTATTGTGACTCTGAAGCCAGGTGGGCGGAGCAGTAATTCTGAGATCACAGTCACCAGGCCGGTACGAGAGCATTAGAATAACCACGCCCCTCTGTTAATCTGGTTCACTGGCGCCCCCCAGTGGCCTAATTAAGAGAGGGAGGTGACACTGAGCACGTGCGAGCAGGTGGCTCTCGAGCAGGAAGTTGAAGCGAGTTAAGCTCTTGTACTGAAGTAGAAAATAAGTCATGACACGTGGAGATATTCTGGAAAGCTGAAGAGAAGTTGTACAACGGAGCTGCCGAATATTCCCGGTAAGTTAGCTGCTTGCTAACACCAAACTAGCGCTCTGTTGTTGCTAACCTCCAGAGTTTGGTTGTGATTGTTTGGTTGTGATTGTTTGGTTGTGATTGTTTGGTTGTGATTGTTTGGTTGTGATTGTTGTGCCTCAGTGAGCTGGTTTATTAAGCTGAACAGAAAATGCTGATCTGGATTACTGACTGATTGTTCCGCACGTTTGTGCAGGCTGGTTTTTTGCTTCCTGGTCTTCATCCTCATCATCATCCTCATCATCATCGTCCTTGGTCTTCATCCCCATCACTCATCGGATTCAACCCCTTTATCTTTTCCATCCTTTTGGAGCCAGGTAGGAACTTGGTGCACTATTATTCACAATATTCAAATAACTTTAAAAACTCTTAATCTCCCGAAACACGGTTGAGAATATTAAAAAGACTGAATTTCATATTCCCTCGGTTATTTAAAAACTAACAGCAGTTTAATTCGAGATCTCAGTTTTTTTGTTATTGGTATTTGTTTTGTTTGATTTGTTGTCGGGCCCCAACATTTAAAAATTGCAGCTGAAGTAAACTGGGTTTTTAGTGTAATTGCCTTAATTTGGTTGTCATATTGACTAATTTCATGAGCCGTAGCAGTTTTATGTGAAATGACAATAAAATTGTTAGTAATATAATTCTTTTGTTTTTTTGGAATTGTTCTTGGAATTGGGTGCAATTCTTGTTCGTGCCCAGTAGGGTTGCAAAATCCTCTGGTGGTTGGTGTGAGTTATAAAGGGAAGAATTGTTTAATGAGAACCTAGACTCTTAGATATGCCTGTTAACTTGACAACACATACGTCAGGTGGGTAACACCTTTTAACTTACACTATTTAAAAGTAGTTTAATACTACAATTAAAGATAAATACACTCGAATTAAGTCGTTCATTCAGATCAGCAGGTTAAACAAACTGAAGTTGACACGCTCTCTGAGTTTCTCGGCCACTCACATGGATATCCTTCCCTGAAATTTTCCAGTTATCTTGAAAGCCCTCCTTCACACATCACGTCACCTTCCCAGCAGCAGCGCGGGTGGTATGTAAGGAATGCAGCAGGGGTCAGATTTAGTCGTGGAGAGCCAGAAACTCTGACAACAGAAAAATCGCAGGAAGACGGCGTCATGTGACCTGTGGCGTTGTTCGACTGCCGGGTGATTTTACGTAGAATTGTGCTCCGAGCTCTTAAACACCAGAAAACAAAAGAGCATCTTTGTGGTTTACTTGATTAGAAACAGACACAAGCTGAAGAGAAAATGTAAAATAACGCTGCATGCACTTCCAGTAACTCCACTGGCTGTTCACAGAACTCTCTGGTTACAACATGCTCTCCAAACAATGCTTTGATGCACATACCAGACGCACATCTGGACAATAGCGTGATCAGGCCACTTGTGTGTGGGGATGTCTCACTCTGGAGAAAAATGGAATGAGTTCTTGGCCGGGCTCGAGGGTGTGGAGGGCGCACATTCGAGGGGTTGGGGTGAGCGATGTGGCCCGGGTGTATGGACGTGACCCGGGCCTGGGTGGGACCGCAGGAAGTCTGCCCCTCGCTGCACGGCCCTGTCAGACCGCAGCGGGGTCATGAATTATCTGAGCAGCGGTGATGTCAACGCGTGGTCGTCTTACTTTGGTGTCTCACGGAGGGACGTCACGACCAAAGAGGAGAGTTCATCCCTCGAGAGCTCGGGCAGGGGCGTGACGAGGAAGACCCCGGGACTGAATCTGGGACCAGGTTTTTAAAATTAAAAAAATGAATCTTCTTTTTCGGTCTGCAGATGAATCTCTGTCACCACAGAAACACAAATGGTCACACGTTATTTCAAACTGAGCTAATAAGACGTGACGAACAACTAATGCCATCGAATATTATCCATGTAGAAAACTTCTCTCTGACATAATGAGAGCAGAGATATATCTTTACTGATAGAAACGAACCGGTGCATCTATAGACTGTAAATAAAGATGAGGTGAAGCCCCCTGGTGGCTGCCTGCAGTACTGGTCATGCACCCTGCCTCCTCCACATCAGCAGATGGGACATGGACCAAACTAAGCTGATGTATGTTCATCCGTCCATCCATTGAGTGTCTCAGGAGCTTTTCAGTTCACCTATGTGTCTTTGGACTGTGGGAGGAGGCCGGAGAACATTCGATGTTAAACAGTCAAACCCAGAGGCGACCCACTGCGCCCCCTGTGCCGGCCCTGTGATGTCAGGCTCTTCAAAAACATCTCAAACAATGAGCTTATTGCAATTTTAAAGAGCCCAGTTCCTACGGCCCGGGGCAGCGAGCCAGTGTCCACTTGTGCGAGGCGCGTCGCTGCTCTTGTCTTCGGCATCATCCTGCCAACAGGAACTCCCTCGCTCCTCTCCCAGTTTCCTGCCATTGTTCTCCCCGCTGCCACCAGGCTCAGGCTCCGCCCAGGATCTGGGAAAAGGTGGGATGTTAAATCGGCCCATTTCCTCTTCGATCAGCTACGACCTCCGCTCTGTGTGTGTGTGTGTGTGTGTGTGTGTGTGTGTAGAGAGGCATCGCCCTTATGAAGAGCTCGACTATCATTTTTCTTTTTTTGTGTGATGAAGAGAAGTGATTTCAGGCTCAGGTACATATATCAAACAAATTTTAAAAAATTTTAATTTACTTCCAAATATTCACAAGAGAATTAAATCTCCGGATATTTTTATTTTAATATATTTGAAGTTACACATTTTTTATCAAGCTTCTTCCCTCTCTGAAACATCAGAGACACTTTTCCCCACATTTAATATTTCACTGTGTAGAATATGAAGATATTCCAACCATTATAATTCTTTGAGGGGGGTCTGGAGCCAGTCACTGCTGAAAGTATACAGATATATGTCATGTAAACTATTTAGATCTAGATCTAAATCCAGTGTGACGATGCAGCTAAATGGCTTCATTTCAATTTCCTGCAAAAAAAAAAAATCTGTAAACTCAAACAAAGTTAGTTACCTGTTAACTTTCCTGTGGGGAAGCAAGTCTGTGCAAGTTGTTCACTTCAAGTTCGGTGACCTTTGACCCTGGAATTCATGGTCTGCACCAGGAGCTGACAGAGATGGATAAGAAACTAAGAAGCTAAGAAACGAAGTGGTTCATTATCCGTGGCTTCGTGGACCCGGTGGGGAGAGTACGAGTCCCAGAATAAACCTTCATGGGTTCATTTAATTTAACTCGGTGAAGAAATTCCCTTTGTAAATTGAGAACATGTTGAACTACACCATGAAGAAGCAGCAACATGTTCCCGGCTTTATGACTTTCCCTCGATCTTTAGATTTGTTTTTTCTCGGCCGTGCGTTTTCATGCCAGTGAGAATAACTCAGGTTCACAGTCGGATCCTTTCTCATGATCTTTCCCAGTGTTCTTTAAGTGTTGTGGAGGGCATCGGCGAGGTGGGGTTGGAGGGTGCACAGGAAGGAAAAGGAGTAGCTGGGAAATCTCATCGAGGCTCCTCGGCGAACAAGAGACACCCCAGTCAGGATCTGGGCGTCGCTGCCAAGTCATCTCAGGGTCGTCGACTCCAGCGCTACTCGTCTGGGTGAAGCAGCCACAAACACGTCGAGTGGAACAGAACTGTTCTGAGACTTGGACTGAACGTACGTCAGGTTTGCAGAGAGAGAGAGAGAAAGACAAATAGGAGATGAAAGATATAAAAAAAGGAGATGAGGGAAGACTTCTGGTTTTGGTCACAGATTCTGAAAACCAGCGCCCCCGTTTTTTATCTTTGCTCCAATTATCTGAATAATTATCAGATGGATGATATTTCAGATATTCATGGTCCCAAGAGGATGAATCATATAAAGTGCAATGTACAAATATCTCCCGTCCGCCCCACAGAGCTTGTGTTTTCACCTCTGTGCGTCTTTTTGTTGGTCGGTTTGTTTGAAAGCAAGATTTCACAAAAACAACTGGACGGATTATCATGAAACTTTAGTGCAAAGACGCAGAATAAGTCGGGGAAGAACCCATTACCTTTTACATTGTCTTGTCACTATCTTTAACATTGCAAGCTAAGACGTTTAATTGGATTTTCACCGGTTTTCCAGTGAATAATTCTTGAATCTTGTTGAAGAAAATCAACCTTTACGTTTCAAACTCTTGCAGTTTCCTTCGTTAAACCCCCGGTGTGTAAATCGTCTTGAGCAACATCATCACTTTACCATGAGGTTGTTTTTCCATCTTATGTAATTTTGTGTTTTTCCTCGTTGCTACCGTCCCGAACCGAGCAGCTCGTACATAATAATAAAAAAAAACTTCTACGTACAGTAGTTAGATCTCAGCTCGCTTTCCTTGTTACCTCTGATCATTTTTTTTTCCATGTGCTGAAATGAAAATAGAAGCCCCGGCTAAAAATGACCACCTCAACAGATGTGGAGCGAGGCCCGGGCTGCAGGAAACGGGGAGAGTGTCACGTCTTTCACCGAGCGGCGACTGGAGGGGTCGACCTAGAAACATGTGCGGCCTGAACTCTGGCTCTCTTTCTTCCTGTAAGGGCGCCTTCTCGCTCCCTCTCTCTCTCTCTCTCTCCGGCTCTTTATTTTCTTTCTCTTCTTTCTCATCTGCTTTGCTCACACGCCCATGAGCACGCAGACACATGAAAGCAGAGTTAACAGCATGCAACAAGGACGAGGGTTCAAGGTTAAAATCTACACTTCAGTTGGTTTTGTGAATCAGAAAACAAGTGTGTGGTTATATTCCAATAAAAAGACAGTAAAATAAATATAACTGGACATTTATGGTCAGTCTCAGACGTACGTGAAGGTTTTTTCGTTCCAGGTGAAAGCTGGTAACTCTGATTTAACGTTTTTAAGAAAAGTGTTGTCTCCCTCCAGTGGTTCACTTTGAGCAACGTCTCATCTCAATTCACATTCAAAGCAAAATGTTTCTGCTCTTGAGGGGAAACCGAGTGTTTATTTCTTTTTTTTCTCACTTCAGTCATTCCAGAGAAAGACGTTTTATTCCACATCCACATCAACAATGAACAAATAATTTGCAATTTACAGTCATATGTTGCATTTACACTTAGTTTGAAAAGGAAATAAAAAAGGATTTCAGTTGAAAGAGTAAATGAGTTCCTGCAGAGAACTGAATAATTTAGGTTCAAGCATGATTTTCACTTTTTATTCCATTAAAATAACAGTTGTTGCCTTTTAAACTCTTCTATCCACACATCTGGACGTTACTGGAACAAATCATCACAAATAGAAGATAAGAACGTTTTTTCATTCTCATCCCCCTGATAAAGCTCTTTAAGATTTAAAATTGCTTGTTTTTCCAGTTTACACAAGTTTACAGTCAATCTTAACCCCACCTCCTTTCTTTCTTCTTTCATTTCACACCTCAGACACTTCTTTTTTCCCGCCCTCATGCATTTCCCTGCAGAGTACTAGATTGTAAATTTACCGACGAGGTGAATAAATTATGTCAGAGTCAGTTCCACCGGTCACACAGCTCTCGTCTGCACACACAGTAAACACACTGCACTTGAGGGAGATGCCGTCATGTGTGAAGAAGCGTGACGCTCACAGAAAGAGGAGTCCACATATATAGAATTTCTGGTGACGATGTTCCTCCTCATCAAACGGCTGAGTTGAGGATTTATGAGAAGCACACGGGGCCAATGTCCAGGCCGAACTCCTGATCTGGATTTCCGACATCCATGGGGGCCAAGTCCACGATGGGCAGCCTGGCCGAAGTTTGAGTCCTGTACTCGATCACTGTCTTGCCCCAGTTTCCATTTGATTGCTGATGGAAAAAAAAGAGTTAAATCATTTAATTTCTGTCCCAATGTCCTCTAATCAAATATAAATATTCTGTTGAAGACGTACCGAGCAGCCGTCCTCGATGACGGTGTAGCGGAGGCGGTTGTTGCCCTGCGCTCTCAGCTCTTGGCCGTTGGAGCCTCTGAGAACCAGAGCTTTCTTCAGGGTGCTGCTGTTTGCGTCTTTATACGCCACGCTGTTCCTGCAGTGGTAGGTCACGCTCTGGTGCGACGCCGCGGACAACAGCTGCAGCAGCTTCATTTGAACGGCCACGGCATTCGGCAGCTCCTCCTTGTTTCCGTAGGTGAACTGAAAGTAGATGTCAGAACATGTCAAACTCAAGATTTTAAAGCTGGTGGACCATGCCCGTGTCCAAATACATCTTCTGGGAATCTTACTCTGGTTCCTCCGTTCATGTCGGCTCCGAACCACACGGGTTTGTTGGCGCTGGGGCTGGATTTCGTCCACCAGGCTTTGCGGGGAACATTTGCCGGATTGGCGGAGATGCAGGTTTCACCATTCTCCATATTACAGAAGACCCTGATGGCGTCTTTGGTGCTGCCTTGGTTTGGATCAATCCAGTACTCACCTGAATCAGAGTGAAGGAGTAAGATCACTTGGTCTTATCTATGCATATGTGATGTCTAGATAGAGAAAAACCAATCCCTCACCGCTCTTCTTCTGGGGGTAACACTGTTTAATGTCCTGGCAGGTTTTCGCTGGGTTCATCTTGCTGCCGTCAGGACTGCGCAGGTTCTGCAGATGTCCACTGAGGGTCTTCAGGGTGGCGTGGACGCCGGTGTCTGCACGTAGGGCGGCATCGTTCTTATTGGGAAGGGCTTCATCTTTCAACTCCGGGGGTGGATCAGCCGCCTCGAGGAATTCCATAACATGTTGAGCCTCGCCGTTCTCGTCGTAATCCATCGGGGCGACCATGAGGTCTTCCACCATCGCAGAGGGAGGTCCTGGGGGGCCAGGAGGGCCGGAAGGTCCGGGCTCACCAGGTGGACCCTGACAAAGAAATGATCCAACACTCAGTCTATAAATGATTTATTTAAATCTTCTCTCTGGGATAAAAACGTAACGTTGTGTCACCTGAGCGCCGATGTCTCCGCTCGATCCTCTGCTCCCGGGAGCTCCCATCGGTCCAGGCTGACCAATGTGTCCTTCCTTTCCTGGGGGACCCAACACTCCCGGAGGGCCCTGCACGGTTGTAAAACAGTGACACGTTTACACTGAGAAATAATGCAGATTTTCAAGACTTCAGATTTCCCAGCTCGCTGCTTTCATACACTTACCCTGTGCCCAGCTGGTCCGACAATACCTGTAGATCCTGTATCTCCTGTGGCCCCCTAACAAAAGAAGATAGTTTCATTTAGTTTGTTTCGTCTGAAGTTTGGAGTATCTTTCTCCGCAGGATGTCAGTAATATTTTGCTCACAGTTATTCCAGGGAGACCGTGGAGTCCGGTGAAACCTCTGTGTCCTTTCTGACCCCTCTCTCCTGGCTCTCCAATGGCCCCCTTCTCCCCTTGTGGTCCTTGAGGGCCCTAAAAGCAGACAAACGATTCAGATTCAGTTCAGCACGTCATGGGAAATAAGTAACAATTAGTTTGATTGTACATTTTAAATAATTAAAATATGGTGGAAAAAATTGCTATATTATCTTTACCACTTTCCCCCGCACTCCAGTTTGTCCTTGGGGTCCAGGGGAGCCTTTGGCCCCCTAAACTCAAAACAAGCAGAAGGACATGATGGAGCTGAGTTTGTATTTGTGACAGTATTGACAGAGCTGTGAATACGTGGCTGACAGATGCACTTTATCATATTTCTATTTGTCAAACTCACAGTATCACCAAGTTGTCCTGGACTGCCGGTAAATCCCACCGGCCCCTCGGTTCCAGGGGACCCTGTGACACCAGCCAGACCCTCTGGACCAGGATTTCCTCTGTCTCCCTGGAAACACACATCAGTGATGACACAGTCCACAATCCACTATTTGTAAGAGAAAACACACTGACAGCATGTATTCAAACTTACCTTGTCTCCCATTAGACCGTCTTTACCAGGTGACCCCTCTGCTCCGGCAATACCCTGAAACAACACATGACAACATCAGAATATAACAAATAAATATATGACACAACAAATATTTTCTTTATTTTATTTGCGAGTCACTTCTGGTACAAGGACGAACCTCGGGGCCAGCGTCTCCTCTCGGTCCAGTGGCTCCCGGTAAACCAATTCCGCCATCGGGCCCTTTGCCGCCCTGTGTTCCAGTGGCTCCAGCTTTTCCTGGTGGACCCTGAGAAACAAAGAAGCAACTCAAGCAGTTATTCACATTATCATTTTATCCGCGTTTGATAGATGTAGTCTGGCTTGGTGAGCGGGATTACTCACAGCAGGACCTGGCAGTCCCAGCATGCCTCCCTCTCCTCTGAGTCCAGGCTGACCCACGATGCCTCGCTGTCCTGCGGCTCCTACAGGTCCTGGAGGTCCATCAGGCCCCTGAGAGAGAAACACAAGAGCAGACATCCAGTTGAATCAACTCTGGACTTATTTTTTCACCGGCTGCATCAATATAAGCACAGTCTGAACTCTTTCTTACAGGAGGACCGTCCTCTCCAGAGTCTCCCTTCTCTCCAGAGCTGCCAGAGGGGCCCGGGGGTCCCGACTCTCCTTGACGTCCTCCGGCTCCGTTCTCTCCTTGAATACCAGCAGGGCCTTGCTTTCCTGGAGCACCTATTGGCCCATCTGCCCCAACAGCTCCCTGAAACATGCACACAAGTTCCGGGTCAGTACAAATTTTCCTTTATGTGTTAGTTTCATTTAATGGAATGAAAATAACTCACAAGAGAACCAGCTGGTCCAACTCCTCCAGGCAAACCGGGAAAACCAGGAGAACCCTGTGGGAACAAAACACTTTATTATCATTATAACATTAATGTTTAAAAAACTGTCGAGACACCAAATTAAAGCTATAACGTAAAAATAGAACTTGAAGATCTTACCGTTTGACCCTGTGTTCCTCTGCCACCTTTCAGTCCAGTTACACCAACAGGTCCCTAAAATAAAAACACAAAGAATTATCAGAGATCAACCAAATGCTCCTTCCTTCTACAACAGTTTCCTCCATGTTTTCGGTCGTGTACCTGTGTTCCTGGTTTCCCGGCCATCCCCTGTGGTCCGGGTGGTCCAACTTCTCCCTTCAGGCCTGGCTCACCTGTTTCACCTTTGACCCCGGCCTGACCATCAACACCCTGGGAGAGAAACCAAGACATAGGTCACGTATTCATTCCTGAAGCCTGAGACGTGACGTCTGGAGAGAACACACGAATGGCGTTGTACGGGGAACCTTAAAATATTCATGTTATATTTTGGACATGGCCGTCCCGTGCGTGTCTGTCCACTTACAGAAGTTCCAGGAAATCCAACAGCGCCAGTCGGACCAGGCTCACCAGTAGAACCCTGTTGATATCATCATCACACAAAAAATACACACTTCATCAGGAAAAATATCAAACTTCCAGTCAATTAACGTCAGATGTAAAACGAAGATGTTCCACTGACGGCGATTCCCCTGGTTCCTCTGCGTCCTGTAGGTCCTTGTGGGCCGGGTTCACCCTGAAATAAAGAAAATAAAGCAAAGAGGTTCTTACATTTGAAACTGAAATATTAGATTTTCAACGAGCCATATTTTACAGATTTAAAATAAAACAGTGCTTAAAGTTTTGCTCTTGAACCCACCTTCTCTCCGTTGGGTCCACCGGAACCAACAGGTCCAACAGAACCAGGAAGTCCCTTTAAATCAAATGAATAAATAAATGTTGGCTCTAACTCAGACAAACAGAAACCGATGGTTTGAAAGTGGAAATGTTTTTGGTCACAAATATCCGGCTTCAGTACTTTTGTCATGATGACAGAACTCACCCGTGCACCGTCAGATCCAGCTTTACCCTCCAGCCCTTTGTCTCCAACAGAACCCTGTGAGAAGAAATCATTGGCTCAGGTTCTTTTTCTTTCAGGGGCTGATATTTTGGGGATCAAACCGGTGCCTCTGTTTCTTTGCAGACGATCTAATCCTATTCTTTAACTTACACCATCTCCTTTAGGGCCTGAAGGTCCGGGTATGCCCCTCTCTCCTGGCATCCCCTGAAGTCCTGGACCCCCTGGTTCACCAACTCCACCCGCTGGACCAGAGTTTCCCTAAAATGTACAGGTACATATCACAGATTTTCATGCAGCAAGTGAAAATAATGGAGGTTTTGACCTTCACGTTTTAATTTATGGTCACGATACCTTTGGCCCGTCTGGTCCTGGTCCACCTGGACTACCTTTGGGTCCCTGCAGCCCATTGGGGCCGATTTCACCTCTTTCTCCTGGGGGACCTCTTTCTCCCTACAAGGACAAACAACAGATAAAGACACGCACCAGTGTCTACACACAGAGCGACACCCTTAATCGAGGTGGTAACGGACATCAGCCATACAAGTGAACCTACCCGTGGACCAGTACTTCCAACAGTCCCAGCCTCACCAGCAAGGCCCTGGAAAAATATCATGACACATGAATTAATAGTCAAATTAAACTGAATTTTACTGCTCATGCAAAAAAAATAAAAAACAAAAGTAGTTTTCTTATCCTACCTCAGAACCTGGTTTTCCTGACTCTCCAGGTGCACCTGGCAGTCCGGGCAAACCCTAAAAAACACCAGAACACTTTTTATTTATGCTCATGACAATAACAGAGAATATCAACTGATAGTTAACGTACATTTAATCAAGGTTTGCGCTTGAAATGGAGAAATCCCTCGTGGAATGAGTTTATATTTCTTGTTCATCTTGTGGTTTCAGTTTCAATAAATGTCTAATTCAATTATTGAAATGAAAAACTCCTCCAGACTAAACTTCTAAATTAAAAAAGTCTATCATGACAGGATGCAGTTTACCTGGAAACCATTGAGTCCCTGAGGTCCCTGCTCTCCTCGTTTTCCTGCAAGACCCTGGAAAAAAGCAAATTCAATTTAATCTACATATTATTGATCACCAGAGGTTTTCTCAACATGGGGGGGTGGGGCTTACAGCTGGTCCCGTTGGTCCGGCAGCGCCCTCTTCTCCGTCTTTTCCATGCAGTCCCTAGAAGACAGTGAAAGTGAATCAGTGTATTTGTGCGTTGATGAGGAGAGAGGTAAGAAGTTCACATTGTATTGTATGAATTAAGATAAACTTTACCCTTTGACCTGGAGGTCCTGCACTTCCTGCCTCTCCGATCTTTCCAGCATCACCCTAAAAAAAACAACAAGAAACCAAACACAGAAGTCGCCTGATAAATTAATTTTATTCACAAGTTTAAAATCTAAATTTTTGTCATAAATTCAAAATATTAATGAGTAAAAGTTAGTTCTATGTTGTTTAAGTAAGTTCATTCTCCTCCTCATTTGTCGCATCACAACAATATTGTGCAACGTCGTTCTATTTGCTCATCGCACGTTTCTAACGTTGCCGAGCAACATTCATACTGACAGCGAATCCTTTTGGTCCCGGCAGCCCCATCGGTCCACCAGATCCTCTGTTTCCAGTGGAACCAGCTGGGCCTTGTTTGCCGTCGTCCCCTGCTGAGCCCTGGTAATGCAGAGAGAAAATTAAATTCATGCCGTCGTGCAACAGATACCCCACATTGTGCTCGAGGCCTGGAGGAAGAATGGATTCTTATTTATCTGCGAGGGTGAGAAGTGAGATGTTGACGAGTTTTGTGCTCTACCATGGCTCCTTGTTTTCCCTCCGCTCCCTGAGCTCCGATAAGTCCAGTCAGACCCTGTGAAACAAGACTTTAACTGTGATACTGCAGTCGGGTTTGAATTACTTCTAAATACTAAAAGACAATATTCCGTGTTTACCCGTGCTCCTGTTAAACCCGGCTCTCCGCCGCGTCCCAAATCTCCTTCCAAGCCCTTGGGACCAGCTGATCCAGACAGCCCTCTCTCACCCTGAGCTCCCTGTGAAGCCGAATATGTTTCCATCAACACTCAAAGTGCACAAACAGGATCATGACAGAGAACAGTATTTTAATTATCATTATGTTGATGTGACATCACCTTTGGGCCTGGTAAACCATCAGCACCCGGGAAACCTCTATTTCCTGGAGCTCCCTAAAACAAATGAAGGAACATTCTGATGAGATTTGAGTTTCCAATAAATGTTTCTCTCAGCTCAGAGGATCCTGAAAATAGTCGACTCACCATCTCTCCTTGAGGTCCTGGAGGTCCGATGGACCCGGCGTCTCCTCGGGGTCCACGCTTGCCGTCCTCTCCCATCGGGCCTAATGGACCCTGGGCACCGTGGTCGCCCTGACATCACACAGGAAACAGAACCCAGAGAATCACTGGAGTGGTTTCCCGACAAAGACGTCGAACAGTCGAACACATTATTTATATGTTACTCACTCTCTCTCCCTTGAGTCCACTGTCTCCTTTAAATCCAGGCACTCCGACGTCACCCTGTGAATAAAACAATTAAATCTCCCAGAGCAAAGATACAAACACATGGACAACAAGGAAATCATTCTAGTGCTCGTACCACTTGGCCCTTGGGTCCGTCTGCTCCTGTAGTTCCCTGGGGGCCAGGGGCACCGGCTGGCCCAGTCAAACCTGCCGGACCCTGAACGCCTCCCAGACCCTGAGGAAGAAGATATTTAAGAGACGTGTATCAGATCTGCAGACAAAGACGTGAAGGACGCTTTGAATCTTTATAATTCATGTAGTTCCACTCACAGCTTGACCTCGAGCACCTGGAGCTCCATCAGGTCCTTCTGCTCCCTGTGGTGAAACAAGTATTAACATATAATTCATAATGATGAGGTGAATCCCAAACTTTAAAAGAAACACCTGCTAAAAGCTGAGACAGAGTTATTTGATTTAAGTCTAACACACCTGCTGTCCTGCTGGTCCCTGGGGTCCGACATGTCCGGCGTCCCCTCTGGTTCCCTGCTGACCTGGACTTCCTCTCACTCCGGTCGGTCCCGCTTCACCCTGAAGCACACGACACATTACAGGACAACTTCAGAATTCAAAATATTAAATTTGTCAAGTCCCAACTCTTTGTTTTCATTTTAAACTTTTTAGACTTATGTGAGTTTAACATCGCAAGAAACCGTCTTAGATACACAATGTCGATGCATGAAATAAACACCGGAGTCTCCAGGGGCCAAAATAAAAGGTTTTATAAACTAAATATGGATAAAAAAATGTAGATTATAAAAGATCTCACCTTCACTCCTGGGCTGCCGGGAAATCCTGGTACACCGGGGATTCCCAGTGGACCCTGTAATCAAAGAAAAACATAATAAAACAAATATTCTGGTGACTGTGAGGATAATTGTGTCAAAGGCCCAAATAACTGCAACAAAACTTGTATATAGAGTTTGATTTTTGTTAGAACTGCTGGATTAACGAGGAACCACTAATCTAATGATAAACATATTGGTTCTTACCAGAGGACCTGGTTTGCCGACATGTCCGGACGCCCCACGTTTCCCCTGAAGGAAGAGGAGAAAGAAAAGATGTCAGTCCTGCAACATCCTTTTCGTAGTCTTTATACGTTTGTCTTTTTAAACACATGAACAAGGGAGGATTTTATTCACCACAGGTCCAGTCGGGCCGGCTCTGCCCCGCTCTCCCTGCAGACCCGCGGGCCCCTGAAACAGACGAGTGTCGGACATGAGGCTGTGAATCACAAACACTGTGCTGATGTTTTTTACTGTGCGTTTCCTACCATGGGACCGGGAGCACCCATAGAACCAGAAGAACCAGACGCTCCCTGAACACACACAGACAGAAACAACGAGAGGTCAAACCATCAGACGCTTTGATATCATCTACATGTTATATTTGATGTGGAGTACTTGGCTCATGGTGATATACTGATAATGCAAGTTCGTACCTTTGTTCCAACGGTTCCAGTCTCACCTCTCGAGCCGAGAAGACCAGCGTTTCCCTGGTGAAGAGATTAAAATTCAGGGAAAACTGCCCGAAGTGGGAGAAGTGTAACGTATGATGTTAACTACACGCGTCTGACCTTGTGACCTTTCAGCCCTGGGAGACCTGGGAGTCCTGGGAATCCTCGTGCACCCTGAAGAAAAGAGCCAATCATGAATTCCAAACTTGAAATACGAGAATATCCAGCACATATTTTTACAATATGAAAAATAGATCACGGCTTGATCTAAAATACTTTTTGGTTTTGATTAATAATATTAATAGAATTCATTTGGGAGACAAGGTTACCCCGGATCCTGGATATCCTGGTTCTCCTGTGGCACCGGCTGCTCCAGGTTCTCCCTGAGCAGAACATTTTGAATATTTAAAATGACACCAGCCAGAAGAAAAAGAAAAAGATGTGGTAAAGATCTGTGTGTTTGACTCACGTCAGGTCCGGCTTTTCCTGGAGGCCCGTCTGGTCCTCGATGACCCAGCTCACCCTGCGGACAAACACCTTTAAACTCAACTTCAACATCTCATGTTCAGAAGGAAGTTTAATGACAATCGTCTGAAGAACAAATAAAATGTAAAACATTTAGTTTTCCCCACCATCTGTCCTGGATCTCCAGCATCTCCTGGAAGCCCCTGACCGCCACTCGGCCCCTGGGAGCAGGAGATAATAATAATATGTCATGAATATGATTTAAAGACCTGAGTTAATCAGTCAAAGAAAACTGAAAACCTACTGGTGCTCCGGTGGCTCCTGGAGGTCCTCGTGGTCCTGCTTCACCCTGACATCACAACACGCTCTTTAGATTACATAGAAACGTCTTTACATCGTGTAAATGTGAATATATATCATCTATAAGCAGCTCTCACCCTTGTTCCTGTCACCATCCCAGCCACACTAGACTTCTCACCGAACCCTGAGGCCATCTGAGACACCAGCGGTCCCTGATGAGAGGAAATAAATTCATAAATAAACCCTCCGTGATATCACACACCAGTGAGACAAGGTAACCGGCCCTGACTCAGAGAAAGACTCACCCCAGGGGGAGAGATTTGGCCCGGGGGTCCTGATTGTCCTGGATTTCCTGGCACGCCGGGCTCTCCGTCAAACCCTGGAGGCCCCGCGAAGCCCTGCGGGTTGAATGGAAACGTATCAGAACATGTGTGTTCATGTTTTCAAAGGTGGTTGTGATGGTCGCCCACTGAGGACGTCGCCGGGATCGATTGAAACGCACCCGTCTGCCTTTAAAGCCTCTCGGTCCAGTGCTGCCCTGACCTCCAGGAGGACCCTGAGACACAAAGAGTACATGAAGTTATACGATAGTTGAAAATGACATCCTCCTTTCATTTCATCAACATGTGCAGACAGATGTTTTCTAATCGTCATAATGAATTAAACAACTGTGACCCTAATAAAGGCACAAACTGTTGGTTAAGACGTTTTAGTGCCCCCTAGTGTCCAAACTTGTGTACCTTACATATTATGTTTTATCCAGTTTTACACACTGTACATCCCAGAATAAAGTAACTGAGAGTAAAAACCCACCGAGGGTCCCGTATGTCCTGGCAGCCCGACCACCTGCGAGAAAAAATGATAAAGAAAACAATTTTTTATCAACTGTAAAAATGATTTAAAAAAAAGCCAGGGACAGAGATTGATTACTTACATATGGAATATCACCAGGTTCACCTTTCTGTCCCTGAAACGAGAAAAAATTCACATTTAGATTTAAACGACAACAAAAACAATTGGTTTTAAAAGAAAATGAATGTCAGAATGATTTACCTTGAAGCCCCTGATTTCTAAAGAGAAGGAAGAAAGAAAGTTTACCAGAGTTAAACTTCACAATATTACATCAATTAATACACCAACAAGTACACCGACAGCTCGGATTGATAAAAAAAACATTGAACTCGATGTGACGTCAGAGCGGACTTCAAGGTGTGTCAGTACATTGTGACATCACGGTTGGGTGTGGTTACAGACACAGGAAGTAACGATGAACATGTGGATGACGAGTCTCACCGATCATCCTGCTCGCACTGGCGAAGCTGTCGCACACGGGGCAGCACTCTCCGTCGGGCGTGACGACCTTCTGACAGTTTGACACAGTTTCACACTTCACCTCATCGCAGATGGCGACGCCATTGTCACAGACGCACACGCTGCACGGCTCCGGTTTCCAGATGTCGTTGTGCTGGTGGACTTCTCCGTCCACGTCGCAGCTTTCGCCTTCGGTCTGAACTGCAGCCGCGACACAAACACGCGGGGTGAGTTTTAAAAGCCAAACAACAAAAGCCCTCGATACTGAGTTTGACTTGACGTTTACCTGCTGTGGGTTCGGCGCTGGGAGCCGACGTCGACGCCGCAGATAAGCACACGGGGCAACACTCGCCGTCCGGGGTCACCGTTTCCTGACAGGGACCGAGGTCCTCGCACACCACGTCCTCGCACACGGCGGTCCCCATGTCGCACACGCAGATCCGACACGGCTCGGGGTTCCACATGTCGTTGTTGGCGTAAACTTTTCCATTTTCTGTACAGGTGTCTGCATGAAACAGAAAATCAATTAGTATGAAATTTCAGGATTTAAAGCAAAAGTTTCACAAAATGTAAAACTTTCCTTGAAATAGTAAATCTTAAATGCTAATAGCAAACATGCGTAACATTTCTACACAACAAGAGAAGTAGTCCTGTTTTTCCAAATTCCCTATGTGTAGATTTGTTTTCCTGTAAATTATTCTAATAGAAGGAGTTTTGGTGTAAATTCTACACATAGGGATCTAAAACAGTGCAGCTTATTTTGAAGGAAGGAACTGGTCATTTAAAAAGTGCAATGAACAGCACAACACAAAACACGGTGAAGGTGGAAGTTCCCAGAGGAATACACCTCATCAGGTAAACGAGTTACTTGCTCAACGTCCTTTGTGTGGCGGTAAAACCGGTAGCAGCTCCGATACGCATTTAATCTGCCGATGGAGTTGCTGCCAAAGTTTCCGCTGCACAGAAGTTCATTGAGAAGTGAAAAAAAAAACTCAATGTATTCCTTTTTGCAAACTGAAGGGAAACTCAGAGAGATTTAAAAAAAAACAACATTTTGAGGTGGTGCGCACAGGATGGAGCCCGAAGAGGAGGAGCAGGCGATGAAGAGCAACAGTCCTGACACAGATGTGAAGGTTGACGGTTTCAAACAAAACCAAAACGCAGCCACAGAAAATCTGCAGGCGACAAAACAACCTCGGGACGTTCAGTTTACCGGAGCCTGCGTCCGGGCGCAGTTCTGCAGCCGAGCACACGGGGCAGCACTCGCCCTCTGGGGTCTCTGTGGCCTGGCAGTCGCCTACATCCTCGCACACCACGTCCTCACAGACCACCGTCCCCATGTCACACATACAAACCCGACACGGCTCCGGGGACCATATCTGATAGTTGGAGTAGAGTTTGCCGTCCTCCGAGCAGGAATCTTTGTGAAAAACAAACATCTGACACAGTCGGTGCAAAGAACCTGGACCTGGGAAATGTTTAGTTTGGTCCATGTCCCATCTGCTAACATGGAGGAGGAAGGGTCATGACCTATACAGCAGCCCGCCGTCAGACCGCCTCTCCTCTAAACACCAGGTTTAAAACGGTTCTTAAATATTTATTACCAGTTTTACGATCCGTGCTGGGAGGAGGTGGTGCGGCGGTCGAGCACACGGGGCAACACTCGCCCTCGGGGGCCTCGGCTGCGGGACAGTCCCCGAGCTCCTCGCACACCACTTCCTCACACACCACAGTCCCCGTGTCGCACACGCACACTCGACACGGCTCTGGGCTCCAGGTCTGATAGTGGGAGTAGGCGGTGCCGTTTTCGGTGCAGGCACCTTCACGAGACAGAACATCAGTCAGAGCCGAGGCTGATTCCCCTCGGGCGGAGTCTGAGTCATCATTATGGGGGTTTTCAGTCATAGGGTCTGCGAGCGTCTGCGAACCAGACAAACAGCTTCCCTCTCGACACGAACATGAGCTGCAGGCTTTTCTGTGAAGGTTTTACAAATACAAGCAGCTTCTGCCTGCAGCCGTTATGTTTCAGGATGTCTCAAGAGCGTCTTCACGGTATTTAAACGTTCACTCAGATGCACTGATTCGATTGATT
This sequence comes from Paralichthys olivaceus, assembly GCF_024713975.1. Taxonomy (NCBI): domain Eukaryota; kingdom Metazoa; phylum Chordata; class Actinopteri; order Pleuronectiformes; family Paralichthyidae; genus Paralichthys; species Paralichthys olivaceus. Next base: position 12,774,681 of record NC_091116.1, read on the forward strand.
GTTGATCAGAGGTCAAAGGTCACGTGTTTTACATCTCGTGAATGCAACGTCGAGGGAATTAGAAAACATAAACGCAGGTTTTTTAAATGTGCGTAAACCCTTAAAAAAGAAAAATCTGTATTTCTGGTTTTCACTGAAGCATATTCAAAGTCTGGACTTGCATCATCGTCTCCACAAGTTTAAAACTGTTATGATTCCTGTGGCCCTGCACTGTGCGCTGCACACGGACCTGGTTTCCTCAGCTTCAATTGTGGAGGCTGCGGTGACGCTTCAACAACCGAGGCCAGAGGCAGAGGAGAGAGAGAGAGATAAACAGTTTCCACCTGCAGCCGCGCTTCCTGTTCATGGAGAAGATTCGTAGGCCGAGAGCAGAAACGATCTTCGGGGGGTCAGAAAAAGACTAAAACCAGGTTTTTAACTTCAGAGAAATTAAACTATGAACATAAACATGTACTTTGTGCAGCTTCAAGACCAAAACAGCAGCTCTCAGTCAAACTCTCTAACCTGGGAACTAACAGGATTCACTCAACGTGACCTCTGACCTTTCCTCCTCAGCCGGGTGCACCTCCAAACTCAAAACGTGCAGTTTGGCCTCAGGTCTCAGGGTTGCAGGGACGCAGCGGACTCAGATCAGAGATACGATCGGAGAAAAGCCCCATAATGACGTGTTATACCAACAGGAAGGAGCCGGCAGGTGTCGGGTATAACCAGAGAATGAAGGTGCGACAGCGGTGACGTCCATTTACCTGCTTTATTCTCTGAACCGTGCCGAGGTGCTGCAGCGGAGCACACGGGGCAACACTGGCCCTCGGGGGTCGCGGCCCTCTGGCAGCCCCTGAGCTCCTCGCACACCTCGTCCTCGCACACCACGGCGCCCTGGTCGCACACGCACACCCGGCACGGCTCTGGGCTCCAGATCTGATCGTGGGGGTAGACCTTTCCGTTTTCGTGGCAGCTGTCTGAGTCGAGCAGTGAACATGCGGAGCTGAGGATTGTGAGGCTTCGCTCTGAAACCCTCGGTCGTTGTTTCAGAGGAAATCAGCATTTATCACATTAGCATCAGACTTGTGTGTAAATGTGTGTATTTCCATATTTAACCAACAGGCTGCAGCATTTATCACTGATAAATATCAGAACCATCAGCAGGTAGAAGTCTCTGTGTGGAGTGAACCACACATCTGCTGATTATGGACAGGGGAAGTTAGTGAAGAGCGATGGACGCACTCGGATTCAAGCTCTTCTCTGTCCTGAAGCTCTGTCCCCGACCTCGCTGAGACTCTTTCCAAGCAAAATCCTGCTAGAGGCCCCTCCGCCCTGACCCATGAGCCATGTAGACACCAGCTCCTGATTTAACTCCGGCCTCTCGGAGTCTCAACGAGTCCCAACAAGTATGAAGAGAAGCCAACTTAAAGCAGGAGAGGACGTCACAGACAGACAGATTGTCCTCAGGATCTTTAAAAAGGGAATTCTGTGGATTTCAGTCGTCATGTGAAAATGTCCCTCGGCCTCTGGAGAATGAAAATAACTTGTATTTATAAAAGAGGAACTCTGTGAAACTTCGGGCGTGGAGCTTTAAAGACGAGAGGGAATCGACCACACAAGCTGAGACTATGAAGAAGCTACAGCGCTGCATCATGGGAAGTGTAGTATCCAGCTGAAGGGATAAAAAAAATCTCCTCCATCATCCCCTATATTTATACGTATAGTGCACATATATAACTTAAATATAGTTTATTATAGATTCAGTTTTTAGTTTAGAATTAAAAGAAAGAAGAAAATATTCCCCTCAGGAGATAAACCATTTATACGTAAAAGTACAGATGTGGTTTGAGACTGAGACGCTTTAAGAATTAGATGTTCAGACACTTTCAGGTAAATCACCTCTGAGCTGCTCTCGAGCAAGGCAGCGACTAGACTGCGGTTGAACCTCTGTAGCCTCTGGCTGTGAACTAAACCCATAAATGTGTCTTCATGCAACCATCACTGTCTCTGACTGTGAACATGAAAGAGCATCAGACCCGTGGGTTTCACCACATCGCAGAAAATAAATGAAAGGTTTGTTCTAAAGAAGAATTTAATTTATTTCTTATTGAGAGAAAAAAGAGCTCTGATGACGAGTGTCGTCTTCAGGATGAAAACCTAAAAAAAGAAAAGAAAGCAAAAGTAAAAATGGCCACCTGCTGCATTTAAACTCAGCTCAGTGACGTCCCTACGTACTAATTATGTGGTGGAGCCTCTCCCCGACAGAGAAGCTGCATTTCAGAGACGTGAGTTATTTCAGGGGAAACCGCAGAGGCTCTATTATACGTTGGGCTCAGGCAGAAGTTTGTGGTTTGATTTTATTTGAGCTCAGAGGTGCCACACCCGGAGGAAGCCTCCCGCTCCTCTCTCAATATTCAACCTTTACTCCCTTTTTATTTGATTTTACATCAAACTGGAGCTTCTGAAGAACATTTAGAAAAGTTACCACCCAACAAAACTTTATGTTTTCAGGCAGGTGACTTCGGTTTAAGTGATTATTGGTTAGGTTTCCTTGAATAGCAGCTTTTTATTATAATAAACCTGTTGGTTAGAGATTGATTTGAATCTTATTTCTCCTATATTCCACTTTTATAATCCTTGTTTTACGTTATTCCGCAGCTTGGTCTCTTAAAAACAACACAAACTTCCAGTTAAACATTATTTTTTTTCCATTTCTGTGTGAATTACTGGATCTTTACTGCAAACTGAAGGAAACCGTGTGAGGAAGGAAAGTTGCCTCTGTAGTTAAAGTGATTACAACCACCAGGGCCACAGGAGTTTAATGTAACAGTGACCACTAACGACTACGCTGCAGCCGCTTCCAAATAACATTTACCCCAGTTTACTTTAAGTCTTATGAAATATCACGAAATGGTTTAAATTCACTACTTCATTCTTTGTAATTTAGACATTAATTGACTTCCTCGGGTCACAAATCATTTTTTTATGTTAGCAGTTCATGAATCAGTTTGCTTTGATTACACCTGTCCGAACCAGGCTAGCTATTCCCCTTCGATTCCACTCTTTATGCTAAGCTAAGCTATTTAGATTCTGTTGTGCAGATGTTAAAAAATCTCTGCAGCCGTAAACCTGAAACTGTTCAAGAGGTGAATCCTCATTTGTTAATCTAGGATTTGTATTTGTTTTTAACCACGGCTTGACTTTTGATAACGCTGCGCGCGAAGACGTCTGCTTGTGTCACGACCTCACGGAACCGTAAACAACCTCGGATCCAGTTTTCTCTCGTTCTTGCAGCTCGAGCGGAGGTGAAGAAAGTGAGTGACGCTCTCCTCTCCTCTCGCTGCATGGGTGTGTCTCGTCTGCCTTTTGGCCCAAAGTCTGACCAAAATTAGTGGCCTGCTTTTGTCCGTCCCTTCCACAAGGCCACATCATTATAGCCGTGGCGCTCAGCACCCCTTCATTCAGCCTCGGCCTCGCACTGAAATAGCCCGTGCGCGGCGTTTAGCGTGCACTGTAGCGTGCGGGGAGGGGGGGGGGTGAGGTATTTTTGATCCAGAATTACAAACACTGGGACGTTTTATTTTAGAAGATGTGTTCGAAAAAGGAAACAGCCTCATCTTCACCTTTGAGAAAAAGAGATTTTGCTTCAACTTTTTTTTTTTTTTGGAGCATCGTTAGATCTTGTTCTGCACCTGTAAGATTTCCTGAAAAGTTCACAAATGTTTGAATCACCTTTCGAACACGGGGCCTCATTAAGGAGGTTGTGAGTTTAACCTTGAACTTAAAAAACCTGCAGCTGCTGGAAATCTGGAAGAAAACACACGTCCTATATTTTTTCTTGAGAGGAAGAAAACAAATCATAAAGCAGGGATGTGATGGGAAAAACAAACAGACGCATAAAAAAAAGTAAATGTGTTTACAAGACTCGTCCGCTCAAACATAAATCTTCCACACGCGACATGAAAAAGAACCAAAAATGTCGAACGGGTTGATTTTATGAAAGTAAAGTCTGTGAGCAGATTCTTTTCAGCACACACACACACACAGAACATTATTTAATCCTGTTTTTATCCACTTTTGTATGAACCTGTATCAGGTATCAGCACAGAAAGCCAATCAGAGCCCGGAGGGAAGGCCGTCACTCACCTTTCTTGGTATCTTCCTGGCAGGTCACAGTGATCACCTGAGCCAAGGCGAGGGCCAGGCACACAGTAATCCCAGAGCGTAACGAGGGGCCCATGTCTGGATGCCAGACATACAGCGTCCTCACACACAGCCTCCGCAAACACACACGAGGAAGTCAGAGCGAGCCCGATCCCGGGCTACAGCATCCAGACTGAGAAATCCAAAAATCCCTGAGAGGAAGAGGCTCCTGGACGAGAGATGACTGCCAACTGAGACCAGCAGGGGCCCCCCCACATCTCTCCCTCCCACTCTCACTCTCCTCCTTCATCACTTTTTTCTTAGCTCAAGGCCAGCCTCCTCCTCCTCCTCCTCCTCCTCTTCTGTCAGATGCAAGAGAAGATGAGGCAAATTAAAGGCTGCGTTAAACGAGGGCTGCATGATGCTATATTTCATTTTTCTTTGAAAGATGAAGTTGAGATTTTCTTTCGTCTCGTGATTTTGCCGCTTCCACGAGTCCAAGATTAAAATGTAGGATTCATGTTTTCTGGATCTGAAGAACTAAATGTTTCTCGTCTCCTGACGACTCAAAGCAAACTTTTTTATGTTCATGAAACATGAAGCAGAACTTGTTTTAAAAAGTGAAGTGTAAGACTTTGGATCAGAAGATCGAGGGTTCGATTCCCTTCATTCTTTTGGTTGTTTCGTGATCAATACTTCAGAACTCACGTAGAAACCAGTTTGATTAAATCCTCAGATAAACACGACACTCGTGACCTTTGGCAAAGACACATGATCTCGAACATCCAGTTCATAAAGAAGAAAGTGCAGAAGCTGATGGAGGAAGTGTCTTCTTCATCTGCTTCAGCCTCCGTCCCCAGAGGCTCAGCTCCGCTCCTCCGCTCCTTAATGACAAATCGGTCTGTTCCTCCGGCACCTTCGACACTTCCTGACCGGCTCTGCAGAGGAAACACCCGAGAACCGCTTCACGCTGCAGAATCGTCACAGTAACGAGGCTCAGATGAGCCGGAGTCACTTGAAATCATGATATTCTGTGAAGGGAGAGCGGCAGCGGAGACGACGGCACAGACTTCATGTTTTTGTTTTGTGTTGTCCTCCACCTCCGGGACGTCACCTCAGGGACGGACGAGCTCTGACCTGGAAAACACATCAGATGAGTCTGCACGATGAAAACAGATGAGGAGGAAGATGTGGGTCAGCAGGCGAGTTTCAGGTGGAGACACAAACAGACAAAATATGTTTCATTTCAAGGAATTCATCAACGATTCTGCTGCAGAACAAGAAAACTGTTGAGCAGCATCTCACATCATATGAAAGAAATAAAGTTGTAGATCTCAGAAATTAAAGTGAGATGAATAAATTCTGTTTCATTCAGCTCTTAGACCCTAACACGACATATAGATGCTTTAAATCAAACTGTTTCATCCTGTTTAATAAGAAGTGTTTGAACATCAGGCTGCGTGACTCAAGTGTAAATTCGTCCTTGAGTCAAACTTTGGAGGTTTTTTTTGTCCGTGAAGTGAAATTACAGGGAGAGTTTGTTGTACAGAAGCTAATACTGACCACGTCTCACATGTGGGACGTAAAACATACAGGCTATTTGTGGACATGTGGACGAGACAGCAGCGTGACCACAGGACACACACACACACAGAGAGAGAGAGAGAGAGAGAGAGAGAGAGAGAGAGAGGTGGACGTTATCCAAAGTAAAAAAAGCTGCAGAGAAGAAACATGAGATGTTAGAAAAACCACAGAGACATGTCTAAAAAAAAAAAAAAATCACAATCCAGACGTTTTTTTCACCAGAAACCAGATGTTTCATGTATCACAAGTGGAACAAGCTGCGTCTCCAGGTCATCGTTTGTAAAGTCATGAAATGTAACGTGCTTCTGTGTGTGTGTGTGTGTGTGTGTGTGTGTGTGTGTGTGTGTGTGTTTTCTGAAGCAGCACAAATTAAACCCACGACTAAAACAGCTGCTGAAAAGTGTCATTTGTTTTTCCAGCTGATTTATCAGGTGACAGGAAGCAGCAGGTTCACAGTGAGCAGGTGAACACACACACACACACACACACACACACACACACACACACACACCTCGTCCCATATTGTCTTACACACCACCTGCATTATTCACCACGAGCGTGAAAGAGAACTCCTGAGGTTCCTCACTGAGACGAGGTCGACAAACACCAGCGGTGAGTTCAGTGCCTCAACGCTGAAATGTTCGCCGCAGCCACTAAGAACTTTGTGAAGCAGGTGGGAGACACCGGGAGGTTGATCCCCGTCCCGAGCCTGAGCGAGGCCGACCGGTACCAGCCGCTCAGCCTGGTCACCAGGAAGAGAAGGAGGCACCTGTGGAAGAAGAACAAGTTCGCCTCCACGGCCTTCTCCCTGAAGGACATCCTGGTGGGAGAGAAGGAGATCACAGCAGGTAACGAGGGTCACGACAGATCTCACGGGATCTGTTAGAGGATCCTCTTTTTTTAAAAATGTTTTTAATGGAAGAGCGACTCCATCAAATTGAAATATTCCAACATTTCATAGTTTGGATTTTTATCTGTGGGAGAAATAATGTGCAGGTGGAACAATGTCCGGATTAAATTCAGGTTATCATTCGTATTATAGATGTATTTAAAAACACTGCATCACATGAATACATGAATCCTGCATCTGCAAAAACACAAATGGATTTAAATGATTTACTTTCAGTTAAAACACTAGCTGCTTTATGACTTCTGATTATTTTACTGTGGGCGACGTAGAGATAATTTAATTATTATTCTTCTCACGTCTGCAGAGTAAATAATGATTTTACTAAAATACAACATGTTGTTATTTTACAGGCGTCTCTTCTTATCAGCTCCTCAACTACGAGGACAAATCTGACGTGGCCCTCAACGGTCGCCTTGGAAACCACATCATCAACGACGTTGGCTTCAACATCAGCGGCTCGGACTCCGTGGCCGTCAAGGCCTCGTTCGGCATCGTGACCAAACACGAGCTGGAGGTGCCCACGCTGCTGCGGGAGCTCAACTCCAGGTATCCCAGCATGCACTGTGTCAAATCGTCACGGTATCACTTCAAAATGTAGATTTGACTGTTTCAGGTTTTTGGCTTTTTCTCCTGTGACACCTTGACACGTGACCTTTGACCTCAGTGTGACAGAGGGAACATGAGAGGGGGGGGGGGGGGTTCTGCGTGGATGAATAAATGATCGTGTTACCCGACACTGACACACACACACACTAGACTGGAGGTGTTTCACATGATTGGTGTCAGATCTACACGACCGGAGATCAGAGTTCACCGGTGTGTTGTCTCTCAGGAAAGTGGACCTGGATCACTGCCTGGTCCGTCAGTCGAAGGAGAGCCGGCGCTGCGTCCTCTGCGTGGTCGTGGAAAGCATCCGCACCACGCGGCAGTGCTCCCTGACCGTCCACGCCGGGATGAGAGGCACCACCATGAGGGTAAAGGCCTCAAAATCCAAATTCTGCCGGTGTTCAGGTCCCGGAGTTTAATTTGTGTCGTCACAGTTTCAGATCGACGACGGGAGGAACCCCAGAGGTCGAGACAAGGCCATCGTCATCCCGGCTCACACCACCATCGCCTTCAGCGTCTGTCAGCTGTTTGTTCGACTGGACGGGCGGCTCGGTACAACCACACACACACACACACACACACACACAGTGCGTTTGAAAGAGTCTTCTTCTGCTCTAAAGTTAGAGTCGGCACCAAAAGCTGTCTTCTGCTGTTTTCTTCTTTCAGATATCTGCGTTGCTCCGGAGTCTCAGGGCGGATTTGAGCGGGAGCAGATGCGGGAGCAGCTCGGAGGCTTCATCGGTCACTTCTCAATGGGTCGACTGCGCCGCTTCCTGTCCGGGATCATCTACGGAAACCCCTTCAGAGCAGGTACGATGAAAACCTCTGCTGCACAATGAGTTATTCCTGCATCGCTCTCTCCTGATCCATCTCCTGCGCAGACGACCGGACGTTTGAGGAGCTCACCCACTCCGACACCTACATGGACGACATGGTGACGGACTACTATGAGAAAGCCGCCAGCATGACGGACGTGTCCACGGCCTACCTGAGGGAAAACACCCACACACGGGTCAACCTCCTCAAGCACAACATCCCGAAGGGCCCCTGCGCGCTGTGCGGCATGGGGAACCAGCGGCGGGAAACCGTGTACGGCTGCCTGGAGTGCTCCGCCGGAGGCCAAAAATATGTCCGCCTGCACGTGGTGCCCTGCTTTGACCTCTGGCACAAAACGCTTCGGTGAAACAAGAGGAACTCTGACACGTGGGAGGAGCTTTGTTTTGTTCAACTGTCACTGTTTTTCACATGTTTGAATAAAAACCATGAAAACTGGACTTTGAAAACGTCCGTGAACCGTCACTCCAACACGAGCCAACTTCCCCAGAGAACGACGTGAACTCTTTGCCGTCTCTCACTTTTACCCAGTGTCGATTTCCGTTTGTCCTCTGGCCCCGGCTCGGTTCCACACGTGTGTGCCGCGTGGCCGCGATTAATTATTCAGCAAGGGCATTAAAAATGGACGTGAGGGGTCGTGTGAAGAAAGAACGACCTGGTGTTGATCTGGTTCAAGAAACTGGTTTATGAAGATAATCAGTGCGTGAGCAGACGTTGTAGTTTTATGAATAAAAGTGAATACATTTTTACTTTCCTAAGTTTTAATCAGCTTTTAACCTAAATTTAGTTTCTCTTGCCTTGGGTGCCATGAAAGATTCTCTATAAATTATCATTATTATTATTTATAAGGAAGAATAGAATGAATAAATCCATCATACTTTGAAAACGAAGTAAAAAAAATAGCCATATTATGATATTCAGTGTGTTTTTAAGGATATTAAAAATACTTTTAAAGGGTATTAATATAAAAACAAAACGATCCACGTTGTGTTTAAATTATACTTTAATTTCCTTGTCATTTACTACCTATAAATATATTTATATAAGAAAGTATTTTTAAAGTATTTGAGAAAAGAAAGGTGCTCTCATCTTGGACTGGTTTCTCCTCCCCGCCGCCTGAGGGCGCTGTCTCTTTGCGTTGTCGCTCAGCTCAAGCCGGAAGTGCAAAGTGTCAACACAACTCAAACACGTGTGGAGGCAGAGAGGAAGACGCATGCGTCACAGCGGCTCTGCAGTTTTATTTACACGATTCAATGGTTCGATGACCAACAGAAGAGAAACGCTCCGAGTCTGAGGAAGATTAATCAAAATGAAGTTCGCTTACAGAGTGAGTACGAGACTGTTAGCTGCCGTTAGCCACTGGGAGCTAACTCCACTGCATTGTGTGTATGGGAAGCAACGTTAGCCCAAACCTCGTTCAGTATTTGCTAAATTCCAGATGTTCTTGCTTCTCGCTCCTGATTAAAAACCGCTCAGCACGTTTTAAAGTTAAACTCTGGTTTGTTAGCATTCGCACTAAAATTCGGCTAAAGCTAAAACAGCATTTGTTTACATTATTTCATTAATAATTGAATGTGTTCCCGGTGTGTTTTCTCTCTCGACCAGGAAGTTCTGAGTGATTTACTGAATAATCCTCTGTGTGTTTCTGTAGTTCTCTAATCTGCTCGGTGCAGTTTATCGTCAGGGGAACTTGAGTTTCTCTAAAGATGGAAACGCTGTGATCAGTCCTGTTGGAAACAGAGTCTCAGTCTTCGACCTGAAGAAGTAAGTCACCAAATTATAAAAAACATGGAGGAAGGTAAATCAAATGTTCTGCAGGATATCATGTATGAGCAAACAGGGACAAATATGGTAAATATTAAAGATGTGCTACTTTCACTTGAAGACGTCATGAAACCAAAATAACACTGAGATATTTCCTCTTTTGTCTTCTAGCAACACGTCTGAGACGTTACCCATCTCCACCTCAAAGAACATATCATGTGTGGGAGTCTCTCCTGATGGGAACGTGGCGATAGTAGTGGATGAAGGCGAGCGAGCTGAATGACGCTTTCCTATAATGTGATGTCTAATAAAAAAAAACAATTTGATCAGGAGTTTGTTTCCTACAAGAATCCAAATGTGTTTCTGTGCAGATGGTGCAGCCCTGTTGGTCAGTCTCGTCACCCGCGCCGTCCTCCATCACTTCCACTTTCACAAGCCTGTGAGCAGCATCCGTTTCTCACCTGACGGCAGGTAAGAAGTTAAATTTGGCTGCTCCTATTAAACTTCAACATTTCACCGGCATTCATCAACAAAAATGATGCTGAACTTTTGTCCTTTTACGTCTCAGGAAGTTTGTTGTGACGAAGGATAATGTTGCTCTGATGTACCACGCTCCTGGGAAGCAGCGCAAGTTCAACGCCTTCGTGTTGGACAAGAGCTACTACGGTCCGTACGATGAAACCACCTGCATCGACTGGACGGACGACTCCAAGTGAGTACGAGGAAAAACAGGTGGACGGATATTGAAGCAAAGAGCTGATTAAAAATAAGGGAATCTTGGTTTTCCCTCAGGTGTTTTGTGGTGGGCAGCAAAGACATGTCCACGTGGGTGTTCGGTGCCGAGCGCTGGGCCAACCTCATCTACTACTCCCTGGGTGGACACAAGGACATGATCGTGGGCTGTTTCTTCGAGAAGGACAGTCTGGATGTGAGTTTTTTTCTTCCTTCCTCTACTTTGGGATTTACTCTCAACAGATAAATGTGGTTTTACATAAAATATTAGACAGAAAATAAAGAGAAACTTGAATCTGTGTCTCCAGTTGTACACTGTGAGCCAGGACGGGACGCTGTGTGTGTGGGAGAGCGACACCGAGCTGGATGGCCTCGTCCTGAAGAAGAGCCGGGACAAACCGGAGCCACTGAAACAACGAGATGAAGGAGAAGAGGAGGAGGAGGAGGAGAGGCTGGAAGGAGAAGAGGGAGAGGTCATCAGAGGGAAAGCTGAACCCCCCAAAGAGAAGAAGACAAAGAACGTTCGATACAAGCAGCTGAGCAAGTAAGAAGTTAAATAGTTAAATAGAGTTTAGAAGAAGAATTGAAAAGCAGCTTCATTTTATTTCTTTTTTTTCCATCTGCAGACACTTCTTCAACAAGGAGGGCAATTTTAACAACCTGACCTCTGCCGCCTACCACAAGCCCACTCACATCCTGGTCACTGGTTTCGCCTCCGGTGTCTTCCACCTGCACGAACTCCCAGAATTCAACCTGATTCATTCCCTCAGGTGAGAGAAACATTACGTTTAGCTGCGGAGTTAAAAGAATCAACCCTCAGAACTCTGCTGCCGTAGAAATGTTCATATCTGTAAATTCTATTCATCCTAAACTAAAAGGGTTTGTCCATAATAAATCCTGAATTTGTGTTTATTTTCTCTTCAGTATTTCAGATCAGAGAATTGCTTCAGTGGCCATAAACAGCTCTGGAGACTGGATCGGCTTTGGTTGCTCGGGTAAGAGTTCAGTGTGCGTCTCTGGGTCGTCGCCGCAGGGATTCATGGTTTCCTGCTGACTGATCGTCTTATTGCATTCCTTGGATTTTGGGGGGCTTTTGTTTCAGGGATGGGTCAGCTGCTGGTGTGGGAGTGGCAGAGCGAGTCGTACGTCTTCAAGCAGCAGGGACACTTCAACAACATGGCGTCCCTGGCTTACTCTCCGGACGGACAGCACGTCGCGACAGGAGGCGACGATGGAAAAGTGAGTGTGTCACGTCTTCTAGTTTGGCCATTTCTCAAATTTAATTTGTAGAATGATGAGGTTTCTAGGTTTCTCGTTTTGAAATCTGACGTCAGACTGTGGTTTCCCTCCCTCAGGTCAAAGTGTGGAACACCAACAGTGGCCTTTGCTTTGTCACCTTCACCGAGCACAGCAGCAGCATCACCAACGTCACCTTCACCTCCAGCGGCTTCGTCATCGTCAGCGCTTCTCTGGACGGGACGGTGCGAGCGTTCGACCTGCACAGGTGAAGTAAAGCTCGTCCGCCTCCAGGATTTAACAGAGAGGGACACTGAGGGGAAACAGGGGGAAGCAGAATGTGTTTGTGACGTCTGCTCTGTGCACCTGTGTGATTTACAGGTACAGGAACTTCCGGACGTTCACCTCGCCTCGGCCTGCGCAGTTCTCCACCCTCGCGGTCGACAGCAGCGGAGAGTTGGTGAGCGCAGGAGCCCAGGACTCGTTCGAGATCTTCCTGTGGTCCATGCAGACCGGCAGACTGCTGGAGGTATTCGCACGATCACACACATTCACACCTTTATATAATGTCCGTGTATCATTGCCTCATCTCCGTCTTCCTGTGAGTCATCAGGTGCTCGGGGGTCACGAGGGTCCAGTCAGCTGCTTGTGTTTCAGTCCCGTGCAGTCGATCCTGGCCAGCGTCTCGTGGGATCGCACCGTGCGGCTGTGGGACATGTTGGACAGCTGGCAGGTCAAGGAAACGCTTCCGCTCACATCTGACGGTAAAAGGAGTTACCTGATTCTGGGACGTTTAGATTTTTCACTAGTGGACTGTGCTTTTATCATACAGCCACAAGAGGGCACCAGAGTTTAAAAAAATTAATTCACTCACTGTGGTATCTTTCCCCCTCAGGCTTGTCGGTGACGTACCGCCCTGACGGTCAGGAGTTGGCCGTGGCCACTCTGAACGGGGAGGTCGCTATCTGGAACCCCCACACCGCCACGCAAACCGGCTCCATCGCTGGACGCCACGACCTGCAGATGGGCCGCAAAGAGACGGATAAAATCACAGCCAAACATTCCGCCAAGGGCAAGTGAGTGTCACAGTCACGACATCTGTCCCCAGCTGTGTTTCAGTGTGGCTGTTTTGGGGGTTTCTGCATTAGATAAGGCTTTGATCCAGGTTGTGTGTTATTTTTTCATTTTGCATGAAGGTCCTTTACGTGTCTGTGCTACTCTGCGGACGGGGAGTCGATCTTAGCGGGAGGTCAGTCCAAGTTTGTCTGCATCTACAACGTGAAGGAGCAGATGCTCGTGAAGAAGTTTGAAATCTCCTGCAACTTGTCCTTCGATGCCATGGAGGTAAAAATGAAAATGTCCAGGGATTATGTAGCCACACACAATGTCGTGTGAAATAACTATGGTTTGCTAATTTGAAAATATGGCAAAACGTGATAAATTTGATGCTAAAACAAAAAACTTTTCCTGTTCAGGAGTTCCTGGACAGGCGGAAGATGACGGAGTTCGGCAGCCTGGCTCTGGTGGACGAGGGAGCAGGGGACGGAGACGGCGTCAACATCAGCCTCCCAGGAGTCAGGAAAGGTTTGACGCCTCCTTCAGCAGCTCAGACCAAAAGGAATCAGTGATTTCTCCAACCTGATGTGGAGGAATCTCCGTTAAACGTTTATATCTTCTCTCTCTGTGTTTTTAAGGTGACATGAGTTCTCGCCACTTCAAGCCAGAGATCAGAGTCAGCTCGCTGCGCTTCTCGCCCACTGGTAGGTGATAGATTTACAACTTCCTGTGCAGAAGAGCAGGAGTCCGCTGTCACATGTTTCACTAAAGTGGCTCCGTCTTCTCTCAGGTCGCAGCTGGGCGGCCACCACCACAGAGGGCCTGCTCGTCTACTCCCTTGATGGTTCTATAGTATTTGACCCCTACGACCTCGACCTGGACGTGACGCCGGCCAGCATACGCAAGCAGCTGCGGCTGCAGGAGTGGACGTCGGCCATCGTCCTGGCGTTCAGACTCAATGAAAAAGCCCTCAAGCAGGAGGTGTTAGAAACGGTGCCACACGAGCAGAGTGAGTGAACCACTCTTCAAACAACTTCATCTTAAAGCTGAACACGCCTGAACGCTCTGGTTTGTCTGTGTCCTTCAGTCGCGGTGGTTTGCAGTTCACTTCCTGACATTTACGTGGAGAAGCTCCTCGGGTTTGTGGCGACGTGTTTGGAGAAGTCGGGTCACCTGCAGTTCTACATGAGCTGGGCCCAGAACCTGCTCATGCTGCACGGACAGAAACTCAAGAACAGGTCTGAAGAATGTTGTGAACGATTTGAAAGTGACACTGTGTAAGATGATTAAATCAGAAGCACTGAGAGCAAAGGGACAACACAGTCGTATCTCACATCTGTGCATTTATTCTGTTTTGATATGATTCTGACCGACTTTCTTGGGTGTGCAGGTCAGGAGCCATACTGCCCACACTCCAGGCGCTGCAGAAGAGCATCCAGAGACACTTTGACAACCTGTCAAAACTGTAAGTCTCTGCTTTACCCTCTACTGTCTCATACTGAACCGAACGAACACCAGCGTTAAAAATGTAAAAATAAGAAGACGAGTCTACAACAGGCCCGACAGAGATGAGACACTAAAAAGAAGACACCAACATATATATATCATTCACACACGTGTACCTTCTTTGTGTATGCTTTCTGTAAAGGTGTGACTTCAACATGTACAACATCCGCTACGCTGAGGCCCTGTCAAAGCAGAGGGGTGTGAAGAGAGCAGCAGCGGAGGAGGAGGAGGAGGAAGAGGAGGAGGCTGATGAAGGGCTGTCAGAGGGGATGAGCGAAGCATCGTTTGATGAGGCAGAGATGATTCTTTAGCAAAATGTTGGACTGTGAGAAAACATTGTAATTGTAAACAGTTTTTTAATAAATTCATATTATGTAACATTTACTTATGTTGTATTTATGTGAATTCAACTCTTCTTTAGTGAAATCTTCCTGTAGTTTTAATCCTAATACACTAATAACCTCAACATTAAGCACTTTTAATGCATCTAATTCATGATTACTGCAGAGTTTGGTGTTTGCATGTGCTAAAACAAATGAAAATAAATTATTTAAGTGTTAACACATTATTTTATTCGTTAAACATTATGTTGAAATGATGTAAGAAGCTGTAAGAATTATTATTTTGTATTTTTAACATGAGGATTTGGGTCAAACTACGTTACCCGGCAGCACTTGCGACGCCGGAGCGGAAGAGGCGGGGCTTTGGGGCAAAATGAGGGAAAATAGGAACATGTCCGAGTCTCCTTCTCAAGCGGGAAAAGAAACACCGGCGAAGAAACAGAAGCTGAGCAGCGACGAGAACAGTAACCCCGATCTGTCCGGGGACGAGAACGTGAGGAATCAAACCTGTGGTGTTTGTTTGACGACTGACGAGCCGCTGTTAGCCGTTAACCGGTTAGCATTGAGCTAAAGTAGCCGGGGAGCTAAAGCGGCTAGCTAGCAGCTTTGTTCACCTCTCCCGGTTTCACTCAGCTGCTCGGAGGTGTCACGACTTTTAAATCGGTTGGAACATCTTCACACGCGCGGATCCGCGTGTTCGCGTGGTTCAGACTCGCACCGGAAACTTTCCGTGGACCCGGTCTGCAACTGTTCACGTGCAAAGCTGAAGTTGGTGCTAGCGGCTAGCAGCTAATGGAAATGTGTTTCCTGATACAGTTGTGACACAGTGAGCAGCTGGATTCAGTGACGACGACGGAGGAGCACGAGTTTACTTTATATTAGTGGAGCTGTTGTTATAGTTAGACTTACTTCTGGTCAGCTCCTGAACAAAGTGAACTCATGTGAAGTTATTACATGTGTGTGTAGTTAGTGCACATGTGTGTGTGTAGTTATTACATGTGTGTGTAGTTATTGCACATGTGTGTATCAGTTGTTTCACATGTTTCCATTTAAAGTGAATCTGTTCCTAAAGACTACAGAAACATGCCCGTAATGTTAATACATGAGCTGTCGACACTATAATATATATATATATAGTAATATGGTATATATATATATAATATATATAAAGTCTATCAACCTTGCGTCGATGTGGATCTAATCTCTTCTCGATCTTTGCAGGATGATGCCGTCAGCGTGGAGAGCGGCACCAACGCAGAGCGCCCGGACACACCCACCAACACAGCCAATGCCCCGGGCAGGAAGAGCTGGGGCAAGGGCAAGTGGAAGTCCAAGAAGTGCAGATACTCTTTTAAATGCGTCAACAGCCTGAGGGTACGTTCATGCACTTTTCACTGTGACTCCTTTATTCTCTTATTCTTACCATTATTCAGATCATCACAAAATCCATCTTCACTTGTGGACCGCCCGAGCATGTGTTTATTGAAGTGCAAAGTTGGCAGCGTGGACTCGTGTCCCGGGTTCATTTCATCATTCACACTCGGCTGATAATCACCTAATGGTTTTCACAGGAGGACCACGGCCAGCCGCTGTTTGGAGTCCAGTTTAACTGGCACAGCAAAGAGGGAGACCCCCTGGTGTTCGCCACCGTCGGGAGTAACAGGGTAAGTGATGACGAGCCGCCGCAGTGTTAACGTTTTACTGTTTGTTAAATACTTGTTCGTATGCTTTCATAACTAACCAGTGTTTTCTTTTCTTCTCCAGGTAACTTTGTATGAATGTCACTCTCAGGGAGAAATAAGACTCTTGCAGTCTTACGTTGATGCAGACGTATCCTTTTTACTCGTCTTCTAACTGAGTCCTTCCTCGTTGTCACTTATCACAGAGACAGTTTTCAGTCCACCTAAGTCCTGGTTTTAATTTTCTACAGCTGCTATCAAACATAAGACAACGGGAGTAAGTCCAGGTCATATTGGAATGTTTGCGTAGAGATGTTCTGGTCGATTTCCTTGACTGCATGTGTGTGTGAAGGCAGAGGAGAACTTCTATACGTGTGCCTGGACCTACGACACCAACACAAGTCATCCTCTGCTGGCTGTCGCCGGGTCCCGTGGGATCATTCGGGTGATCAACCACATCACTATGCAGTGCATAAAGGTAATTTAATCATCAGACTTATAAACCACCTACACAAAATCATTCCCTCTATACTTAACTACTGTTTATTCCCCTGTCATAGAACAGAATAAATGGAGAGCGTATCTTTAATCACAGTCTTTATCTGTCATATCCAGCATTATGTAGGTCATGGAAACGCCATCAACGAGCTCAAGTTTCACCCGAGGGATCCAAATCTCCTCCTGTCTGTCAGCAAAGGTAAAAAAACATCACAATGATGATCATAAACCTTTTTAGAGGCTTCAGTGACCTCATCTGAACACTGTGAATCTTCTGTCACCTTCATTACGCTGCAGGAAACTCACTCAGTCATGTGAGAGTGTAACTCTGCTCAAGGACGGTGTTTTTATCACCATGTGATTCTCAGGTGGTTCTTTAATCGAGGGTCATAATGATAAGATCTGTGATAAGGGTCACATGATTGAAAGCAAAGTTTAATCTTTTATTTCGGGGTGTGACTGAAGACGAGGCAGATTTAAAAATTCACCCGTTGACACCACGCGTGTGTCTGGACGATCCTCCTCGTCTCTGTGGCTGTGAAATCAGTCAAAGGGACATTTCACGAATTAAATTCAGCAAATAAAGAAATCACCTTTTTTTTAAATGACAAAATCCTGGAAGTGTTTGTTTGCAGATAAACTCTAAACACTCGAAAAAAATCCAGTTTTACTCACATGAAGACGCTGCGATCAAATTCTGTCACGGTTCTAATGAAGTGACTTCTTTTGTTTTGTTGGATCATTTCCTGCCTGGTTCCTCAGATCACGCCCTCCGTCTGTGGAACATACAGACCGACACCTTAGTGGCAATATTCGGTGGAGTGGAAGGTCATCGAGATGAAGTCCTTAGCGCCGTGAGTGTTTTAGCTATTGATAGTTAAAGTAAAGATAAAGTTTATGGTTGAACTGTAAAATATATTTCATTGAAGGGTTTTTAACGTCTGCGTTGGTTTTTGTTCCACTTCAGGATTTTGATCTCCTCGGTGAGAAGATAATGTCGTGTGGGATGGACCACTCCCTAAAACTTTGGCGGATCAATTCAGAGAGGATGCAGAAAGCCATTAGAGGATCTTATGAGTACAACCCGTCAAAGACCAACAGGTAAAGAAGAATTCTTTTGGTGTTTCCTGATCCTGTAAGAGCAGCATATTTCATCATGTTCTCATCGTTTTAAATTGAATCTGTGTTTTTCTTCAGACCCTTTGTGTCTCAGAAAATTCACTTCCCTGACTTCTCAACACGAGACATCCACAGAAACTACGTGGACTGTGTGCGGTGGCTGGGCGACCTCATTCTCTCAAAGGCAAGTTAGCGAAGTCGTGTGACGGCGGCTACAGTGGGTCTGATTAAGAAGAACTGATTTCTGCATTCAGTGTAGTGACACAGGACAAAACCCTGTTGTGTATTTAGTTATGATTCTTTAAGAAGTCTCTCGTGTCATTTCTTCATCGTTCTCTCTCTCTTTCTCTCTCTCCAGTCGTGTGAAAACGCCATCGTGTGCTGGAAACCAGGGAAGATGGAGGACGACATCGATCACATTAAACCCAACGAGTCGAATGTGACGATTCTGGGACGCTTTGATTACAGCCAGTGTGACATCTGGTACATGCGCTTCTCCATGGACTTCTGGCAGAAGGTCACACAGCTCAGTCTTTTCTGTCGTCGCATTTATGATCTCGTGTCGAATCTTCTCTCACTTGTTGTTTACTGACGTTGCCGTGACGCTGATTGACAGATGCTGGCTTTGGGAAACCAGGTGGGGAAGCTCTATGTGTGGGACCTTGAAGTGGAAGATCCGCACAAAGCAAAGTAAGTTCACAACTTCTCTGTTTTAATCCAAGTTAGAATCGTCATTGGCAACAAGGACACTCATGCCTGTGTTGTGAAACGCTACACAACACTTTGTTGATTCACATGTTTTTGTGTAATCCTGCTGACAACAGACAGAAACTCGAACCTCCTCAGGGAACTTTAAGTCTTAGACGTGAATAAAAACAACGTAAGGAAACTCGATATGAACTTTTCCAAAGCTCTGAAGCTGCAGCAGCAAACGGACGAACGTTTCAACCCCTCGGCCTCGACTGAGAGTCTGGTCAGAGGGTCTGAGAGATCAGAGATGTGTTTGGAGTCCAGGACAATTTAAAACATATTTAATAAAACCCGGTGGAATCAGAATCAGTTCAAAGATCTAGATAAAGTTTCACTCCAGTTGGACTAAGACACAAACGTGACGGCGTCTTCTTTCTGGTCTCCAGGTGCACCACGCTGACCCTCCCCAAGTGCATGTCGGCAATCCGGCAAACCAGCTTCAGCCGCGACAGCAGCATCTTGATCGCCGTGTGCGACGACGCTTCGATCTGGCGCTGGGATCGACAGCGCTGAGACGGAAACAGGAGAAAAAAGAAGAAATTTTGTTCCTGTTGCTTTTAACTTTCTCCCGACATGTTGTACAGGTCGACGTCGAGAGAAAAAAGGAAATGAACGTTTGGTCTCGGGTGTTTCTGCGTTTTTTTTTTCCTATTATAAAAAAAAAGAACCTGCTTCTCCTGCAAAGAGATCGATTATGTTTCCAGATTTCTACGACGTTTGAAGGACCAGGTTTGACGTGAGAACGAGGAACAAATCTTCAGTGACCTAACGTGTGAATTTTGCTCCCTATCATGAATTAATGTTCTAATTTCATATATTGGATTTGAAGGAACAGTGATTATAGCGGCGGAGCTCCACCTCCTCTGTGTGCCTTCTTTTGTCGCCTGTTCGGCCGGAAAGCTGCATTTTTTTTTGCAGTGTTCCACATTTAACATCGATTAGTACACACAAAACAAAAGGAAGATATTTTTTGTCTTGTTTTATTTCACTTATTCTGATATTTCCTGTGTTTCCTTGTCCACACACACACACACACTCTCTGACTGTTGTTGCATCGTTTACAGTGTTTGTATTATAGTGACATTTGAAGCTTTATTAAGTTCAGTCAATAAAAGTGATTTTTGTAAATACTCACTCCAGAGTCACTTTGTGTGGAGATATTCCACTTGAGTTCGGCTGAAGGTGAAATTAAATCCTGACGGGAGAGACGAGGGGGGAGGGGGGGGCGTAGCTTTTATTACAGTAGCAAGCAGGCTTTTATTTTGGAAAGTTCCACAAAATTAAAAGCCTACTGAAGGAAGGAGTGAGTTTATTTTTTTTTTTACCTTTGTGGAGATCTTGTATTTGAATTGACCTTAAATAAAACGTATTTTTCTACACATATTACGTTTTATTTCTTTTCCCCCACAAGCGTGAGTCTAATTTAATTTATTTTTGATTTATAACAAAACTTTTAAAACTGCGATAGATTTTTACTGCATTAAGGACAATACGTTATATAGGATATTTGTCCAATTTATCTCTTTATTCTTTCACTTGTTGTATCTTTAGTTTTTATGGGCTTCTCATGATGGGAGCCATAACATTCTTGATTTCTGAGCTGGATCCAGTTTCATTTCCTTCTCCTGTGCTCTTGTGTTGTTTATGGTCTGAAGGACAATAAAGTGAAACCTGAACCCCCCTCCTCCTCACCCAACAGTGCAAACCCCCGCAGTTCAGACGCTGGAGTGCGCCCTCGCTCTGCGCCGCACCGTTGCGCACCGTGCCATTACGCACAGCTCCGCGCTCCCCTCGTGTGTCCTGCGCGCTGCGGACTTTGGCCCCGCGACGTTCGACAGGTGGAGATAAACCGAGAGTCCGATCAGCTGCTGCTCCGACATGTTTTCACCGAAGTCGCCCAAAACCAGCGGGACCAGGGTTGAGTCCGCGTCGACGCGCGGCGCAGGGGAGCAGATCTGTATGGTTGAATGTGGCTGCGGGCCGGACTGCACCCGGGGACTCCACACTGCGGCCTGCGGCAGGGGACGATGCGCTCCGGACTTCCAGGTACAGAGGGGCCCTCCAGGGAACCGTCTGCAGCTCGTGTCCCATCAGATATACGTCTCCAAAGTCTTATTTTGAAGGGCTCATGTCCACCTCGTGCAGTTTATCCACTTTATTTTGGCGCAGCAGCAAATCTGATGGGAACCTGTTGAGCCACATGTTTTTCTTTCCACACCTCAAGTCCCCAAAACTATTTATTGATGCTTGAAAATAGGTTTCTATGTCGTTAAGTTCAAGGGGTCATACTCACATTTAATATGTTATGATGAAATGATAACTTTAATTACACAGCGCCTTTAAAATCAGGGTTAGACAGACAAAGACATGGACAACTCTGGTAACAACAATCAATCGTAAAGTCTAAATCCATAAAAAGAGTTGGAAGGAGACGATATTATCTAAAAGCAATAAAACAAAGATAACAAGCTGATGTCCCAAGTGTGTGAAGAAGTGATTTATTATTAGTGAACTTTAAACACTTGAAATCATCTCCCCACAGATCCAGGCTACATTACAGTTTGTCTTAAACCATATTTATTACACATCAAATGTTAAATGTCTCTGTGACGCCATGCTCAAGGTCAGAGGACCCAAATGTAAACATGCACATACTAAAGTACTGCAGTATGAGTAGAAATACAAGTAACTGCTCAACAGAGGTCCTGCTAAAACTGTGTTTACTAGATTTTACTACAATTCACTGGGAGTCTTTTGATTTCTCTGAAAGATTTTGCAACTTTTGCACAAAGAAAATGTAAATGATCCTGCATCCAAAAAGATAAACAGCCTTTCCCAAGTGATTTTTCTCTTCTGGTGAATCAGCGGCTCGTTCTCTAAAATAAATCTGATTCTAAATGAAAACATTCTATAGTTTTAATGTGCAACAGGTTCTTCTAAAGCTTTAAAAAGTCAGAAACTGCTTCTTTATGCGGCCGATTACAGAAACAGTTGCTGAATCCGATGGTGAATCATGTGTAACATCTGTCCTCCAGTTACTCTGGAGGCTGAATGAACTTATTGTCCGAGCTCGTCTGGGCCGAAGCTGCGTTAGTGTCATGTAATCACACAGGTGACGTCGGTGGAAGAGGTCAGGGTCACGCAACGCAAACCGGCAAAGGGGTAGTTCTGTAATTCAGGTTGTCCAGTGTTTTGTAATTTAATCTTATCTCTGAAATGATTTGTGTGTTTGGAGAAGTTGCTCTTTGAACAGTTGAACAGCGATCGTGAACTCAGCCATCACATTTCAGTGTCCGACTGTAACACAAAGGCTCACACAGAGATCCACGCACAGAGGTCTGCTCCTATAGACATTATTAATATGAAGCTGATTGAGGTTGTGGGTTCGAGTCCCATCTGGGGTGATTTACAGCTTTTGACCCGGCTTATGCAGCACAAGCTTCTTTTTTTTTTTTACATGGATGAAAATCAAAAGTGAGAGTCCATCTTCTCTCCTCCGCTCTGTGAGGTACCAGCGACTCTTGACTTTAAGCAGAGTCACGTTGTCGAGCTTATGTGGAGGCTCAGTCATGTGGTGTGTGTGTGTGTGTGTGGGGTGGGGGGGATGTCCAGAAACATTATTTTTCATATAAGTGACATGAAAGTTCAAGTGAAGACGAGAAGATGTTGAAATTTATAAACCACCAAATGGGATCTGGTGCCTGAATTTCAGTGTAAGTGATTATGACCACGGAGACTATTCCTCACTTGTTTTCCCATAAAACCAAAAAGTTTGAGAGGTTTCAGATTTGATTTAGCGCCGGGGTTTCAGAGATCCGAGGCTGCAGAGCTGAAACAATGGTTGCAGGAACATTTTCCGAGCTTGTTGAGTCGTTGAACAGACGCTTCTTTGCGTTTTTCTTTCCATTCATCAGATCCAGCTGCACAGAGCGGACTAACGGAGCAGGACATTCAGAGTCGTCTTAGTTCCTGAGCCAGTGGAGTAATTACCTGGAACATAGGAACACTGTGGGAAACTACTGTGTTTGGTTTCGTGACGATTCTTCAGGGTCAAAGATCAAGAGTCTGTTTACGACAGGGATAAGCTGCGAATCCATGAATCATGGACCTGACTTCTGATAGCACCATTACCTCAGAGAGGATTCTGGATTTATTGCACAATATCATACTGAGCTGTGAACAAAAGGCAGAAACATCCTGTACGATTTAATAATGTGCAGCTGACAGTGCAGTTTTGTCTGAGGGCTTTTCAAAATAAAGGCCCTAGGCAGCTGACTACTCATATTTTTGTGAAGTTGAATGAATGATTCTAATCAAGTGTCCTGAAATTGAAAGTTTTGCATTGATTCACTTTTCTTTTTTGACTTTTTTTAGGGGATTTGCATTGATGTTGAGAATCAAGGCTTTGACAACTTGGCCTACGAGTATGGGAGCCAGAGTGATCTCCACCTTCCTCCCACATCTGCCTCCAGGGTGACGCTACACCTCCGAGGACTCTGCACCGAGCACCAGGCCCGGGCCATCGAATCCAGAACCTCCACGCTGAAGGGGGTACTCGGCATCAGCCTGTCTTTACCCAGGAAATTAGCCAAAGTGGACTATGATACCTCGGCCATCACAACCAAAGAGCTGGCCCTGGAGCTCCAGAGCCTGGGACACAGTGTGGAGTCGGCGGTGCAGATCAGGGTGGACGGTATGCACTGCCACTCCTGTGTGCAGTCCATCGAGGGACACGTCGCCGAGCTGCCAGGAGTGACATACATTCAGGTGTCTCTTCAGGACAAAGCGGCTCTGATTGTGTTTCAGCCTCTTCTAGTCACACAACAGGAGCTGAGAGACGAGATCGAGGACATGGGGTTCGATGCCACGTTCTTAACCGAGGACCCGTCCGCAGAGGACATCAGCTGCTGGCAGAGGGACATCTCGACGCTGTCCACTGAGACGGTGACCGTCTGGATCGGAGGGATGACCTGCAGCTCCTGTGTGCAGTCCATAGAAGGGAGGATCTCTCAGATGACCGGGACACTGTCCATAAATGTGTCACTGGAGGACGAGAAGGGAACGATAACCTTTGACCCCTGTCTGACGGCGCCGGAGCAGCTCAGGGCGGCTGTCGAGGACATGGGGTTTGACGCGTCGCTTCAAGGTATCGACCGATCAGAAAAATGTACTGACAATAACGTGTCGATGATAAAGTCAGCTTTTCAACTCACGGAGCTCGAGGCAGACGATCATTGTTAGATCCCCTCAAACCACTTCCACTGTTGTCAACCCACTCATGGATTCTCCTACTTACATATATCTATATACATATATATCTATATATATATATATAATAATTCATTTATATTCAGGGGAGCTTTGTTATTTATAGACTCATGAGTACGAATGAAAGAATCAATCCGTCTACATAAAAATCCAGTGGAAGCACCGAAGGTCTTTCATGTACAGACTGCTGCGGGTCACTAAGGCAGCAGGCCACCACGGTTACCGTCGGTTCCCATGGAAACCAGACAAGTATGCTCTCCAGTCGGACTCGGAGGGCTCTCGAATGGCGGCCGGGGGCTAATGACTGAAACTGCTCTCGCCAAGACTTGACTTTGATGAATTAATCTTCAGCTTTAAAGGTCAAGTTGACGTTGAATGTTTTGGATTTTAAAGGAGAAAGCTGCAGCTTTTCGTTCACACGCTTTTATTTCAGTCTCACCTCAGACGTTACTTATATTTCTGTCAATCTGTGGTTTGTGGATGAAGTTGTTTCACGAGACGTTTCTATTTCTTTGCTCGTGTTCACAGGTTCACATCCCACAGTTCGTTTTAAACCACGGTGGCGTAAATATTTGTTTTGCATGTTGTCATTAAAATGTATGTGCGGTTGTTTTTCAGGATACGGTTCATCGCTGTGTGTCCACCTTTAATCATCTTCCCTCTCTTCTCGTCAGAGCCTGTAGAGACGATCCAGAGTCAGGGAAAGCTCAGACCCGTCACCTCTGGACCTTCTCGCCTTCCTGACTCTCAAACGCACAACAAGGCGGGAGTCAGCAACGGCACGGGATCACAGAGGAACAATCAGCCGCGCTCCCCCGACGTCAAAGTGCAGAAGTGCTTCATCTGTGTGACGGGAATGACCTGCACCTCCTGTGTGTCCAACATAGAGAAGAACCTGCTCAAACACAAGGGTATGTTGACTCCAGAAAAAAGAAATATCCTGGATACAAACACTTACTGATGAAACTAAAACAGATCTAACAGAAATTGCGTCTTGGTCCAGGAATCCTCTCGGTGTTGGTTTCTCTGATGGCGGGAAAAGCTGAGGTGAAATATGACTCAGACGCCACAGACGCCAACGCTGTAACTCAGCTCATCGAGGACTTGGGCTTTGGGGCCAAGTTGATGGAAGACAACGCAGTTTCACACGGGAAGCTCGACCTCTCAGTAAGTCTTCAAACACAACGTGACTCGGTGAAAAACAACAGCCTGGAGTTTTCACCACGGTTCACTTTTAGATAACAGGTATGACCTGCGCATCGTGCGTCCACAACATCGAGTCCGAGCTCACCACGACCAAAGGGATCCTCGGGGCCTCCGTCGCTCTCGCCACCAAAAAAGCACAGATCCAGTTTGACCCCGAGGTGCTCGGAGCTCGAGATATCATCAAGGTCATTCAGGTAAGTCTCACCTGTTATTCTCAACACCTGATCTTTGTTTAAACCTGTGACTTCCACGCTGCTTCTCCCTGCAGAGTCTTGGATTTGAGGCCAGTCTGGAGAAGCAGGGATTCAAAGGCAACCTCGACCACTCAGAAGAAATTAGACAGCAAGTATCTGTAACTTCTTAAAAGTTAGAACTGATGTGAAAATTCTTTTTAAGAGCTCAGGCTGCATGTTCCTGGATTTTATCTGGAACCTTTATTGACCTATGCTAAGAGACGGTGGGTTGAAACAGAGGTGACAGATGAAGTCTCGAGGAAAGACGTATTTCTGGCACGTTTGCAGATGGAGAGGCTCCTTCCTGCTCAGCCTCGTCTTCGGCCTCCCCGTCATGGGCCTCATGATCTACATGATGGTGATGGACAGTCAGCACAGCCAACACGGAGGCTCCATGCCCGAGGAGCAGAACGTGCTGCCGGGCCTCTCCCTCCTCAACCTGGCGTTTTTCCTGCTCTGTACACCTGTGCAGGTAAGAGAACCGCTTGCTTTCTTAAATCCAGATCACTTGCTCAGAAATGGTCCAGTTTCCTGAGTGTGACTGTGGTTGGTTCCTTTTGCATGAAGGGGCCTTTTGTTTCTTGTGACTAAAACTTAGTGAGTTGACACTGGATAGTTCTTGGCACCTGCCACACAAACCAGGTTCATAATCTAGCTCAGCTTTTACCATCGGGGACATTTTGTCCAGATGATCTTTAGATTTTACTTTCAGCAAAACTTTGAATTTTTATTTTGGGTTCAGAAGAAACAGAAATGGTGCAGTGCTGACTTTTCTGTCCTTCCTTCCCTCCAGATCTTCGGAGGCCGGTACTTCTACATCCAGGCGTACCGCTCGTTAAAACACCGCACAACCAACATGGACGTGCTGATCGTGTTGGCCACCTCCATCGCCTACATCTACTCCTGTGTGGTCCTCGTCGTAGCCATGGCCGAGCGAGCCAGCCAGAGCCCCGTCACCTTTTTCGACACGCCGCCCATGCTGTTTGTGTTCATCGCTCTGGGTCGGTGGTTGGAGCATGTTGCAAAGGTAGAAAATAAACAGATTTCGGTTGAATGAAGTTGGTAAATGCACGAAGCAGCTTTATAAAACTTGATTTAAACAATCTCTGCAGAGTAAAACCTCGGAGGCTTTGGCCAAGCTGATGTCACTTCAAGCCACCGACGCCACTGTCGTCATTCTAGGACCCAACTTCTCCATCGTCAGGTCAGACACACGATACAGAAAGTAAAGTTAAAACTTCCAGTGTCTCACTTTGAGAAATAACAAGCTGTGGGACCTCAGTGAGGAGCAGGTGGTGGTGGAGCTGGTCCAGCGGGGCGATGTGGTGAAGGTCTCTCCAGGAGGGAAGTTCCCCGTCGATGGGAAAGTGATCGAGGGAAGCTCCATGGCAGACGAGTCCTTGATCACAGGTGGGAGGATGAAACAGCTGCAGAGAGGGAAAAGACTTTTTCTAAACCTTTTCTCTCTCCTCCGTCAGGTGAGCCGATGCCTGTTAGTAAGAAGGTGGGTAGTTTGGTGATCGCCGGCTCCATCAACGCTCACGGTGCTCTGCTGGTGGAGGCCACTCATGTGGGCAACGACACAACTCTGTCTCAAATCGTCAAACTGGTGGAAGAGGCACAGACGTCCAAGGTAAGACACAGATAAAACTTCATTTGAAATTCATTGCACTGCTGCAGAGAAGAAGCACAAACTGAGACCACTGGTTTCTGTAGTTTCCAGCAGCGCCTGGACATTTGTCCCTCTGGTGTCTCCTCAGGCTCCCATCCAGCAGTTTGCAGACAGACTCAGCGGATACTTTGTGCCCTTCATCGTCCTCGTCTCTCTGATCACCCTCGTGGCCTGGATGGCGATCGGATTCATCAATTTTGAAATAGTGAAGGAAAACTTCCCGGTGGGTGCACGCTGCACACACACGTGTGTTCTCATGCGGAGATGAGGCTTTTTATTTTAATAACCACGTCTGGATCTCTCCTCCTCACAGGGTTACAACCAGAACATCTCCGACGCGGAGGTCATCGTGCGCTTCGCCTTCCAGGCGTCCATCACGGTTCTGTCCATTGCCTGCCCCTGCTCTCTGGGCCTGGCAACCCCGACTGCTGTCATGGTGGGCACAGGTGTCGGAGCTCAGAACGGGATCCTCATCAAAGGAGGCGAGCCGCTGGAGATGGCCCACAAGGCAATGCACCTTAACGTCCTGATCCCCGACATTATAACAGACACTGAATCTTTACACTCTGCTGTCGATGTGTTGATCTACTATCCTCATTAACTGGGGACACCTTGTGGCGGCAGATGGTACTGCTTCATCACTGAAACTGTCCTGTATCTCAGATCCTTCCTTTTTTCTAAGTTTTTTTTTTTTTTTTACTGTGTACAGTTCATCACTACATTTCAGTTCAATTACTACATTTCCTACTTTTCCAAAGCTTGTGCTGGTGAGAGCAGTAAACCATAGGTACTGTGAGACAGTGACAGCGGCACAATCAGTGCAAACATTGGATTTAAAACGTTAAAGCCAGAAGAAGACAAATATATAATTAGAGATAAATAAATTACCTCTCAGTGATCTTTCTCTTGCTTCCAGTCTCAATAAATACCTGATGCATGAAATCCACTTACAACACGAAGAAACTAAAGATGAAGGCGGATCTGTGACTCTGTTGTGTTTCTCAGATCCGAGTGGTGATGTTCGATAAGACCGGTACGATCACAAACGGCGTTCCTCGGGTGACCCGTGTGCTGGTGTTGTGGGAGATGGCGCGTATGCCCCTGAGAAAGATCCTGGCAGTGGTGGGCACAGCGGAGGCCAGCAGCGAGCACCCGCTGGGCATGGCGGTCGCTAAACACTGCAAAGAGGTGAGAGTCCTAATCAGGATGTTGTGTGTTTGAAAGCGTGTCCAGGTGAATTGACCTGCTCTCTCTCTGTGTGCACTCGACAGGAGCTGGGCTGTGACGTGCTGGGTTACTGCCAGAACTTCCAGGCGGTGCCCGGCTGTGGGATCAGCTGCAGAGTGTCCAACGTGGAGCATCTGCTTCTGCAGCAGAGTGACGAGAGTTTCCTGCTTCCAGGAGCCACCACTGACGAGAGCAGCCTGCTGCCTGAGCCCGAGGCCCCGTCTGCAGGTCTGGTGCTCTTCACTTCCTGAGGTTCCCAGGTTTAAGAGTTCCAGTAGATGAAATCCACGTGACAGTATAGTTTCTTAATTTCTTTGCTTGCAGGTCAAGGGTTGTTTTTCTCCGTCCTGATCGGAAACAGAGAGTGGATGAGGAGGAACGGTCACCACATCGGAGCAGACGTAGATGCCGCCATGTGCAGCCATGAGACGAAAGGGCAGACCGCCATCCTGGTGGCCATAGACGGTGAGGACCTGCTCACTATATCCTCTTTATCAGACTTTGCTGCTGCAGCGCCTGAGTGGTGCTTGGTCCCATGTTGTGTGTGTTCTCTGCAGGTGTGCTGTGTGCCATGTTAGCGATTGCAGACACAGTGAAAGCCGAGTCGGCGTTAGCGGTGCACACACTCAACAGCAGGGGCATTGAGGTGGTTATGATAACGGGAGACAACAGACGCACGGCCAAAGCCATCGCGGCACAGGTACGACACACACGTCGACAAAGAATTCTAAACATACTGATGGAAAACGACCTGAATGTCTGAAATGAAATGGTTCCTCAGGTTGGCATCAGGAAGGTGTTTGCTGAGGTGCTGCCGTCACATAAAGTGGCTAAAGTGCAAGAGCTGCAGGAGCAAGGCCTGCGAGTTGCCATGGTGGGAGACGGTGTTAATGACTCGCCCGCCCTCGCCCGCGCTGACGTGGGCATCGCCATCGGCACGGGGACGGACGTGGCCATCGAGGCGGCGGATATCGTCCTGATCAGAGTGCGTCTGACATGTCTGCAGAAACAGAAAATCAAAAGTTCACGTCACGTTCAGGTCAGTGCTTTAAACCGAGGGTTTTCCACTCTGTGCAGAACGATCTGCTGGACGTGGTGGCGAGTATCGAGCTGTCCAAGAAGACGGTGCGGAGGATACGCATCAACTTCGTCTTCGCTCTCATCTACAACCTTGTGGGAATTCCAATCGCTGCCGGTAAGGACAGATTATACACTTACATACATTAGCCCTTCACCTCATATTTAGACATAGAACAAGGATCCTGTTAGAATTCCTGGAATAGTGGTCGTCAGTTTCCTCTCCTCTGTTGGTCGTAGGTGTCTTTATGCCTCTTGGTCTCGTGCTTCAACCCTGGATGGGCTCGGCTGCGATGGCGGCCTCGTCCGTTTCCGTGGTTCTGTCGTCTTTGCTGCTGAGGATGTGAGTCGTTTATATGAATGTTACATTTTCCACAGTTCAAGTCTGAGAAAACTATGATGAGCATCTGTTTGCTCCAGGTACAAGAAAACCTCCGTGGAGCTGTACGAGACGCGTGCCAGAGGTCAAATGAAGAGTCTCCGCTCGTCTCAGATCAGCACACATCTGGGACGGGACGGCCGCCGGCGGAGCCCCACTCTCCCCACCGCAGCTCGAGTACATCTGAATCAAAGCGGCGCGGCGACCCCCAACTTCCCCGGCCAGGGACTGTCCATTAAGCCCGTCCAGGAGCTGCAGGACCGCTACTCGTTCCTGGACCGCCAGACTGCTGACGACCTGAATTTGTAGTCAGGAGAAAAAGGGAAGAAGGACTGAGGCTCGTTTCTGTCTCGTTCTCATGTTTACAAAAGCAGTGGATTTAGTATTTCTATGTATTTATGTAAAAAGAGATAAGGATACTTAAAAGTGCTCTTTTATTTTTGGCGCTTATTCATCTTTAGAATCGGACTCAAATCTCAAAGTGCGACTCGTCCACTGAACCAGTTTTCATGCCGGACGACAGGTATAAAACTAATTAGACATGTAAACAAAGTTTTCCTTCTTGTCACACAGATCCTAAGTTACTGCTGAATAAATGCACTTATACGATATATGTCAAAGATGAAACTTTGTTGGTGAGTGTTTGTCTCAGGTTATAAACCCCCCCCCCCCCCCCCCCCCCCACACAAAGATTAACAGAAGAAAATCCTGTTTTCAGTTCTCGTGTTAAATATAGAGACGAAGAAGACGAAGTGCGGATCAGACTTTCTGGAATTTTTCCTTCACGTGTATTTCGAGCCGTGTCAGAGAAAATGAATGGAGCAGATTAATCACATGGTCTCATCCGTGGATTCTATAGTTAACCAGAAAGAATCAATTTCACATTTTGTTGAGCTTAATCACAAGTGAAGAGATATATAGGCGTCAGAAATAGAGAAACGAGTCGCGGTCGCAACTTTCTCGGAATGAGGAGCAAAGCCTTTAGCTCATACCCAGGTAATGATCAGCTCCTTTAATCGTCTCATGGTTGTTCTGGATGTTTGAGGCCGACACACTGCAGCCTGCAAATCCCGAGCAAACCAGAGAAGAGAAGAAGAGTGTCCGTCTCCTTTCACGTTCCAACATTCGCATCTCAGACCTTCCTTTAATACTCTGCAGGTTTAATGTAGATAAAAAACGATTGCGTTAAAATAAACGACTCTCATCACTTTAGGGAGTAAAAGCAGTTTTTAGCCGAGGAGGGTTTGGATCCATGGACTTCTGGGTTATGGGCCCAGTCAGCTCGTGCAGGAAATGACCTTGGATGAGCCTCAAACTCACAACATAGATTTAAAACCTGCATCTCACAGGATGCATCCTGCATCACAAGAGCTGTGATATTCATTTATTCATTTTTTTTTTTTTATCTGGCTCTGCCTCATCTCTTTCTCTCTGTCTCACAAAAACACATTTCAGACGCGTGGTATCTCCAAGAATTCGCCCTGAACCGAGCGACCCTCTCTCAGCGAATTATTCTGCTCGTCTCTTAAACACCAGGCGCTGCACCCTGAATTGAAAAGAGCAAAAGACCCCTCCGCAGGAATTTTCTTTAACCTCGACGTTTCCCTCAAATGCTGAAACGTGCAGAGAGAATGCCTCCTGGAAAGATGTGTACGGAGGCCGAGAGAACTCAACGCACTGCAAATTAAGAAAACTACTTCACTGAGTTGACGACACGTGCGCTGCGGGAACACACGCGCATCACTTTTTGTTGGTCCCCTGGAAACATTTCCCTTGTCGTTTTCTGAATTTGCAGCACATCTCTGTATCTGTGTTGTGTCGTCAACGTGATGACGTCGTTTTCTTCATTTGCACGTGTTTATTAGTCTTTGCATGTTTTTTCTTAATCTGCAGTGAGTTGAGCTCTCTCAGCCACCGTAGATCTGGACCATGAAGCATCATGGGAATCCTGGGTATCCCAGTGTGTGTTCCATGTACAGGAAGTGTGAGTATGACAGTGGTTGATGATGAGTGGTGGAGTAATAGTGGCTCACTTTAGCTAACCTGCTAGCCCACTGTTGTTTTGTGAGTTAGCATCTTCTCGTTTTAAATTAATTTTATTGCCTCTATTTGAAATGTCTCTGTTGTTTTCTTGTTTTTAGCTCGTGAATTTTCTTGAGCTAACATTTTTGTCTGGCTAATTATTTAGCTAAGCCTTTTTGTTGCCTGGTGTATTCCCCAGCCGAAGCCTCCCAGACATTTTGACTGAATCATAGAAACAAACCATCTCGTGCATCATCGTCCTGCAGCTCATTTCACATCACCACTGTAACCTTATTGCACGGCGATGATTTTATTTGAATAGTATTTATGAGTAAACCCAGAGTCCGAGTTTGAGGAACAGACTGACGGGTTTGGATATCTCTCTTATTCTCTCTCTCTTTTGCAGATGTTTGAACCTCGAGCAGTCGTCCGTGAAGATGCTGTGTGATGCATCAGCTCTGACACGGAGGTAAGAGGTGTGTGTGTGTGTGTGTGTGTCACATTAGATATTCAATAACCTGAGAGGAAGCTACAGGATGCAGCGAACAAAGTCGGACGTCTTGTCCTTTCCTTCGGTCTCAAAGTGGCCGACGACACATTTACCTTTTTCATTCTGGATGTTTTTATTGATTCTGGACGTTTTGTTGGCTCTGACCATCAGGAGACATCAGGACAGAGTTTTCTGAGCCTGTGGCATTCTGCAGTATATTTGTTTCCAACCAACGGACAAAAACCAAACCTAAACCTTACACTGTGCGTCCTTCTATCGCAGTATTACACATCATCACTGCAGTGACTTTATTAAGTTAAACTAATAAATGCTAAATGAAGTTGTGATTAAAGAAAGAAAGAGTTTGTGTGAAAGACATAAAGGTCACAGCTGAAGGGAACAAACATCTTCTCATTCTCTGTCTCTGCAGCCGAGGCCTGAACCTTGAGCAGTGAACCGAGAAGAAGCAGCTGACTGAGCAAGGTGAGTGTGTGTGTGAGTGTGTGAGTGTTTGTGTGAGTGTGTGTGTGAGTGTGTTTTTTTATTATAACATGAGAAGACTCCTAAAATAATTCTAATTCTTAGAAATCAAACCTCTTCACGTTCATGTAAAATGTGGTGATTTAGGTTGGTTACCTGGTTTTCTCCATTTTATTTAAAAAAGAGAGAAGGAGCCCTAAACCTGACCGACAGCGATTAGAGAGGAAATAAAACCACAATGCAAACACACTCTCCTCTTTTCTATTTCACTGAAGGTCGTTTCTGAGCGACGACACACGGCGGCCTTCGGGCTGATCCGTAAAGAAATGCTAAATCTCCTCCGACAAGGTTTTATTCCACCTTTTTGTAGCAGGAAAAAATTCCCGTCGTAAATCAACGACACGGTGATGGAGTGGAGTTTGAAGACTGAATAATACAACGTTATAATAAAACAACACATTTGAATTTACTGACTTGGACTGAGGAGCAGAGCAGTGACACCGTTCATCACTCAGCCGACAGTTCAGCTGAAGCCGTGAGGTAACGATGACACGGTGTCGTGCTGGAGCGCCGCCCAGATAGTGGTGTAGGCGATGTGGTATGTTTTCTCCCGCGCTAATGAAAGAGCCGTTCTGGACTCGGGCACACTGACCCTCAACTGTACCCGGCTAATTAATGACACCGGGCTCGTTATGATGTACGCTACAGACCCTCGGGACTTGTAAGACAAAGTGTAATTAATGTGACAGGAGACAGGAGGGAAACTGCAGGTGGAGTTTTCTTGAGACGTCAAGGTCAGTTTCAGTTGATACACACAAAATATGACGAGTTCGTCAAACACGATCGTGCCGCCACGTTCACGTGATTTTATAAATGGATGAAATCGAACGGGCCTCATTAGATTTATGTAAAAGCAGGATGGAACTATTTTTGGGCTGCGGGACACGTATTAATATTCTGCCTCATCCAGATCTATGCAGCTGAAGATATACGGCTTCCATATCTGGAGCTGTGGGTGCGCTTCATGATAATCTGCAGGCAGGAACAACTGGATCTCATCCAGATGTTTTTGGGTTAAAAATGATTTGTTGTGGAGGTGAAAAGCGTGTGACAGAAACATCGCTCAAGAAACACTGAAGAGACAGAAAATAGCAGTAAATCACATCAGACCTGTTGGACCGATGACGAGGCTTTTAATGTTTCTCAATTAAATACATGAAACAAACAGAAAGGTCGTAGTTACATGTCTACTATCCAACACTGCTACGTAAAACTGCATCGACCTCAAACTTGAGAAATGTGATGTGAGAGTGAAATGATTAAGGGGAGGAAGAAATCTCAGCTGCATTTGAGCAAAATGAGAGGAGCTGGTCCAGTGGAGGTTTCTCTCTGACAGGAATCGATTGTTTTCGCTCCCACCAGGGAGAAAGTTATTACCTTTTCAAAGCAACGCATTTACAGTGACAAGTGTCAGTGAGTTTTCTGGCTGCAATTGCTCCTAAAATGTGAAATGTACGAGAAGCAGAAGTATCATAGAGCTTCATCCATTATAAAACATACAAAGTGTTTACATTAAGAAGGAGACAGGGAATTTAACAGATCAGGTATCTCAAATTTCCTCTGCTACTCACCACAGAATCTCCCTGGCCAGAAATGACTATTTTCCAATGCATCATAAAGCTTCACGCTCCAAAATCAACTCAATAATTAAAAGAAGTGATATTTCTGTGTCAGCACCCCCCCCTCTGAAGCTGTGTTGCTCATTTCCCAGGTAGCTCTTTAGTCTGTTGAGACTAAAGAAACCGGTGGAGAGGTCAGACTCCATCCTGAGATGATGCCTGGATGATGGCCAAGCTTTTATCCCAACGGGGGGACGCCTCACGCCCTTCTGCACGGCGCTCTGCCAGAGACCGGGCAGCTGCTTCTGCTCCACCCGGGATTCCGTAAGCTGCGATAGCACATGAGGGAGGAAGTGGAGACATGTGTCGTCCATCTTTATTCACAGTCTAGGACATAATTAGGAGGCGGTCTCAGCTGTCAATCGTGACACTGACCATGAAAACACTAATAAAACCGAACTTATCAGAAATATGAACGACCTAAAATCTCAGAAACCATCTTTGAGAAACATTTACTTGACGTACACTCGGGAGGAGGGGTTTATCAGCTATACCGCAGTCAGCCACTAAGGGGCGATCTAATTAGTTTTTACTTTACTTGTCCATCTTTATTTACAGTTTGTGATAAAATTCCCTCGTCTTTCTCCTGCTGCTAATTTCTTCCTGTGGTGATCTGATCTCTAACGGACAGTGACTCTCAGGTCCACTTCACTCGGTGCGTAAACTCACACCTTAAAGATTCAGCCGAGGGATAACGTTTACCTCGGAGATGCGTGTTTGCATTATACATAACAACACAGTGAAAATCAATTACCTGCCTCCGACTGTTTCCAGAGGGAAGGGAAACAAATTCGAGATGCGGAGCCTGTTTTCCTGCTCGTCACCTGTTCGGTAACTTTCTAACAAGTTAAAAGTTTCATTTAGATTCTGCTGCTACTTTTGACCTAATGATGATGAGACTCGGTGCCTTGTGCTGCATATATCACAGCTAAGTTTCATCACTTGCTGCAAAGCTGTTACTTATCAGTGTTCCTTATTGGCTGTAAACATATTCATCGGTACACGTTGATCTGTGTTCATTGGTTCAGTTACATCCTTTCAAAGCTGCTTTAGAGCACGCTACTGGCTGTGTCGTAGTCCTTGCTGATGTGCGAGGTGCTGGGCAGCGACTTTAAATACTCCATGTGCCTCCTGGCGTCCTCCTGGTTGTGTTTGATGTAGTAAATGATATAAGCCG
This sequence comes from Paralichthys olivaceus, assembly GCF_024713975.1. NCBI lineage: Eukaryota > Metazoa > Chordata > Actinopteri > Pleuronectiformes > Paralichthyidae > Paralichthys > Paralichthys olivaceus. The sequence goes on from NC_091116.1 coordinate 12,810,331, forward strand.
TGACCATGGAGAACCAGCAGAACATGGCCACAAACATCGCCACGTCTGTCGTCTTTTGGTGGAAGTTGCAAAAGTTGATCCCAGAGTCCAGGACCTGGATCACCGGTTGTCCCACGTACTCCTCCTGCACCGACGTGTAGCAGTTGACCTCATTGACCGTCTCAGGGTCCAGCCTCAGCTCCCTCAGCACCTCCTGCAAAGAGCACTCGCAGTGCCAGGGGTTGTGGGAGAGGCGGATGCGGGCGTGGAGCTTGGCGAACGTGTCCTTTGGGAGGCTGCTGAGGTGGTTGTTTGAGAGATCCAAGCTCCGCAGGCCTTCGGAAATCCCCTGAAAGGCGCCGGCCTCCACGCTCTCTATGGCATTTTGAGATAAGTCCAGCTCCCTGAGTCGGCGGAGGTCTGTGAACGCCTCCTTTGTGACGTGTTTGATGCGGTTTGACGAAAGCAAGAGAACAACGGTGTCCTTGGGCAGGTTCGGCGGGATGCTCTCCAGGTTGCGCGAGGTGCACTGCACCACCACGCCGTTTCTGTCCGTGCAGTGACAGGTCTTAGGGCAAGCAGACGCAGGCATGACGTACGACAGGAGGCACAGTGTTCCCACAAGAGAAGCACAGGAAGGAGGTTTTATGGATGAGCTGCACCTTCGAGAGGCCCCCATTAGCAGGCGTTCACACCGAACTCAACCCTGCGTCAAAACGCAAGGGGGGCGAGGCTGCGGCTGCGTTCCGTCAGATATCAGTGACCCAGGATGTACAATCCAGGAAGTGAGTGGAATTTGAAGGCTTAGCAGAGGTTAAAGATGAAGTGTTCTAGCAGGAATGTGTACGTACGTGTAGCTGATGCAGTGTCTCGCCGCTTTGCATTACGGCAAAACCAGAGCGGGATCTTACTTTCTTGATTGGTGACACTGCCAGTCTCCTCTGCGTTGGCACCCAAACTGTGTCACCGGGTCGTCCCAGGTCCAACACAACAGGATCAGGCGTCCGAAGGTTTGCATTCTCGCTGCATTAAAGGTCAAAGTGCAGCACGGCTGAGGACAAAGAGTTATGATAACGTGTCCAGGGTTGAAGAGCTCGTCCTGGCTAATTCAGAGAAACCTGTGGTGGATAAAAAGATGCAAAGAGAAAAGGTGAGATAGAGGAAATGCCAAGTCTTCACAGAAGATTTCTCACATTCAGCAATTTCTTTATTTTTGATTTCGAAGAATAATTCTTTTTACCTCCTCAGTTGTATTTCGTCAGTTTTCCGTTGCCATCGTGCACAAAGCTCCTATTGAGACAAACGTGTCCACCGTCTCTCCTCCTCAGACTCCGTCCTCCTCTGAGGGGAAGGCAGTAAAGTTCAGCATTATCATAATAATGACATGTTTCTATAGTTCGGCTCCTTTCGCTGAAGATCCACGCCTGAGAGAAAATGACGGAGCATTAAACAAGGTGCGGGCTCATCAATATGCAGCTGATGAACTTTGAAAACAGTGATTTCTGATGAAATAAAAAGGAAAGTCGAGCAGTGAAGGTCAGGATGTACGTTAAAAACGAGTACAGGACACGAGGCGTTCGCTGCGAGATACCAACACAAAGAACAGCTGATGAGCAGCTTTTGATAAAGATGATTAATGTCAGAGAAGTTCCTCTGGATCAGTTATTGATTTCCCTAAGTCAGAGTCCGACAATGATATTTATATTCATCAGATAAAAACTTCATCAGTGCAAATTGTGATGTGCAGTTTCTGACAAATTAACCCCAAAAAGAATTATTCACACTTAAATTAGTGTCTTTGTTAAAAAAAGTGAGAGTATATTGTTAGATTCGATTATTAGAGTCGGCACCTACCTCCGAGCTTCACCCTGTCCGCCTCAGATAAGCGTGTGCACGGTCTCAGGGGAGATTCCTCTGTTCGACCTGACATCCAGGAATAAATCAGCAGAGACAAGAAGAAAAGACAATTCCTCCTTCATCCTTTTGCAAATAAATAAACGCACGTCTCCGCTGAAGCAGAGAGAACGCAGCCGGTTCAGGAGCCGGTGTCCAACACTTTAACGTCAGCTTACGAGCTCCTGTCAGTGCAGATTTGCAGCAGTGTGTGTGTGTGTGTGTGTATGTGTGTGTATGTGTGTGTGTGCGTCCTATTGCTCCCTCTCACTCTCATCACTGCCAATCCTGTGAGAAGCTGTACCTCCGACTCAAATTCAAACTTATTCAGCACAAACTTTATCGTCATTTTTATACTTAGTCAATAATGAAAAGTTACTCATCAAATGTACTTGTTTATATGAGTACTAGTACTAGGATTGTCTGCGGCTGGATTACCGGATCCATATCACGTCTAATAACAGCAGTGGATCACATCTGAAGGAATCAGACTCCAGATCAGTTCAAAAAGTCAATAAAAAAAGACAAATTATAATCATGAACAATTAAAAACACAGTTTTCTGTCTCGCTTGAAGTATTTTTATTCCTTGAACCCTTGTTCACAGACTTGCACCTTTATCTCCAGAGCCATACGTGCCTGTAACCTCCATTTTAAAACAGTTTTTGAGTTTCAGCTACTAAATGAGAAACCTTCTGAGAAAAGTTTTGGCCTTAATGAACGTGGGACGTCATTAAATAATTGACTGATTACATTTGAATATATTTCTGTGACTGACCTTTTGTGTAGTTTACGTATCATCTACAGTATCTGCTCATATAACTGCAGCCACTGATGTATTAAATTAAAATTTCATGCTCACTTGCGTCTATAAACGACATCTCAACGTCTTTTTAAGATTTTACGACGTCTTCTCCACCTTTGCACATTTGAATTAAATCTTAATTTTTATTCGTGTCTCTGTTCATTTGATGCAAAGGAAAGGAAATTAAACTATAGCTTGCGATGCAAAAAGCACTTAAGTTAAAGATAAGGAACACGTGAATATAACTTAGTTGCATCCAGTACATTTTCAAGACAATAACTCCCATGATCCCACGCTGCTTCATCAAACTAGATCTTTTGTTAATGTTTTGATTGAGAGACCCCTAGTGGCCGAAGTTGCAGATTATAAGTTTAAATTAAAATTCAGTAAGTTAAGTGACATGTTGAAGGAAAAACCGTGAAGACACCGAACCTTATTTTAGTCACCAGCTCATGCTCTGTCTCTGACTGACTGTTCGCCCTGCGTGTCACGCTCGTTCTTCATAAACAGTGATAATACAACCGTCCCTCCCTCGGTGACAGACGACCTGTGAAGCTAGCACCAGCTCAAACGCTGCGTCGCTGAGAGCATCCGTGTGATTAAACTGCCGACAGTTCAGCCCTGTCAATTTCACTGAAAGGCATAATCGTTGAATTTATTGACTGGTCGAGCATTTCCGTTTGCTTTGCCTCCTGGTTTTTTTTTTTTTTTTTACCTCAGATGACTTTGTGAAGTCCTTCTCTGAAAGCAGCCCCACAGAACACACTGACCTCTCTGAAGCCAGAGCTCACTCTGCTTTGAAATGCTTCCATTCACAAACGAGGACGCAGCAGCACTGTGACCCCCCTCAGTCATGATCTGAGTGGAAAAGGAAGAAGGTCGGAATATCGCCACTCTGACACATTTGCAGCAACGTTTGGGTTTGCGAGTCGTCTCCCTCGCGGACATCAGCCCTCTGCATTATACAGAAGGTTGTCTGTTTGCGGCTCGCAGCGATGCTGAGTGATAGCATGGACCCACTCCAAGTTTCATGGCACGCCAAACACAAGGGCAGAGCATGCCTTCATGTTTTGGACGAACCGAGCTGGACAAATCCCTATTGAGCCGTTATTGAGGGTAAATTGACGGAGGTGAGAACAGTGATGCACAGCGTAGGCGTCCTTCTTGTTAAAGGTCGAGGTTCGGAGCAGTCTGGGTTATTTTTTACACCGGAAACAATCGTTATTGTAGCTACACCTGACCCGATGATCGTGAAAGACAACGTTTTTCTATCGTTAAAGATCGAGGAGACTTGTTTCCACGATGAGGAACATTCATGATGTAATTGCAGACTTCACTGTGGCGATTCTGTTTGGAAAACAACTTTACCTCCTTTTACTGCACCGCCTCCTCCTCCTCCTCCACACACTGCAAAGCTGCCCTGAACCCAGAAACTGAGGCGCTCCCCTTCTCCCCAGCACGAGCCTTAGATTTACAGGCCTCATCTTGTGCCTTTGTTTTTTAAGCCGTCAATGTTCTGTTAAGATAAACCGGTATTCTGGCCATCACACAGGCTGCCTCCGCGCTGCCAGGCGCCGTAAAACAAACCAGCTATTGTCCTTGAGGATCTTTTCAGCTTTAGAACCAACCTGGGAGCGGAACAACATATTTCTCCAACAATCCTGTGTAGTTTCTGAACTTTTCACAACTTCGATGCTCACAACTTTATCAGCGGAGAGAATGACAGTGACAGCGGTCGACCCCTTCGACGAGCAGCAAAGAGAAACCGCAGCAAAACAAGTCACAGAAAGAAAAAATGAAACTTTATTTGTTTTTATACTTACCAACACTTTGAAATTAATACCTATGTAATTACTCACAACTAATATAGATCTGCACATAGCAAATAAATCAATTGAAAATAGTTACAAAGTTCTATCACTTTTTTCCCCAAACTGCAATACACACAAAAAAAAGCTGAGAAAACAAAAAAACATGTCTAGTCATTCCTTTTTTTTCCTGCTGTTGCTGCCACATGGAAAGTTATAAAATAAAATAAAACAAAATAAAAACCCAGCAAGCTACACAGCTCTCATGTATCTATGCTAATAACTAAATAACTGAATAAATAATTGCACATTGCACCCTATTATTGCATTAGTTGCAGTTTGTTTGTATACTCAGGCATTTAGCCTACACAAATGTAAATACAGTTTTCAAACACTGAGTAACACATGAATATTGATGTTATTGAAATCACATTGCCATCACTCACAATATTCCTGTTAGCAATCCGGTTCATATTATACAACAATGATTTGTCAGATGCATGTGCCATGATAACCATTAGTTGAGCGTCCACATGCACCGTCACTGTTGTATAAACGCCACAATACCCTCGAGGATGTTCTTCACTGTTTCAGTTTGTTGGTAAGTCGGAAAGAATGACCTCTTAGGTATCGGCTAACTGTTCCAAAGCTAAAACGTTTGCCGGAAAACATAATTTTCAGATTGTTGATTTGACAAACATTCCCATCGAGGTACAAGCTATGACGAGTCAAAATAAAAAGAAACACAAATCCATAGTATGAATGCTAGCGCTACTATTTGAGTTCACATCGAAGTGTAAGAATTATTGCAGAATAATGGCAGACTATGCATCGTTCAGTATACTGATACAGCATTTGGTCCATTTACATGATCACATTTATGCCATCAAGGCCCTAAAAGACTAATTTGACATTTTGGACAATTTTCTTTTACAGTTTTTATGCGAAGTTGAGTTTCATGTCTGTGAAATCATGTCTGACGGATTGTCTCGTCCAACTCAACTAAGCATAGCTCTCAAAATGTCAAATTCTTTCTTTTAGGCTCAGTGTAGGCTCCTGGAACTAAAACAAAAGAGGCGGCATGTATGAAGAAAATGCAGAATGTTGCTGTGTTGGACAGAAGATAATGTGATTCGACAATAACATTCAACAGCTGTTTGTATGCGTCAACACTGAATTGAGCTCAGCTGAAGCTCGTGAATGAGATGAGTCAAGCCGTCCAATATTATTTAGAGCATCGTCGTGACACGCGCGGGATGATTGAAACACTGAATCCAGATATCATCCACACCTCCCTCTCAAATGAACCACACTACAACAAAACTAACTTAGCTTAAGTTTCATGAGCAACAAAAAGTCAATATGTGCATCACCACACCATAAATAAATACATGCTGGTTTTACTGAAAACCAGTGAAGCAGGAATTGTCATCCAACCCGTCCTTTTTTAAAGAAAAACAATTAAGTTGCTGACATAGTTGTGACAATAAAAAGACATTCAAACCTAAAGCGTCAAATCAACCGTATGACAACGAAAAGAACATGACAAGATGAACAATCGTGAAAAAGAGACTGAGTGGTCACGCCCGCCCAGACCCCGTGGGTTCCCCCCAATGAACCCCTGAACATTCCTTGGCCCAAAAAATACCATTCGGCTTCGTCCAAACGTTCAGGCTGCTTCGCCGTAAGATTCGGCTTCTCTCCCTTGTTTTTGGCTCTCCCTCGAAAAGCTTCCACAGGGGCCAAGATTTACTTTTCTTTCTCTAGAGAATAGTTTCCGGCACAAGGGAAGGAAGCTGAAAGGTTTGGACGCAACACCTGGTTTTTAAGTCCAACTAATTCCTCCCACATCAGAGGCAGTCCAGAGTAAAGTGTTGAATAGTCTATTGCATGAGCGCCGCGTAGTCGACTAATGTGCTACGTCACAATAGTCCTCGTACAAAACAAATACAGTATAGTAATACGTTAGTAAACAATCATTTAAATTTTCAGTCAGTGTTTACGCCACTGATTATTCACTAATTCCCATTCATGCATCTATGTACTAATAATCGGTGTTGATAGAAGGAGGCTATGTCGGAAAGTTTTTCGTCTGGGCAGGGAGCAGGACTCGACGTGAGTGGCCAGAAATGCTGAAAAAGTTTGGGGAAAAGAACAGGAGCACAAAGATATAATAATAACATGTGAAGGGACATGTACACTGAACAGGCTTCCTCAAATACACAATGATACGACACTGAACACATGCAATATAAGCAATAATGTAAATATAGGAAATGAACACGAGAAGGGAGGCTCTAGGAGTGATACCATTGGCTTAAAAGGGTCATGTGATGCAGCAAAGAGTCATGGGTAGAGATTGGATTCGTGAGTAGACAAAGATGCAAATTGGGACAAACGCAGAACAATCCAAATTTTTTTTTTTTTTTTCCAAAATATATTATCAGAATTTGATAATTTGGCTACATCCCACCACACACTCTGCCGATAGCATCACTGAGCAGCTGTAATATGCAAATATCTACGTTCTACAAAAATGTTCAATCGTTTACGAGCACGTCTGATACTTTTAAATGATGTTCTATGACGCAGCACTGACAGAGAGAAAAAGAAAGCAATAGATAGAAAAGCAAGAAAGAAAGAGTTAACACAAGTTGTTCCTAATAAACATTCAACATGCTTCAACAGTTCTCTAAAAAAAAAATAATAATAATAACCTAATCAACAGAGATTTTCTTTTTTGTAATTTCTTTTTTTTTTTTTTTAAGATTAAATTTGGCTCTCTGAAATATAAGTGAGCACCGAACCCCCCCCGATGTATAAACAACTTTGAACCAGGGCGGGAAGGTGGTCGGGTTTTTTTCGGAGAGCCAGAGCCAGAGTCCGAAGGGCTGCATCAGGGTTGTCTGCGGTAGTCAGTCATTGGAAAGGGCCAAACGGAGGAGCCAGTCAGGGATCTCAGGATGTGGTCATGGAAGATGGGTCGTTCCACATGGCCGCCACGTCTCTGAACCTAAAGGAGGAAGTAGGAGAAAGTTCCTCTGGTTGTTTATTTCCAACCTATTGTGACGGTTGCAGCTTTTCTTTCTGAAAAGTGAACTCTAACTAACGGTGCCCTGAGTTCTGACCTTGCATTGATGAGGTACTGGGCCAGGCTGATGTTGGCGGGGGTCCCTGTGATGGTGATCTGGCGCTCCGATGACCCTTCCATGGCGTTAGCAATTTTGATCTGCGCCCCAGACATCTGACGGATCTCGTTGATTTTGGTTCCCTGGCGTCCGATTATGCAGCCTATTAGCTGGGAAGAAAATGGGGGTTGGACTTAGGATGGCCAGCGCACACACAGGACATGAATACAAACATTCTGACGAATGTGAGCGATGACCGGTCATCCTCAGCTTCATGCTTTAACTTTTCTTGGGTCCAACAAGTCTTTTCTATTTAGGACAATCACTTTACACAGCCCACTGGCTTTGGCTTCCCCACATCTCTGCTGTGGAGAAGGAATCTCAGTAGTTGATCTGCTGTCACATTGTGTTTGTGGAAACCTCCCGAGGAAGAAACGTTAAAAGATAATAAGCCACAGTTTTTGACATTGTGGGCCAACATTTGTGGATTTGGGCTTTGATCGCACTTAGTTCCTGAAGTGTTGTAACTCCATTTCTCTGCATTTTGCTGGTTTGAGGACAAATTTTCCAATTTATAATTGAACCATTTAATTAAGAATTCAAATTCTTGGCTGCTGTTGTTTTTGTTTTGTCACAAAAGCTCACAAAACATTCTTCTCTGCTATTTGACGTATCTTAGACTTTATCGCCACCTATTGGAACGCTTGTTTGCGTTCTCATGTGCAAGTTAAGTTAAGATATTAGAAGAATATTATGTGGACAGACACTGTTTTTTGAAATATTAATAAAGAAAGATATCTATAATAGCGTAAATAAGGCAACAAGTATCTCGGTTTTGATTTAATCTCTGTAAATCTAAAAGAATCCAAACAAAACACTTATCGTAGTCACAAGCAGATTTTGCACATGATGACAAATGTACTCACATCATTGGGAATGGTGAGTTCATGAGTACTGGCCTGGTTACTGGCATCCAGACCTGCTGCTGAACACAGGAATCAGACAGGAAAGAGAGGAGGGAAGGAAATAGAGTTTGGCACATTTAGGGAGTGAATAACAATAATGAAGTTCGCTCCTGGAGGCTTTTCATTCCCTGTCTATTGACCGGTAGCTCTGGCTCAGCCCTGAGCAGAGCCTGCACACACTCACTGTATAAAATAACTGTCACCTGACAATGTGAATTCTACTCTGAATGAAAAACACTCTGAGGCTATTGACTCGTTGAAAGAAAAAGGAAATGCTCAGGGGAAAAACCAAAGAACATAAGAAACCTCAACATCAACACGAGCAGACCACCAGCAGGCCATGTCAATGGCAGTGCACCACAGAGACCGTTAGGAGGAGAACGACAAGAAGAAGAAAAAAGTAAAGGACAGAGACAGGAAAAGAAGAGAAAGAGAAGAAAAGGAGGAAGAGATTGTGTTTGTCTCTACAGGTAAAAACGAGAGAAGGAGCTTTGGTAAAAAAAGGGTCGTCGTGTAGGTGGGTACGTACCGGGGAAGGCAGGGGTGGTCTGTCCGAGGGGGGTAAAGGGGGTTTGCTGCATAGCCAACTGGTGGAGCTTGCTCAACTGCTGAGGGGGGGAGGAGGAGGACAGCAGAGCTATGAGGTCATCGTTAAAAACACTCACGCACACGCTGACACACTCACGCAGACACAGGTCTGTCCGAAATGCTACAAGAGTAAAAAGAGGATCTGAGGAGAAGTAACAACACAGACAGGTGAAGGACGAAGAGATAGAGAGAGAGAGAGAGAGAGAGAGAAGAAGAAGAAGAGGAGGAGAAGCTCATGAAGGACTTGGCCGGATGATGCTGGAGAACAAGCCCCGCCCACCTTAGTTACGGTTGTTAAGCATTCCATCAAGCATCCCATTGTAGAGCCAGCGGCGGACACAGGCTTCACGCTGTTGTCCAACTTTTCATTGATTCATTTTGTTCTCTCAGTGTTTGTCTTCTGGTTCCGATCTTGAGTGAAACGGTTTTTTGACGACGTCGACGGACATTTACCGAAACAAATTTCCGAGTGTTGCTCTGAGATGGTTGTTGTGATAAAATTCCTATTTCAAGCAAATTCCCAGGAAAGCAACAGCCACCAGGCCAAGCCCTCTGAGGTTTAGTGCCAAGAAGAGGGCCGGGAGGCAAGAGTCAGAAAAGTTAGAAGATATAGGAATTACACATCAGAAAAATAAAGATGTATTAATATTAACAATTAATATTAATAAGGGTGGAGAGAGACTCAAAGAGAGAGGTGTGCAGCGTGGACTGCCTCATGGGGTTAGCACTCACGTCTGGATGAGGGATGGCGTACTGTCCTTGAATGGTATAAGCCTGTAGACACGAGGAGAAGAGGTTTTTGTCATCTTCTTATATCATCAGGACAAACATACTGACTTTTAATAAAACATGTTAAATATAACATTTATAAAACAATTAGGCAAAAAACTAAAGTTAATATGAGAAAAATTCCAAATAATTGACTTTTCTACAACTTAATCTTTCACTTTAACGTTTTTTTTTACACGATATTTTAAGACAACACAAAAAATGTCATGCAGCAAACACTCCTGTCACGTTCTCGTGCTATTCATCAATCAGATCCAGTTGAACTAAATCAATAAGGGACAACGCAGACAGTGGGGAAGTGAGGGGGAGGGTGAGGAGGGAGCGGCCCTGAGAGGAGTAATGTGACTTGACCTATCGGGTGTGTGCTTCATTGAGGCCACAGACATCACAACTGAGCTCACTTTCATGTCGTCGGCCGAGACAGCGCCCGAGGCTGCACCGCAAACACCAAGAAATGACGTGTCAAGTCTCAACACGGTGGAAATTCAGTGAACGTAGAACAAATGTTAAAGCGATTGAGATCGTTCCTTGTTTTTCCCGCATTACGATTAAAATGAATCTCTCACTATTATTATAAACAGTTGATTATCAAGTGATTTAATGTGTTTCCGATTTTGTAATTTTTTATATTTTAAAGCATTGAACTAAATGCGATATTTAACATTTTCATATTTAATTAGATAGATGATATTGATATAAATGTATAAAGCTATAGACATATATATATATATATATATATATATATATATATGTATATATATATATCTAAATAGATAGATAAAGTATAAAATAAATGGTGAGAGAAAGGTAAGAAAAAAGAATTGAATAAAAAAAATAGAATAAATTGACAGTTGTTAATTGAAGGTAAATATAAGAGGAAAGTAGTTTATTGAATAGGATCTGAAACAATTAGTTGATTAATTGATTAATCAATCAATGATAATTGCTCTTCTGTCGCCTGTAATTAACATCCAGGCCGCTAGATGTCTCTACTGAGTATTTATATTTGCAGCTCACCTGGTTCACTCGCCTGTCTTCAATCAGCCAATCAGTGGCCTGTTCTCTGTTTCCTTCCGTTTCCGGTCTCTGTGTTAATATGATTTTAACACAACCACGTTGTTGCTTCTACCCACACACTCTGTGTTAGTGTGTATATCTTTATATACACTGTGTTTATACACACACACACCGTGTTTCAGCTGTGGATCCACATCAAGAGCTCATTCCTGTTCAGTTTCTGTGTTTCTAGTCAATTTGCATCGAGTCTGTGATCGTTTGAATTGTTTTAAATCTGTAGTCTGATGTTTTCTCCACTTGATTGTTGATTATCCGGTAAATTAACAGTAAGGCTGTTTCTGCAGCAGAGCCAGATGAGGTAGAACATGTGAAAGTATAAAATTGAATATAAATACAGAAATATCTACATAATATGAATCCGTGAGCCTTGATGCAGCTTCCGTGTGTGATGAAGTTTAAACAACCTGTAATAAAAGTAATATTTATTCCCTGCAGTATTTTCTGTAGCTAAAATAAGGTTGTTTTTGTCTGTTTAGGTTTAACATGGACATCACGGGCGTCCGTCCACCTCCTGTCTTCTCATTATTAAAAGGTAAGTTGGCCAATTTCCCAAAAAAAACGCAGGAGAACTTGAGACTTGTTCCATTTCTCTCTCTCCGTGTGTTTTATCTCAGTTCTGCTGTGAGTGGCTTGGGGTGGGGGTGGGGGTGGTGATGGGCGACAGTGAGGGGCACAGTAAACAGCAGTGATAGGTTCATGCCAGTTGGGGGGGGGTGGGGGTTGGTGGGGGGGAGTGAGGAAAAGGGGGAGAAGTGAGTAAAACCTGGTGTGACACTAACAGGCAGTGGCTGGTGCTGCAGTAAGAGGCTGAGGTTGGCTGTGGACGCCCCCAGTGGGTCTGCTCTTACCTGGCCACCTGAAAAAATGACAGGGGTGGAGGCAGGCTTGGGGCGGTAGGGGATGGTGGCACCTTTCGGTGGGGACTGAGGAGAGCAGAGGAGGGTAGAAGAAGGAGTGAGATGGGGAGAGAGTGTTAGAGCAAGAGAGAAAAAGAAAGGAGGGAACAGAAAGAGAGAGAAAGACGTTGCATTAAGTGAGACCAGAGGGACAGTGCCTCGGGGAAGACGGCCAACAAAAGTGCTCTTCACCGTGTGTGCATGCTGACGTAAAAACTCAGAATCGGTGCACGACTAAACGCAGATTTACCTGGAACATCACTTTCAACTGGATAATGATGACTCAACAAACTGTTTCTGAGATATCGAGTCCACATTCTAGAGACTTACGCTCAGGTCACATATCTCCTAGTATCCACGGTTGGTGCCATCGTGACGGCCCAATGGAGAACTGGCTGCGCAGATAGTTCAAATTAATGGTGCGAGAAAGAGAGAGACAACTCGAGAGCATGTAGCCCGGTGATTAGAAGCATTATCCTGACGGTGACGTGCATCTGCGAGTGGGTGGATTCTGTTTGCAGTGAAAGAGTCAGGGAGGGAAACAGCAGCGCTCCAGAGTTTGAAACAGCACAGTAAGCACCTGCTGTATTGATCTGCCGGGTGAATTTTATTCACAGTCAGTGTCTTTACGAGTCGGCCGAGGTTCTCTGGCATTAAGCCTCCCTGAGAGAGCGGCAGCCGGAGATTATGCAAAAACTACAAGATTACTGCCAAAGAAGAGAGAGAGAGAGAGAGAGAGAGAGAGAGAGAGAGAGTACGTTTCCCGTCATAGAAACAATCTGATCAATTTGATTAAAATCAACAATTATCCTGGAGATATTTTATTGTATTTTTAACCCCTTTACTTATTAATTTAAGTGCATAAACTAAAACTAAAACACCCAGGTTGAAATTGAAATTCAGCAAATTCTGAACTCCAGTTTAGAATCTGGGATCTGTCTGAGCTGTAATCGAATCCTGCACACGATGCGACCCAGTGGAAAAAGACTTCCGAGAATAAGTGTGGGTCGGGAACAAATAAAGCGTTAGCGGAGGTTTGTTCTCTACTCAGTGACGTTCTGATTGTGAATAAACTTCACCCAAAGAGATAATGAATAATTCCCTCTGTGTGTGTTCATCTGTCTGATATAAGAAATGCAGTAATTATTGGTAAAAGTACAAACAATGCATTTATATATGACTTCTCTTTGTAATACGATAACAATGTGAAATCCCCACTATTAAAATAACAGCATTTTGATGAGAGTCATTTTATCAGGTATGATTTATATCTGTAATATAATCACTGTTGATTAATGTCCCCTCGTTTATTGGTTCGCCCCTCCATTCTGTACCTCCAGCATCACCACACAGATCTGTTTGACACACTGGATGATGGCTTCTGGGGCCCCGGAGATGGTCACCGCCCGCTCGGTGGAGTTGGGGAGCATGTCCCCTGCAACCTGCACCTGAGCGCCTGTGGACTGGAGGTAGGAAGGAAACATAAGCAAATATATGAGACATAAAAATACACAACTTTGAAGATGCTTCGTCGAGCATGTTTGTGGTTTTTATACTAACTTCCTAAATTGGATTTGATGGTTTTTTTTGTGTATTCTTGGGTCCAATTTGTTGACATACCATAATAGTCCAGGACCAGGTTAATATCTGACAACCTTTCAGTTGAAAAAGTTTCTACCTCTCTCATTTCTTTGATTTTGGAGCCTCCTTTCCCGATGAGGGAGCCACACTGGCTGGCCGGGACGACGAGCCTCAGGGTGACGGGCGGTTTACTGGTGGCTGGACTGTTGCTCATGGAATTGATTATATCCTGAGGGGAGGAGAACAAAACACAGCTTTCATCAGATAAAGAGAATTAAATCGTTAAAGCTAAAAAATAGAAGTAATGTTTCTAAGCGCTTCCAAGCTCTGTCCCTCCACGTTGGGTCCGTACGCTCTCATCCCTGGCACAGGTCTGTGTGTAGTGTTTTGACACTTTGGCTCGGTCGGGCTCCCAAATCAAAACACAGAACTGGCCCACTTTCAAAAAGTGCTGCAAGGTTAGATCAGCACATTTCTGTCCTGTGTAACAAGGCCAAGCCTGCTTTGTATTCCATGTGGGTGTGAGTCAGGAAACCTGCTGGAGCACAGCTCTGGTGGAATGTAGGGGAGAGCGTAAAACACACGAGACACTTTTAAAAATCATCGCTGCGCTTGTAATTGTGTGGTTTTAAAAGTAGAGGATGTGATTTCCTCCTCTGGAAGGAACTCGTTGTGTCAAACACGTTGCTACCTCCTCAAACTTGTAGGCGATCATGGCAAAGGCCTTGAAAATAGCGTCTGTCGGCCCGGTGATGGTGACTATCCGCTCAGGGCAGTTCCCCTCTGAGATGTTGATACGGGCTCCGCTCTGCAGAACAACAACAACAACAACAACAACAACAAAAAGAAAAAGATGAAACATAAACCACCGAGAGCTGTAATGAGTTTATAATTCTGAGAAGAATCTTCGCAGGAATGTTTAACTCACGTCTTCACGCATTTTCTTCACCGTTTCTCCTTTCTGCGAAGGAAAAGAAACAACATTGAGAAGCTTGCCACAGGCGTCGATGATGCTCTACGTGGTCTGTTTGTCGTGTTGCGGATAAATACCTTTCCTATGATGCTTCCGACCTCCTGCACAAACACAACACAACAGGTGGACTTTTGAAATCAGCAGTTACCGAACAGGAAGGTGAATTTCTGAGCCAGATGTGTGTTTCGGTGTTTCTTACCTTTCCGTGCATCAGCAGCCTGATGGTGAGGGTCACATTCAGTCCACCCTCTGATTGGACCTTGATGGGCTCCATGTCGGGATTGGATGTGAAGGAATAAGGGGCGTGGTCAAGTGAGAGAGGTTCAAGGGCCACCGCGAGTGTGATGGTGGAGTCAGCCAACCGGTCACCTGCCGGATAGAAACAGAATTTGTTTGCGTAAGACGGTCGAGCCAGCCGTGGCGTATGGTCGTGCCTGGATCCTTTTTTTATTTATCATCCCTTGTGCACAAAGCATCTCTGGTTATTTGGCTTCACTAACTTTGCAAATGGAGGCCGGAGGTGGCCTTTGTTTTTGGAGTGAGACGCTCGACCTTTAGTGCAACATCTCGTGGCAGTGAATACCTGATATATGTACATGGCTCTGAGCCTGTAGTTTTTTAGTGAAGGAGTAAAAACCCTGGATTTGTTGCAGACTATCTTCAGCTGCAGATGACGAATCCACATTTATTGCTGTTTTGAGAATTTAAAGAGGAAGGACAATGTGTGAGAGTCAGAGTGAACGATAAAAGCTGTGTTCCCCTCGATGCCATTAAAATGTGGGTCAGCATATGTGAGATGAGACATCGAACGTTATATTTATTTATACCGAGCTCGTTTCAGCCGGAGCGTCTCCAACGCTGCCTGACAGGTGAAGTGATGAGTCAAGCAGGGCTGAGTGGTGACCACCAGAGGGCGCTTCAGTCTGTAATCTGACTCCCTGACAGAGGGTATGGAATATTAACATGTGGAGCAGCACGTTAATCTGGTAAATTCTTTATTATTCAAACATAATGTTTCTTCTGATTTAGTCAGTGGTTCCTGGTGATGACAGAAATGATGATTAGCTTCTTAAATTATCAACTGAAAGGATTTAATTTGAATTTTCACTGGATTTTTTAATATAATTTATTAGATATTTCCCTGAAAATCTACAGTAAACCTTCAAATCTGATTTCAAACTGCACTTTTCTATATTGTGAGTTTGATAAATTCACATACAGGACTAAGTATCAGTTAAATACTATTTTCATTCTGGTATTTATTGACATTTGCAGCCGGTTGAAAATCATATGTGGAGAGAAAAGCTTCTGGATCAGTTCACCTTGACTGAAGAGACAAATAATATCACTGTCGCTATGAGAACATTTAAATATTTATACACATGCATGTATTTCTTTCCTCCCCTGTGCAATTGCTTATTTACAGTTGTCTTTGGTAGTTTTATGTATTTCAGATTTTTAAGAGATGAGTATTGATAGTATTGATAGTACTATATGGATAAAGTCACTACTGTAAATACTCATGTTTAAACTGTTCTACTACTTTACTGACTAGTATTTTTAAAACTAAACTAAATTACTTTTCATCTAAACAGTTTATATTTCTTATATTTTCCTGCTGTTTTTACAGTAGAAGTGTATTTTACAACATTTAACTATTTTTTAATAATACTTTTAACTGGTTATTTCTACACATCGTGCGTCTTTCCTTGTGTTTTTTTTACTTCGTTGCTGCTTTATACTTTTATAAATTGACAGAACTATGAGTCCAACTTGCAGCTGAAATAATTTAACCATGCATATGAAGCGAGGAGAGTTTAAAAGGTGTGAAATGAACTCATGATGTATTTTAAGCTCCAGTTCATGCTGGGAGCTGTTCAGGTGTTTATGTTTTCTAACTGGACCCGCACATATGTTCACAAACAAATACTTTCTGGCTCCAGATCTCGTCCCTCCGCTCTAATCTACGCTGCATGCACGTTGGTCGGAGGCCAGCGGAGGTTCGACGGATAAGGACAGGGATTCTGTAGCCAGCTGTCTCTCCAATCTCCCAGAGGAGACCAGATTACATAAAAAGCCTTAATCCGGGTTTAAGACCCAAGCCAGCGGTGCAGGTCCTCTCCAGGGGCAGGAGGGGGGGGGGGGGCGTAAATAAACCTACCAAGACTGACGATGGGATTGGAGCTGACGTTGATGATGGATGGCACAGGATTCATCCTCCTTCAAGACGACAAACTGAGGATTCGTGGGCAGAGAAGTTCTTAAAGAAGTGACTTTAGAGCCAAGGTTTTATTTTTATACGATCTCGGACTACATTTATATTGAGTGCGCGCTTTCTCCGCTCTTGCACAATAATAAACAGCCCTTTAAATATATACTTTTGCTTAAGGAGGCTCCCGAGCCGTGATTGAGACTGTGGGATAGTGCTGTGTAGATTTAGGTCAACAAAAAACGAGCGTGCTGGACCTCAGAGATGAAGGAGGTCAGCGTTAAGAGCTGCATTCTGAATAGTTGTCCTCCTCAACACGACTTTTGCTCATACATCCTGTAGCATAATAGAATTAGGTCAAGGCCCCGTGATTCATTTGCCCCAATGGGCTAAATCCTTCCAGCAAATAGCCATGGTTTTTTTTTTAGGGTCTGAATTTTTAAAACAAACATTTAAAAAAATCTAAATTTTCTCCGTCCTGTCTCCACTTCCACCGCCGGTTTCAAACACATCGCACGTACGTCGACTTTTGTGATTTTCCTCTGATCGTCTCTTTGCTAATCAGGCAGGAAGTTGGCGATGGGGGCGAATGAGAAACGCACAGAGGGATAGCAGGGAATTTTTCATGACATCTGACGGGGAAAGTGGGTCACGCTCGGCGTTGCAGAGCTGCTAGCCTCCTCCTCTATGGCGGCTATTGAATTAATCACGCTTTACGCTCGGCTGGACAACGCAGTGCACAAAATGGCTCCCCCACCTACCCCCCCCACCCCCTCCCCTGCCTCCCATCTCCCCCCGCGTCTGCTCGGCGCAAGCCACAGAAAGGACTCGTGCATTGCTCTTGAAGAACTTGAGGTCTCTTCCCCTTTTTGTGTCATCGTCCGGCTTTATGTGCAGCTAACAATGAGAAGATGCTGCTGTTGTGCAGGAGCACTGGTGTGGAAATGATGAGAAAACACGTCTGCACAAATGGATGGAAAAGCTAATTTAAGTGCAGCTGTATGACACGTGAAAGTCCATAATTTCAAACGTGAACGCTGACGCTCTTATCTCAGTGTCTGAAGCCATTTAAACAGAATTTGATGTTTTTATCTTTCTCTGTCTTAAAGACATGAAGAAGTGGGAGGTGGCTCATTACAGCAGCGTTCATGTACAAGCGGACGTCCCCTCTGTTGACTCGGCCCTGAACTCCAGGTAGAGAGCGCAGCTAAGTGACAATCAGCTCACTCTGACCTCTTTCACATGTTCCACATCACTCTGTCCGCTGTCGCTCGAGTCCGGAAAAAGTCCCTCCTCAAAAAATTTGGGGAAAAAACTGCGGCAAACATCGAAAATAGAAGGATGTTACTTCTACAGCAGGTTTTAAAAGAAAGATCAAATAATTTCTGTTTAATTAATTCAGTTCAGGGAAGCATTCACTGCTCAAGATATTTTATTCTGATGATAATCACTTTTCTCATGAAGTCTGATTAAAGATTAAGTGATTTCTCCTCATCTGGGTAAATTCAGATGATTCTGAGAAGCTAAACTCATCCACTAAAATCCCCAAAACAAATGTGAAGCTTAAAAACAATTAATAAAATCTATTATTCCAGCAGAAGACACTGAAACTCTGAACCCTAAACTCAACAATATATTGTTCATGTTGCTCAAATTAAAAGGAATATGACATCATGTAAAGATGCAGGTTACAAGTGTTGATAATCAGTGATGACAATCCCACTGTTGTCATGCAAACATCACCGAGATAGAAAAAGCAGAGAGAGAGAGAGACGTGAAATCATGTAAAGAAAATCATTAAATGGACTTCTGGCACGTCTCATCTAAGCCAAAGCTCCTGTCATCTGTTCGTCCTAATCCACATATCTACAGATATGTCATTATGACGTTTTCATATAAAACCGTCCATCACCGCACACAACCAGAGCTGAAGCTGCAGAGGTTAGTGACGATGACGAGCTTCACCTCCGAGCTTTTAATGTCGGAGAGAAATGAAGTTAGAGCAGCTCAGTGTTCATCTTCACATCTTCAGCGTCCCCTCAGTGAAATAGTAAATGTGGTTTTTTTGGTGACAGTCGTCATGAGTGTAACCTGTTCGATGAGAGCGTGTGCACCAGACTGCACGTGCTCAAAAATACCAGTCCAGGAATTATTATTATTATGTTAAACCACCAAAATGTAACTGTCCACATAAACATGTCCCGGTAATCCATCCTGTCCCAGTTTTTGTTTAATCTTGCTAATAGTCAAACTCAAGTTTTAAATCCCAAACTAAGTTTATCTGTATCTCAGATATTCAGGAAGGAGGCGTTCGAATCTCAGCGCTTTTATATTTGTTTTTATTTCTGTGTGAGTCCACGTTTTTAATATTTTGGATATTGCTCCTTTAAGTTTCAGAACGTTTCCCTAAAAGCAAAGAAAGACAAGGTCGGTTTCAAGGTGACGGGCGACGGCAAACTGTCCCGCTGTGAATCAACCTCCGTTTAAAGAAAGGGATTCATCGACAATCCGTCAGTTCGGGCTTTGTCTTCTGTAAAATGTCCATTATGTGCATTTTTTAAATTGTCTTCACTGTTTCTCAGTTGAGAAATAACCAAAGAAAACATCCTCATCGATGTGAAACTAGACCAAACTGTACGTGTGAGTCGTCTTTGAGAGTATTACTCGTTGTTACCAGTCGTATGTTAATGAGGAGGACTGCATGTGTGTGCACGTCCACCTCCGCCAAAAAGAAAAGGTTTAGCAGCCAATGTGTTCGTCCATGCCCGGCCTGTGGTGCATGTTTGTGAGCGACAGGAATATTAGCGTGCATGTAGGGCAGCAGAGGGGGAGCACAGAGGGTGACCTGGATGATCCATATGTTTCCACAGGATCTCTTCTGCCTGGATGAGTCCTGCACGCTTCCAGGGCCGCTTGGCACTTTTTACAGTCGCATTTCCGGAGCAAAGCGCGTCTCGGAGACAAAGTTTGCGACCGGGAAAGCTACAGGAATGAACAATCTGAGGAGCAGGGGGGGGGGGGGGGGGGGGGGTGATAGATAATCGCTCCTGTCAGAAATAGAAACTGTCGGCAGATCAAGCAGAGGAAATGGAGTTACAGAGTCTCGAGGTTTCCGCCCTCAGTTTACTGGTATATGAGCAGCTCTTGTCTCGTCTGGCGCAGGCTTTTGTTGTACGTGGTGCGGCGGAGTGGGGGGGCGTCCACCCTATCGGCCTTCCTATACGCCGCTATGACAGTGCTCTCAAGAGCTGTCAGCCCACATCAGCAGCCCAGCATCCTGATCGCTCAGCCCCAATCACAATCAAAACCGCGGCCGCCACATCCCCACACCACGAGCAGTCGAATCGGAGGAGGCGACGAGCGAAGACGACACGAGGGCCAACTCTCGCCAAGTGGCTTTAAAAGTACCTCGCGGAGAAGTGCACGTTTCGCTCCGCATCGTCCAAACTGTGGGGGCGGGGGGCTCCAGTGAGCGCAGGCACACCATGTTGTGCTGTGAATGCGGCGCTAAGAGCAGAGCGTTAAGTCGGCCATTTTAGATTTGCCACAATTTGTAATGTGAGATCACTGCTTGTCACAAAGTCATGGCTTCCTTACGTGCAGATTTTCAGCGAGCGGTCACGCAGAGCGGAATCAAGAGCGCTTCTCTTTTTTAAAATTTTACTCTCACTCTTTCGGCGAATTGTTACCGTCAAACCTTTTTCCTCACAGTTTTCACTCATTGCTCTATTTATAGTGTCGTCTCCCTCCGCGAGGATCACACATTTAAATCCAAACACTTGATCCCACGAGATGTTTTACTCAAACAAAGGAGTTCATTGTCTGCGTGTGTGAGTCAAATACAGCGTTTGGCTTTTGAGCTAACGACCAATGACATTCTTGGTCTCTGACTAGCCGAGAATAAGGCCATCAGCAGTGCTAATATCAGCGTGACGATAATTGGAGTAATGATCACCGGGAGGAACTGATTTTAATTCCACTGAGCAAAATTTGACGTAATCATTGCCACAGTGAAAAAGCTCAGTGCAGCTTCGCAGTGTTGAACGTGTACAAGCGGCAGTTCTTCCACTTCCACAGTATTTTCATTCTCCGCATTCTCCGCTAATTCTGCAACAATAAAACTCCCCGTGTTTAATCGCCACCCGGCACAATGACAATCAACGGACGCAAGAAAAGCAAAATCGACTGACCAGAAAATTGACTCTATTCTCCGGGGGAAACCAAAATATTTCCTCACCGCATGCCGTCACCTAATTGGGACGCGCTGAGGGCAACTTCCCGAAAATGTTAACTTGATCTACTTCGAATAACTGAATTAGATAACGAGTCAATAAGTCGTGTCACGGGTCATTCTCAGGATAATGATTATTCACGACTGTGGGGAAGTTAGCGAGTTGATTAATTATTGATGTCGTTACCCAACTCGGCGTCGATCTGAAATTCATGAGAGTTTTAGAGCGTTTTCAAAAGTGTCCAAACCAACGTTCAAGAGCCGGTTTGTTTTTTTTTTAAATTCAAAAAATGAATTGTGCATTTGTCAGTGCTTTGATTCTAATGAGAGATTCTACACCACACCTTGAGCTATGTTTACAAAAGGATTCTTCATGAGAGCCACAAAAAGAGAGTTTACCTTAATGTTGCACAGGACGCAGCAGGCGATGACCACTTTCAGCGTTGCAGGATTAAAAATCGCACAGAGCAAATTATTTTTTTTTCCCCTCTTCCTTTCGCTCTGCCCAGGACAAACGCTGCCACCCTATTGGTCCGAACCACCGGGTCACATGAGCGACCACGGGAACACGTGACGCCTGTTGAAATTATATGATCAAAGGAAACCCACTGGCGTCCTCAATGAGCGCAGGTTTTATGTCGCTGCGGCGCGACGCTGTTTGCCGTACTGTTTGGTGTCAAGTGTAAATAGGCCGTATGATGAGGCGTAATCTGGGCGACCATCGCCCACCGCCCCCGTCAGCCGCCTCCCCCCTTCCCCTCCACTGCAACAAAAGGGAGGCATGCCCACTGAGGCACACGGGCATCGTGGGGGCATGTCTGGGGATGAGGTGGCCTGAATCGGAACTGTAGCCTCCGGGGCACTCGTCTGTCCCAGGGGAGGGTCGGGCGCCCCCAAAAATCCAGCGAGCCTCCGTCCTTGTCATTGCTGATGACAATCGACACGAAAGTAACCGGGCTTCATGTTGGAATGATGATTTAACACGCGGAGGTGCAGCTGTGAGGGGGTTTGGAATGAAGGACTCACTGGAGGAACTTTTCTGTGCTTGATGCATCTCAAAGAAGTTAAACACAAACACAGCTGTGCACCAACACACCACTGTGACATGCATATCCTCTCCATCCTCTCTGCTTTTTAATCTGCTTCTGTGTGTGTGAGTGTGTGTGTGAGTGTGTGTGTCTGTGCGCTTGTGTGTGTGTGTGCAGAATTACAGAGCTTTGGAGGCATCCCATCCAGATTTTCCAATCCAGCACAAATCCAGCCCTCATGTCAGATGGGCAGTTGTGCAGAGCTTAATCCGACATTATTAGGGTTTGACGGCAGCAGCAGCAGCAGAACGTTGAAGGGAGCTGCCAGGGAAAAGCAAACAGTGGGGTTATGCTGTCTGGATTAGGGGCAACGCAGACAATGAAGGGACATGGTTCACCTCACTGTCAGTTGTTTTCATTGAGCACAGATGCTCTCCAAAGCAAAATCCAGGCTTCGTCCCGCAGCGAAAATATAGGCTTTGTGTTGAGGCTCCCATTATGTTTGCACCTATGCAACACAAAATGGTTACCGTGCTTTTACCCACCCACCCGACTGTTAAATGGCCCGTGGGATAAACTACAAATAGAGCATTAAATCTGCTCCACATTCAATCATCAGAGGCAAAATAAGAGTCTGGTGTGAAATAGAATGTCCTCAAAACTCCAACATCTACACGTGACTTCACAGCACGTGACCCTCGTGTGAAGAGAAAGCCTGAAAATCAATCGCAGTCGTCGCTCCTTCGGGTCAGAGGTCAAAGATGTGGGGAGGCTCCTGATGAGGAGAGAGGAGGTGCAGTCTGGGAGTTTAGGACCAAGATGGCGGATTACGGGCACACTAGAGGCTGGGGCGGCTCCCATGGCCCCTATAAGTTGACTAACGACCCCCCCCCCCCCCGCCTGCCCATGCCCTCCAGCAAGGTGATGAACCCAGGCTGGTCCAGCAAGCCCAGACCCCCCCCACACACACACACACAACACCACTGATTACAACCCCCGCCTCATCCAGAGTTTGTCCTCATAGCCACCCATGTCTCCAATCAGGGTGCCGGGGTCCTAATGGAGGCAGAAGGGCGTGAAGGAGAGAGTGAGGGACATCGCAGCGATGGTCAATCGCTCTGATTGTTGACGAGCGCAGGGGAGAGGTGGGGCTGCGTTGACCCCCAACAGAGCGGCAAGTTCTTTGAGATCTGGCCCCAAGATTTCACACTTTGAGGGGGTTGAGGGGGGGCCACGCATCCACAACAAAGCCCCACATTTCTGTCTAATCTCATTTTCTTTCATCGGCCACACTCTCCTCTGCGATCGATGCTGGTTGTTCCGTGTGTGAACGCACGTAACCTCCGACTGGCAGATACCTGGACTGCGGCCAGTCAGTCCACTCAAACCATTCAGTCACCCAGTTTGAATCATTCAGTCACATACATTTTATATTGATTGTTTTAGATTTTCTCCACCCAAGTGACTTGACGACTTGTGTATTTTTCTTTTTGTCCGCGCTCACGCTGCTATTTTTTATCTTTTATAAAGCCTGAGTGTGATTAAGAGCTACTAAAATTCTCAGGACGTCAAGAACTCTTAACACATAAAACAAAGATTTAACCCACCAACAGTAAAATGTACCATTTCCTCTCGACGCTCAGTCTGATGATTCTATAATTCCACATTCAACTGATAAGTGATTGAAAAAGATTAGAGATAACAGACAAATAAAAGATGAGATCGGACAGCGTACAAGTTTGACTTTTGTTTAAAATGTCAGAGAGTTTCCACTTTTCTCTTCAGTGAGTCTGGTCGTGCTGCCTGGCTGCTTAAATCTGGAAAATGATGGTATTTATTTGGCAGCTGCTGTTCTACATCAGCCCTGTCGTTCTGATTCGCTTTTACCAACTCGGAAACCACATGGAAGCGTTCTCGGGGAAATCTTTAGGAGGCAAAGGTCATCGGAAGTCATTGATCATGACAGATGAACGGTCATTAATTAGGGCCCGGGCGATATGTCCGCAAATTATATCCAGAGAAAGGTTTTCACATCACGATGAATTCATATTATTTTTATTTTTATTTGATTTCAAGACAGATTTTTGCAGAGATATTTCACTCCAAGTCGAAGTTCAAGGTGAACTGATAAAAAAAAAAAAAAACATAAAAAGTTAAATTATACCTTCAAGTACTTTTAATAATCTAAATATTCAGATAGATTCTTAGTTTTGTGCAGGAAATGAGTTTAAAAGTGGAATTAGATACGTGATGAACGCAGAGGCTGAAAGCTGTACTTTAAATAACCACGATTCAGAAGATAGAGGCCACTGTCTAACGTCTGACCCTCCGTTCTGTTGAGAGTGTATCCCCCGTCAGCGATAACTGCAGCACTCCAGCGTCTTGGGAACAATAAACCTGCTCTCAGGGTTCAGTTTGCCCTGAAAGCCTCCATCCACAACTCTATAGCTGCTCCACACAAAGCCGCTCCTAATGGAAAATATTGCCTGACCCTCTCCACTGATGTGGTCAATGCAGCCGTTAATGGACACACGACGCCTCGCGGCAAAAACCCATGATGAATGAACTTCCGTTTGGTAAAGACACTTTCTGGGTCCAGCTCCTCTGGGCTCTGACGCTGTGTTCTTTCTTTGTTGGCGTGCAAAACAAGATGCAGGGTACGATGTGCAATAGGTTCAGTTTGTTACACAAGAGGGGGGAACGTATTACACATTGATGAGGCTTCAGAGGGGACGCTGGTTTTCCCAAAATGAGTCCGACAATCTGTCTTCAGATCGGCGATGAATGAAATATTAACCCAGATTTCCTGTGGAGACTGAAAAAGAACAAAAAATGGGTCTGATAAAAGTTTAAACGATTATATTTTAAGAGAAGTGATATAGTTCCCGTCCTGACGCACGAGGCTGCAGATCACTTTGGGCCTATTTGACTGAACGAGTTTCCTCTTTAAATGCAGGAACAGCCTGAAAACAGAAACGAGGCCAAAACATCCCGGACTCTTACGCCGATTACGTCAATTAGAGGCGGAGTCTGTGTGGTAGCGATCAGGGGACGGAGGTATCAAGGTCCAGCGTCGTCTATCAACAGGACGTTTCACCCTCTTTTCATATCATCAAACAACTAATCGAAAACCAAACATATCAGAAGTATGAACGTAAATCAGGGTGAAGTACGCACAGTGACAGAAACCGCCTCGTATTCGACGTGTGCTTCACATTGTTGCTCTCTCAGGGTTTCAATCCGAGGATTACCTGCAGGACGGAACACTGGTACTGAGTCACAACAAACGCTATATGACGGAAATCTATTTTAATCAACGCATCGACACGTGGGCTCCCCGCGGAACGATCCCGATGGGATTTAGACTCCGACCGTCCGATGGGATCTGACATGTTAAGATGCGAGGCACATGCAGCTGTGAAATCGGACGAGGATGACGACGAGCAGGGCGGCCGTGTGCTGAACTGTACTGATATGAGCCAGGGGATTATGGGTAGTGAAACTGCAGGGCGGGCAGGGCAAGAATACACATCTGCGATGGAGATGATTTACAACGAGGGGAGTCGGGGGGTGGGGGGGGGGCAATCGATAGACAGATGTATAGCAGATAGATGAAGAGATGTGTAACTGGTGCATTGCAGAGGCAGAGCGAACCGTTTCCTCCGCCCGACCAAAGAGCGCAGTGATAGAAATCCGACCTGACCGTGCCAGAGGCTGGAGATGAGACACACTCGCACACACATGGAGGAACATCACTGAACCTCAGAAGGACAGTTTTTTGACGCTAGCAAAGTCAGAGGCCCCCGTAACGCTCCGACGCCGGAGACGACCCCGGGGGCCTCGAGTGGCAGCAGAGCAGAGCGAAAGAGCCGCAGTGGAGGAAAAGGAAGATCACACAGTAAATCATGAATAAATGTGATTCATGTTTAACGCGAGCAGAGACGGTTTTATCATTTCAAATCAAAATGGCTGCAGGTTTTTATTTTTCGAGCTAATCAATCATCTAATTGCGACAGCATCGTCCACTCATTCAGGGCTGATGGGATATGTAGTCCTTCCTCACTGCCTTCACTCGAACACTTCGTCCGTAACTCATTTTTCAGCTGGAGCGTAATTTAACAATGATGATGGATAGAAACACTAAAACTACAGATGCTGTGTCGTGACCTCTGACATGAAACCTGCTGTTTGCATCCGGCTTTTTATTTAACTCACGTCCTCCAAACAAAAAGTTGGAAAATGAAATAAAACGTACGATAGAAGCCTCTCGCCCGTAAACCCGAAGGAATGAACGTGGATGTTTCCGTGGTGCATGAGTCATTTTGTTTGGCTGCAGAGTCTCTGGTGGGAACGACGCATTTTTCAAGATGTCGGACTGAGTGCTGATGCATCTCGTCTCCGTCCCTGTTGCTAAGGACTCGCAGCTGTGCCGTTGCTAGAGATCAGCTGTCAATCAAGCTGTGGGAGTATGACTGTAAGTGGTTTTACATTTGAATACAGCACACGTTTACTTACAGTGGTTTCTCTCTGTGTGTCTCACACACACACACACACACACACACACACACACACTGCGGCTGCCTCCTAGCTGCAGCTGCCAGTGTGGCAGAACCAGTTGCTTTGACAAAGGACACAACTTCCCCTGGGTGTCAGTCGGACTGAAGACTTGATGCCCTGAATGTGGAAGTGTCACTGTTTGCATGAGCGTGTGTGTGTGTGTGTGTGTGTGACTTGAGTGAAGTAGTTCAGTAAAGTAATGGTCAGTTTGTTTTTAATGACATCACTTTTGCTCCGTTTACTCCTGGCGTTACTCTGCGGCTGTTGACCCGTCTGTTCCCGTCGCAGTTTGAAAACCTTGCGTTTGCATTAAAAATCGAATAAAAACACTAAACTGTCGCTTTAAAACACGAAAGACTGAATGAACTGAAAAGCAGAAGGATTTAAGATTGAGGAAAACAGAACTGGACGTTTCTTTAAATCTCTCGAGACTAAATCCTACATTTTGACAGCGTGATATTCTGGACAGTATCTGACTTTAGGTTTAAGCAGATTAAACGTGGACAGTATTTTGCATTTGCTCCATTGATAAACATTTGGCTGACACACAGTCTGACTCTGTCCTGCGGGATGGACGTGGGCGCGCGCTGGATTTGCCGCTTACTAAAACTGACATTCCTCGTGGCTGCAGCGCCATATGTGGAGCTGCTCACTCAGACCACGCATGGCTGCCTTCCATCATTAGTGAGGAATAAAAAATAAATTAAATTAGGCCTCGTAATTTCAAGCTTCCACCCCCCAGCAAAAAGAATATGCAGTGATTTTTTTTTTTTTTTCACGTGGGCTGGTTGTGTAGAAGTGTGAAATACAGGAAACATCTGAGCAACTGACCTAATTTAACAAGAGGAGGAGGAAACTATGAGACGAAAGGTCACATCCAGACGATTTGTTGGAGTCAAACATTGTGAAGGAAAGTGTTGAACCCCAGTTTGTCATTTATAATTATTATATATGTGTGTGTGTGTGTGTGTGCGTGTGTGCGCTCTGCTGGAGGAAGACATGTTCTGAAGTTGGTTGACTCATAATCTCGGCCTCGCCGAAGGACATAGGATGTTCTGCAGGCTGCTGGCGCCCCTTGGTGGATGGAGTCAGTTATGTTTAGGAATGAAAACGTCCAACATCTGAAGTTCACCACAAACAGTTTCACACACTGAAACCGGAAAGAAAGAATTTATCGGTGCAATCGTCACCAGATCATTTAAACTGCAAATGTGAACGAATGCTTCATGAAATGGCACCAAGTACAATTAAAAAAATATTCCAGTTGTGTGTTGATTGACATTTTCAGCCAAAGTGAAAATAAGAAACAAACGTCAGCGTTAATCCTCGTGACTTCAGGGCGTCTTCTTTACGCAGCACAAACACAAATCGCAGGAAACAAGGAAGTAGAACTAAGTGGATTTTTCCCCGACACGTTCTCCCGGGAGAGGAAGCTCCGGGAGAACAACAAAACAACTCCAACTCCAATAAACTCTGATGTTTCGCTGTTTGAATTTTAACAGAGGCAACATCCAGTCTGGAGAATCTCTGGGGTGCTGGCAGGTCAGATGGTAAAGGTCAAATTATAATGTTAACCTTTTTTTTTTACTGCTCATTCAGCCACAAAACTCAAAGAAACTTCGTCTAAAGGTTCAAATGAAGTCGTGGCAGTTTATGAATCTGCAGAAAGTCCTTCTCTCCGCTCTGTGATTGTGTTTTTGCAGCAGGGGTTGGATCCTGAGGCGTGCCCAGACCAGATGGAAGATTCAAACCCTCCAGCATGTTCTTCATCTTGCTTCTGTCTTCTCCCTGTTGTTCATAAGAAGCGCCACAGGGAGGCGCCCTGCAGGCATCCAGAGCAGATGTCTGAACCATCTCCGATGACTCCTTGTCCGCACGAACACAACTCTGCTTCCACGTCTGGATGATTTATTTAATTTCACAGATCTGTGACCCCAAAGATTTTCAAACAAAGCTGCAGAACTTCTCTACTTCTGAGATTAGAAGTGAGAAAAGTGCGCAGAGGTAAACACATTTAATGTGACCGATCGAGAGAGAGAGAAATAAACTATGATATCAACATGGTTGAAAGAGAGAGAGTGCAGTTCACACTGTGCAGAATGAAGTGAGAAAAAGTGGCAAAATCATACAAAGACATAAAAGCAGCATACATTTAAAATGCTGCAAACGATTCAATCATTCTCTAAGAATCGATTCTGCTTTTTGTTGTGATGTTCAGTTGACACTAACGTTCCTGTGCACATGTAGCATGAAGTTCCTGGTTGTGATAAATGGTGAAATGTGTTCATGTCGTGTAAACACATCAGAGTGACACTCACTTGTCCTCTTTACGACAATCAGCAGAGATGAGAGTCAGTCACTTGTTGGTATTTTAAAAACCTCTGAACGTGCAGCATTGAAAATCGGACCCAACGATTCAAACTGCATTTGATCTTGAATCGACATTTAACGTCAAAACTGTGACGTTTGCAGTGAATGAACTGGTGCGGAGCAAGAGAGCGAATAAATCAAGAGGCTCAATCGAAAGCTTCAGCCGAAGATTGATGGGGACGAGTCGACGCTGCTCCACAGGTGTTTTATTAAACTGACTCTGGATCTGGGACAGAGGACGGTTCACTCCGCAGACGATCTGCAGCCGTTGTTGTTAGCTCAATAGATTTTCACGAGCCGAGGTCGATAGGTTCCATCCTCCGACTTTGTGGTTAATATTATGAGAAAAGAAATTTAACAGGAGGAAAATGAATTGCTCTTGTTTGCTTTCTATTGAAAAATCTATATCAACCATTGAAGGTTTGTAATAAATGGTGAATTACTGTTCGTGGGTTAACTGCCGCTTCATCTTCAGTAACAGTTGAAGGCCTGTGATCGTTCAGAGACAAAGAGTTTATTGTGTTCCTCTTAAACCTGGACACATTTTATTATCAGGAGTGTTTCCCGCGCTGCCGGTCGAGACACTTCCAGCACCGGGGACGTGGAACCTGCGTTTTAGTGGCAAACCTGAGCGTTAGGACGACGATGAATTATTCCCTGGTCGTTGTTCAGCTTGAGGTCACAGGAAGTCAAAGAAGAGGAAAATATGAGAGGATGCTCCACACAATCAATACAGTCATTTAAATTGAATAGTTGCAATTGGAAAGGGATTTAATGAATCCATGAATATGACCTGTAGGTGGCGCTGCATCAGAAAGTGGAGCCTGGTTAATCTGATTAACATAATCAACAGTTGCCTCTTTAGAGAGATGATCAGTGACAACATGAAGGTGATCCAGTGATGACAGGAGCACCCTCCTCCTCTTCATCCTCCTCTTCATCCTCAGTGTAGTGACGCGTGTGTGTGTGTGTGTGTGTCTCCTGCAGACAGACACATCTTCTCTTCATATAATCTGTGGGATTAGAGCCGCCTGTCTCCTCCTGGATGAGACGCACCTCCTCTGCGCTCCTGCGTCTCCATCCTCCACCGTCTCCTTTATAAACAGATCATGTCATTCATCTAAAAAACGCCCCTTTCTCCTCTCTCCTCCAGGCGGACGCCAGCGGAAGCCGCCGGAGCTCAGCCTGCGGCGCACACGCACCGTTCCCCCCGCTGACATTTGACGCAGATCCCGGCGTCACGCACGAAGCCGGTGGGGGGAAGTGTCGGAGATGCCCGAACTACCTGTTTGCTCCCCGGGGCTGCAGGGCTGAGGGATGCCGCCTCGGTTTTACGCAGCGGAGGCTCTTTGAATCCGCAGCCGCACAGATTCCCACTGAGCCACTTTGCGCAAGTTGGAGATAAAACCTGTGACCGTGCATGTGCAGGATGAAGGTGAAGGGTGCCGAGCAGGCAGCGGTCACCCTGCCGGGAAACTTGCAGTGAGCCCGGAGGAGAGTTGAGGAAGAGGAGGAGGCGAAGAGCCAGAGCCAGAGGAGGTGATGTCCGGGTCTCTTCAGCTGGACCCCGGGCTGCTGCTGCTGATGCTGCTGCTGGTGATGATGATGGCCTGCTGGAAAACACCAGGGATGGTCGAAGCGAGTGAGTCAAAGCTGAACTGTCTCTACATTTCTCATTTTCAATCAGGGATCTCATCATCTGGCTCCAGAGTTTAGTTCACACAGGAATGAGAAAGGTGTCTTTGTTCCAAATGTTCATTTCACATCATTCGTGAGCATCATCATTGAATATAAGCAGATTCAACGAAGAGAGAAATATGAGCACACATGCTAAAGCTGCATAAGACAAATACAAAAATGATCTCATCCTGTTACTAAGAATCAATCTGACTGATGCAAAACAGGAATAAAGTAGTTTAAAAAAGTAAATCTTCAGTTTATATGTTGGACAAAAAGTGTGTAATTACCCTTATTTTTCATTTTTAAACTGCTCAGTGTTTGTCTTCTTGTCCCTTATTCCTATTTTTACACAGATGTGCAGAAACAACTCTGAATATAAATCATAAATATAAGGAAATGACAAAGTTCAGACCTTGTTTTGCATTTTTAAGATGCTCAACCTATTTCTTTTTTCTCCCATTATTCCATTTTCACTACTCCCTCAATATAAATATCACAAACAGGAGAAAAAGACCATATTCAGGCTTTATTTTGCAGCTAAAATGGGAAATTAGATCCAAAAGTTTCATGTGAACCTGAAATTTGAGGGAATCTGTACATTGATCGATTGATTGATCGATTGAAGAAGCATGAACATGGAGCCTGGAGTGTAAACAACACGTGGCTTCAGTGAATAAAGGAGACAACAAGGTACCGAACTAATTTAAGAGGAGCTTTGCCTTGAAATTAAAAAAATCATCATCTCTGGCAAAGGTCGGGATCTTTTATTCTTCCCATCATCCCGAGCGTTGGGAGCACGACAGCGTTACATTAACGTATTGCTTCGTCTGTTGGGTTTGCTGTCACACTATTCACGTCTTTTGTTCCAAGCAGCAGTTGTAAAACTGTCAAAGTTAAATCGAGAGTCTATCGGGGGATTTGAATTTCAAAGCTCCCTCTCTGCTGTTTAATTAACTGTAGTGGGAAAGCACTGGCTCGTAAACCATCCGACCCTCCGCTCACATTCCTGCTCTCTGCACCTTTCACACCAGGGTCTGTGCAGTTCAGCCCCAGCAAACAAAACCCACGTGCGTCTCCTCGGAGGCCGATCTGTATTTACGAGTTATCGATTCGACCAATGAAGCGCGTGTTATATTTCCCTTCACCTTCTCTCCAGGGGCTCGTCAACGTCCTGCTGCCACCGCCTCTGGTTTTCAAAGAGGATTTTCATTCACGCAAAAAACAACTGGAGGCTTCGAGTTAAACTGTTAAATGAAATGAAAAAACGTTGCCAGAGTAGCTGCCGGAGAGAAAATGATGCTCACAGCAGTTCAGGATGCACTCATCTGATTTCAGAAGATTGATGCTGCAGGGAGATTTATGGAATGAGGTGGTGCCAACTGATCTTAACTTCACAAGCTCCGGCTCCAAATGTTTTATCGTTTATTAACTTCTCCAACAACTTTGGGACATATTTTGCTTCACCAAGCAGAAGAAGCTTTGACCAGCGCTCTGTCGGAGCAGCGGCTGGGACTCATCAACATAAGTGGTCACAGATTTATGCAGAAAGATCTGAAAGAGACGAACGCGGCATGGAACGTCTCTTTCAGTCTGCGGGGGGCCGATTGCGTGTCTGTGCCCAGGGGCCCGTTGTGTGTCCGGTGGTACTGTATCCCGATCAGCATGCACAGGTTGTTGCTGGATGTGCAGCCTCCACAGAGACGCACATCCATCACAGGGGGAGGCAGCAGGGAGCCATTAGCCAGATGAGACTGTCAAACTCCATCAGCCAACTGTTACTCTGCCGCAATTTACAGTCGAGGCGTACGTCACCCGCTACTCTACTCCAGGAGCAACCGCGTAAACCACGGCTGTCACCGGGTTGTTTTGTTTTTGTGGCGGCGGAGGCCCCGTCACTGTGGCGTTGCTATAGGGACCGCAGAGGGAGGCGTTCGTGGATCTGACAGCAGGTTTGCTGGGAGCTTTTGTGCGTCTCCTCGTATGAAATAAAGCAGATATATATAAAACACACATCTTTAATTGAAGCTCTGTGCCTGTTTGGAACGAGCTGTTCTCTTGGTTTGTGGCGTCGCTTGTTGTAATAGAATCAACTTCACACTTGACACCGAAAACATTTCCAGATTTTAAATAGAAAGAAGCTGTGGCGAATACGCCCACTTGTTGGATGATGCAGGGCGAGTTATATGTTAATTTCATACGTCCTGAGATTTGTTTTTGCAAAGTTATAAAATCCTTAATCAGAGTGAACGTGAACCTTCGCGGTGAAGTGGCTTCATGTCCCTGTCCTGTGGTTTTATTGGCTGCGTGTGAAGGAAGTTAATATTTATCATATACTCTTACAGGAGGTGCATGAATCTCTTCATATCTGAAAAGTGTCGATAAGAGTGAAAGAGAGATGATACGTGAACTTAGAGTGGTGAACAGGGTGAAGGACAACGAAGGACATGTGTGTCTGTGCTTTTACATCCACCTGAACTGAGATATTTCATCACTTAATCAATATCCACATTCTCCTCCTCCACCCTCTCTCCATCGTGGGCTTTTTCTCCACCACTCCCTCCATCATTGATCTCCCCCCCCCCCCCTCTCTCTCCGTCCATCCATCACACTTTGCCCTTCGTCTGTCTTTTCTCTCAAAACCAAAAGACTGAAAAATCCACTCGTCATCTCTTGATAGCCGCCCGAGATAATTGCTCTCTCTCCTCGTCCTCCTCATCCTTCTTTTCTTCTTCCCCCTCCGCTGTCGTATTCCTGTCATCTTTCATCCTCCTCCCTCTCTCCACTGTTTGCTCCCTCTCATCTCCGTCTCTCCTCCTCTGTCTTCCTGACTCGATCAAAGCCGCCCCTCTTATCTCCTGTGCTGGTGTGTGTAATGTAATTGCAGAAGTCTATTCAGCGTGCGCTGCGCTGCGGCCGCGGCGGATGAAGGCGGTCGGGGGGGTTGAGCAGCTGTAACGTGACGGGAGTTTCGAGGGAATCTTGGCAGAGACGAGGGAACACGGTGTTGATGTGTGTCTCACTGTGTTTCTGTTTGTGTAGGTGGATTTCTGTGCATTGGTTTTCTGGTTGTCTAATTTCTCCCCACCCCCCCCCCCCCTGCTGGGGCCAAAAGTATGTGGACAGCATATGGAGATTTTAGGGACGATCATTCCCTCCCTCTCTCCCCAGTGAACAAATCCAGCTCCGTGTAGAAACCGTTTTCCCAGTTTGATGTGGGTAATTGGACTCGAGGGTCAAAGGTCGAGGTCATTGACCTTTGACACACTCGGGTGTTAGGGTTAAGTTTCTCTGGGCGTCTTCATACTTTTGACCCCAAAGTGCAGATTCTAGTTTCAGATGATTGTTCAGACGTGGAGAACTCCCGTCAGGTTCTCTGACCCGAGGAGGACGAGCTTCTTTTCGCGGCCGCTACTTGACGCAGAGCTCGGCCGATTTCTACGCCTACAGGATCAGGAAATAGACCAGCATGCATTGCAGACACAGGACAGGTTGGGGTTTTTTTTTTTTTCTCAACTGCAAAAAACCTCCCACCTTCTTGCTCTTGTTGCCACGTGGCCTCGTTCACTTCGCCACCCACACGCGCTTGATGCAACGCTTTTAGAAGCTGTCAGAGTGCATTCTGGGAAGCGATGTTGTTGAAATGTAGGGGGGGGGGGGGGGGAGGCTGGCTTGCATAATGAGCTGTGGTTAGCTTGTTAGCCTGAGATGGAGCTTGACATTCACGGTCATCCTCCGCAGAGTCCTCGCTCTGGAATCAGGTTGTGTCTGTCACTGCTGCCGCCTCCACCGGCCCGGAAAGAGGTTCTCTTTGTTTTCTGCAGAGAGGTGGTGATGTCATTTTAGTTTTGAATGTCACTGCTCCTAACAAGGTGGCAGTCAGACGCACTCAGGAGGTAGAGCGGGTCGTCCACTTATCACAATGTCGGGGGTTCAGTGCCAATCTGAAGTGTCCTTGGCATTATTTCCCCTCGCCACTTTTTTACTTTTCCTTTGCCTGCAGAACATCGTTAATACGAGTGTCCTCACATTTACATCTGAGGGATTCCGCTGACTCCTTAATCCGAAGGGACTCACATTGACAGAGGAGACGGGTAAATTGTCCTCACCACTGTGTCTTGCTCAAGGACACGTGGACAGGATGTTGATGGGAACGTGGGCATGATGGAGTATCT
Source organism: Paralichthys olivaceus (assembly GCF_024713975.1). NCBI lineage: Eukaryota > Metazoa > Chordata > Actinopteri > Pleuronectiformes > Paralichthyidae > Paralichthys > Paralichthys olivaceus. The sequence continues at coordinate 12,845,059 of NC_091116.1, forward strand.
GTGTGGATGTTGCTTTGTCGTTCAGGACGTCCAGGCCGGGAGCAGGACACTGTTCGGACCGGGGGAGATTTGTATATTAGCCAGGGAACATGAGCTGTCCTTAACAAACTGTCCTCTGTGTCTCCCACAGGACACAAAGTTGAGTGTTTAGATTTTGTTCAAAGTTGTTTCCTGCTTGAAATACAGGCATCTGGACGTACAACCATTAAAGTGGTAGTGAGCTTTTCTCTGTTTCCTTCTTTACTTTTCACTTTCTTCTTTTCTTTCTTGCTCAGATGAAAAAAGTCAAAGTGTAATTTGAAGTACACACACACTCACAAATATCAACGTGTGTGAAATCAACAGTGTTTAAAAATCCGCACCAAGCTTCCATGCACAAGTACAAGTAATTCACAGAAGTTTGAATCCGAAAACTCTTGAACCTCATTGTTTCTACTCATGTGAAGTTCTGTGTGACTTTGACTTTGACCCGAGGAGAGGCCGCAGGCTGACGTCCATTATTCATGTTGCTTTATTTATCTTTAATGGATCAATTTGCCTGAAGAAGATAAAGGTTGAAATCTTCTTTCATTTTCCTCTGGAGAAGAAACAGATGAAGTCCAGTGACAAATGTGGAGGAAGTTCTCTTACAAACCGAGACTGGACTCATTTTATACAGACGTCCCTGACTACTACTAACGTGTGTGTGTGTGTGTGTGTGTGTGTGTGTGTGTGTTACAGCTGTGCCAGCGGCCCCTGTGAATGTGTCGGTGACCCAGCTGAGGGCGCACTCAGCCATGGTGACCTGGAACGTCCCTCAGGGAGACACTGTCATTGGATACGCCATCTCGCAGCAGGTACAGTACTACAGTGTCATCACTTCCCATGTGTGTGTGTGTGTGTGTGTGTGAGAGAGAATATTTACTTTACTGGCAACTGAGCTCAAATATAATTTTTTTTCTTAATTGGTTTAATCCACAAAAAGCCTAGAAAATAATTTGCTCATTAAACTGAGTCAATCTTTCTCTCGCCACGTTCCCCCTGATCCCGCCTCTCCTCGCTCTGCGCTCTCATTTGGTTCGAGGCCAGTTCATTTTTCAGGGATGCTAATTGACAGGGTTTGAATTATGAATCGAACGCCCAGAAAACATGGCCCGCCGTCGGGTTCTGGGTCAGAAAACGTCCAGAGCTGAATCATGTTCCTTTTCAGATCTGCTTTTATCTCTTTTTTTTTTTTTTTTTCTTCCTCTGTTTCCTGCCGCTCTCGTCTGCAGGGGATTTTTAAAAGCGCTGCATCATTCACAAGGCCAGTCGGCAGTCAGCATTTTGCTCTGAGACACTTTGAGTCTCGACGGGTCGGACGTGGCTCCTTAAAGAAAAGGAAAGTAGCAGAAGGATGTGGTCGTAAATAGAAAAATTGAAATGCTTCCAGGGACTTTGAGCAATAATAATAATAATAAGAAGAAAGAAAGGAAACAAATCTTAATATAAAAGTTTGCAGACAAAGGAAGGTGTGAAACTTTCTACGTGTCCAGTTAGTGAGGAAAAGCACAAAAACCACCACACAATCTTCATTTTGATTTCAAGTTAAACATGATGTCAACTGCAAATGTTCATCTGCAGATTCTGCATTTTCAGACGACCTCAGGTTTAACGCAGACGCTCCCCCTTTCCTCCCTCCCTCGGCTGCATCGCTGCAAAATGACGTTTCACATTAATTCTGCTCATATTTCTCCACGTCTCGCTCATCTCACGTCTCCTGAAGCCGAGGCTGCAGACTCAGCTCGCCCTAATCACTTTTTACCACCCACAGTTTTGGCAAAAAAAGGAACAGACATTAGCTGAGCTCTGAGTGGGAGTCGTCTCCATTAGTGGAAATGATTTGGCCAGGACTCGTCTCGCAGGAGGAACATCTACAGGCGACGCCAGAAAAAGCTGGTTTTTCATTTCTCTTGTTTTTCTTTTTCTCCTTTTTATTTTAAAAGTTCCCTCACGTCTCCGCAATCCATCAACCTTGTGGCATTTTCTGGAAAAACAAGAGGATGTAAAACATATTCTGCCGTAACCCCAGAATGCACTTATGTAAAGTCCGTCCTCAAATGTGAATAGAGGGAGGAGGTGGGAGCAGGTGGATGCAGGTTTTATCTCCTGCGCTCTGACTGTTAGTCATCAGAAGTCGCTGAGAAAGAAAGTGAGGAAGTGCAGTTGTATAAAAGCTCAGTCAAGCTTATCTGCAGCTTTTTAGAATAAGCAGCCGAGGTGGAGCTCGGGCAGATTATTCCACAAATCCAGCAACAAGCTGAGCCGCGTGTTTGTGAAGGAGAAACAGGGCGAAGGAATGTGCTCAAAGAGAAGCTCCACTCATCTGAAGTTGTTCCAAATCCCAGAGCGCCGGCTGTCGAGATTCACACATTATGCAACTCTCTCTCTCTCACACACACACACACACACACACACACACAGAGGAACTAACCCAATTTAAGATGCAACATCTGAAACTCCCAATAATCCTCATTCTGATCCATAAATCCCAAACGATGACATTGTAATTGACGTGGACGGACGTTAATGAAGTCGGTCCCTGCTGATTCTGCACAAAGTGTCTGTTTTGAAATCGAAACGACGTGAGATCGTCTCCTGCTGCTCTTCACCGCTGACATGCACGACCCTGCCGACTTCCCCCAAACTTAGCTGTGTAACCTAACTTCGTCCTCACCGTTGAATCTTTGTTCGTGGATTTGACTCTTTGCACTCGTCGGGCAGCTCTTCTCCACATTCTCTGTTTCCTCCAAACGATGATTTCTGCTGCTGAGCTGCCTTCAGACCTAATTTCTCCCAGTGGGGCGGGAAGTGCTGCAGCTGAACTTCATATGAGGTGAAGCTGCTTGTTACTGGAGGCTCGTGTTTGCATTTATAACATCAGAAACAAAGATTTCCCTTCATTAACATGCTAAATGTGTGTGTGTGTGTGTGTGTGTGTGCACTCCGTATACAAACACCCGTCAGGTGTCACGTGCACTTTCTTGTGTTTGTACATTTGTCTCCAGAGGCAGGACGGCCTGATGCAGCGCTCCATCCGAGAGGTGAACACGTCGAGCCGCTGGTGTGTGTTGTGGGACCTGGACGAGGACACACACTACAGCGTCCAGGTGAGATCACACACACACACACACACACACACATACTGTGTCTTCATGTTGTTTGTGTTTATATTTGCGTCTGATTCATGTTCACGTTTTTTTAAAACCTGAAGGAGAAATTTTCTTTTTAATGTTTGTAATTTAGGGACGAAAGAATTCAGTCTGACATACGTACATCCTGACGTCTGTTGAACGTTTCATAATCCATCACAGCTCAAGAGACCTCATCCACATTCCGTCCTCCAGCCGGAGGACTCGTGTTGAATGTGCTCGTCAGCAGGCAGATGTCCCGAGGAAGTGTCACAGAGCGCTGAAGTCTCGCCAGCATCGGGTGGGGGGGGGGCTGAGGTTTGACCTCCGACCTCCCTGTGGACGGGAGGACAGTAAGAGGAAGGAGAGAAGTGAGGATTTCTGTGTGGACAGTTGAATGGTTTTCCAGAGGGAGAGGACGGATCAGGGAGAGGACCAAACTCCAGGACTTGAATATTTACTGTTGTCGCTCTGCCGTCGCTGCTTCAAACATCGGTGTTCTGCTCAAATGAGAAATTCTCCTTCAGACGTGTTGATTTCTTTCAGTTCTAAAAGATTTTCACTCCTCTCTCCTTTTATCTTTCGAGCCCCGACTCTGCGTCTTCTTTCCCAGAAACATTTGTCCTCCGCTGATTATCCAGGACTGCGGCCAAAAACAAAAGCTGGTTGCTCGTTAAATACACCCTCGCACGGCGTTACACAACGCCTCGCCCTCGGTCAATGACGGGCTCTCTGATATATCCTCAGTATTTCAGCAGCACTTTGTTGTTTGTCTTTATTTAGGTGCAGTCCGTCGGGCCGCACGGGGACAGCCAACCCAGCCGCGCCGTCCACTTCAGGACTCTGGAGAGAACTGACCATTATCCAGTCGGAGTCCTGGACCACCGTAAATACACCCAGTACACACAGTACACACTGTACACACAGTACACACAGTACACACGTGTGATTGTTGACGTTTGACGGAGCTGGATGTTGATTGGTCCTCAGATGAACCAGCGATGGAAGGTTTGGGAATGACTCCGCACCTTCAGACAGGAGAGCTGCTCATCATCACCACGGTGCTGCTGCTGTGGGCAGGTGAGCCGCCATGTGTGTGTCTGTGTGTGTGTGTGTGTGTGTGTGTGTGTGTGTGGAGGACGATAGGTTTTCTCATGCCACCATCATCACCACCTCCCCGTCATGAGGACATTGTCTTTCCTAGTTGTTTTGTGTCCCCTCTTGATCACGTTGAGTCTCTTTGTTTGATCTTGTCATCGTTTTGTGTCTCTCTGTTGTTGTCTTGTGTGTCTTTGTGTTCATTTGTTTCTTCAGTGTCTCCATGGCAACATTTTATTGTCTTTGTCATTGTCTCTTTGTGCTCATTTTCCTTCTGTTGTTGGTCACTTCGTGTCCCCTTACGTTCACGTCATGTCTCTTTGTGTCACTCTGAGGACGTTTTGTGTCTTTGTTGTCATTTTGTGACTCCACTGACTTCTTTTGTGTGTTTGTCTTTGTGCTCCAGCCGTCATCGCCCTGTTCTGCCGACAGTATGACATCATCAAAGACAACGACTCCAACAGCAGCAAAGACAAAGCCAAGCGGCCGCTGGTCCGCGCCACCTCCACCTACTACAACGCTTCGGCCGGCAGCTCGCCCGTCTACCACAACGGAGCCGTGCGCAGCAGCAGGGTGACGCATTCCTCCTCCTGAGCCTCCTCTCCGTAGTTTCAATGCACCTCTTCTCTATAATGCCGCGTCGTTCCAGGCTGCCAGAAATATTCAGTTTCCTCTGAAGGGCCCCTTGTTGTTTCATCAGAGGTCTCCTAGCAACCAGATCCGCCGTTATCAAAGCTAAATATAAAACCGCTCAGCTGGAAACGCAGAGCGAGCTGCAGACGCTCGTTTGGGTTGTTGCCGCGCATCAGTGGGAATGAGCAGAGTTGACTCTGCGGCTCTGTGAAGATGTTTGTTGTCACCTGGCTGCGAGGAAGAGCGCCGACCCGACGCCATGTGAACACAAACACAGCAGAGGATCAAACATCAGAAAACAGAAGAAGAGAAAAAGTTCCTCAGTTCCCCCGAGATCACTGAGGGAGAGAGTGAGAGAAGTCTCTGACATCACGACTGCAGGTTTCATCCGGTCCCATTGATGCTGCAGCTCTAATTTTAAAATACATAAATATTACAGAAGTTTTATCTGGAACATTTGAAAACTGTCGGTTCGGCTGCACAGGATGAATTTAGAAAAACATTTGAGAGCTGTGGGCGAAGATTAACTGAGTTTCAAATGCAACACTGAGCTTTTAATTGAATCTATTAGAAACATGTTCTCAACCATTAAAACACACAAAGCACCAAACACGATGAGCTTCCTCTCCGGCTGCTTCGCTAACGAGGAACGCCACCTCCTCGTTATCGACGTCCCCAAAGTCACTTGGTTCTAATTTCTTATATTTTTCAGCCAAAACACACGAAGCAATTAAACTTAAACTGAGTCCGATGGGACGTCTTCATGAATGTCCGTGCTGGTTGATTCTAAATCTTTTGACAGACGTAGGCCAGGGCACGTGGCGCTGCACGAGAACGTGAGCCGCACTCTTGTGAGGTTTATGAGTCACGTTCATGTTCTGTCTCTTTGTGCTTGTGACTCATGTGTTTGTTTCATCTCAGTGTCGTTGTCTTCTGGTTCCAGCTGCACAGAGCCTCGTCCTCCATCAGCATCATCAGAGTCTGAGGTGTGGATGCTGCCGAGACTCGGGGCGAGTGCCGCTCGAGACGACGTGCCGTGTTAGCCGCAGGAAGCTCGGCGGGATTATCCGGAGAGACGGAGAATTTCTGGGCCTGAGGGACGAGAGCGTGAGATTCAATGTAAAATATGAGGAGTGAGAAGCAGCTCATGCAAATCCAATTCAAATCAAGCGGAGGCGGCCCACTGTGGAGGAAGTGGAGGACCGCTGCCCTCCAGTGGCGGAGGACGGCAGCATCATGGGAACAGCAGGAGTTTGGCTTTGCCAGTCGAATATTTTCAGCTAATTCTCCGATAATGTTTTTCTTCATAAGACTTAACGTGAACATTTGGCAGCATGTCGCCCACGATCACCTCAGAGTTACCCTCCATACACTGTGTGTGTGTGTGTGAGACCATTGTTACTCTGTGATTTCTATTTCTAATTCATTCTCAATAGTACTAACATCACAGTCTGTATTATATGTAAGTAGAATCTGTACATACAAGTAATTTAATAGTCATTTCAACAAACAGTTGAATGTTGAAGGTTGAAGGTACGAACAAACGAACAAAACCGAAATTGGCTCAATTGAATTTCATATCATGATGTCGAAAGGCTGTAATCATGAAATTATAGCCAATCATCATCAGTTAATTAACTGAATGTAATTACTCTAGAAATTGACTGGAGTTGATCTCATCATGCAATAAACTCCACACCAGAGTCATTTGTGGAATCTAATTTAAAATCCAGTGATTTCCTAACATATCCGAAGGTAGATTTGATATTTTTGGACGGAAATATTATAATAAATGTAGATATTCAAAAGACTAAATTTATTTCTTGCAAATTTAAAAAGAAATTGCAGTTTTCTGAAGGACGACAACCTGTAGCTTTGTTTTGTTTTGTACACTCAGGGTTATTTCAGTCTTTTGTCTGTGGAACACTTTCAGTCAAATCCCTTTTCACTGTGTCTCTGAGGGGATCAAGGATTTTCTTTGTGCGTGTATTCTCCTGTTTCAATAAACACACCAGACCGTTATGGTGGTATTACAGTAACAACATGTACATATACACACTGTGCTGAAACCTGCACACACTCTACACATAATACTATAGTAGTAATTCATTAGAAATAGTGAGTCACGTGTTATAGATACCACCATTTGTGTCAGTGTTGAAAGTCTCATGTCTCATGTGTTGTTCATCTGTAACTGTTTAACATGTGTGACAGTACGTGTAGTGGACAGCAGATGGCGCCAGAACTGTGAGAGACGATGGACAGAAGACAGATGTGTGTACATGTGCAATGAAATCAGATTTCTGTAGAACTGAATTCAGCAAATGCAGATTTTTGTTCTGAATATTTACTCTTTGAATGTACTGCATTGTACTGCATTGTACTGCATTGTACTGCATTACGTCTGTTTTATAAAGTTAGCTCCAGAGTGAATGGGAACAGATCTTTGGACCCTTAATCTGTGATTACATGTGAACTTATAGTTGAACAAATATCGTTTGTTTGCAAATTAGAATGAAAAGTGTATTTTGTGAACATTGATCACCAGGTGTATCGGCTCACTGTGAGAACCAGGTTTTGTCTGCAGACGGAGATGGTCGGTATAGTTCTGTGTCGGCATTCAGCCCCGGTGAAGGTGAGCAGCAGCTTTGGGGTGTTCGGGGTCAGAGGTCAAGATCGAGTATCTTTCTCCTGTGTATTCTGTCTTTTTGGCCTTCGCTTGCTTCCTTTCAGTAGAAAAACAAAAAGCAAGTAAAGGGACCTAGATCCAGCGGTGAGGTAAAGGGCAGGTCACCGTAAATACCACAGCTCGCCCCGGGCTCGTTGTCTGGGGGGATACCGAAGGAGGGAGAGAGGCTGAGTCCCGGATGAGAAGATGGATCAAGTGCCGTCGAAGGAATCTCTGATGTTGTGCCATCAGACTTTCTCTGAAGGAAACCGAGGATCTAAATGTGAGTCAATGAGATTTTGATCGGACAGATAGAACAGCGCTCCTTGTGCGTGGCGCCAAGTCGTCATCTCTCCCATGCTCCATCCCGAGCAGGTCTGGACAGCAGAATGTTATTGGCTCAAATCCATATTGAATCATCTCTGTTTTCTTTTGTGACCATGTCAAACTTCAGTGAAACAGACAGAACCCAGGTGCGTTCTGTTCGGCTCCGTGCTCCCCCCATAGAGAACCTTAGAGGTTTATTCCTTACATCATTTTAATATTACATGCTAATGTTTGAAATAGAATAGTTTAAATAGAATTACTAATAAAAACATATACAAACTCCACCCCCGCGAGTCTGTCTAACTTGGTATATTCCAAGTTCCCCTTCTCCATAAATCCCATTGGACTCCTCCTCTTCCTGTTTGCCAGTCGGTACTTCCTGGATCCGGAGCCCATAGATCTTCATGAGGTGAATCCTGTTTCAAATATCAACTCAGTTATTCGATCTTCTGTGTGTTCGACGTGTCGCTGCACGTTTTTCATTGTTCACTTGTGTTTTAGAGGAAAACTCGTCTCATTAGTTCCTCACGTCAATGCTAAGCTAAGCTAGCATCACAAGCTAACCACACCTGTTTGAAATTCTCTTGTAAAACACTTGATCACTTGTTTTGTCCGGAACTAAACTATGGAAAGTAAAACATGGAAACAAAGTCACAGGTTAGTTTGTCGTCTAAAATATTCTCTCATGTTTGGAAGGAGAGGCTACAACACGCAGCTTCACCACCAGATGTCACTAGAGTCTACACGTTGTATCAACAGTGATGTATCACCCAGCTCTACCAAACCCCAAATACATATATATAAATAAATATATATATATCATTTGATTGAAAACATCAGTGAGTTGTAGTTGTACAAACACTAAGCTGTGTGAATTGATGGAGAACACAACCCTGACTGACTGTGACTCTTACTTCCTGCAGACCTCCAGCTGTCTGTCTCAAGCTGAAGGCCTCTCACAGCAGCACAGAGCCAGTTGCACCAGATGTGGCAGACTCTGGCTCCAAATGCACAAGATGGAAGCTTTTGTGTGTCCTGGATATTTTGGCATAAATCCTGCCCAGCTCACGATATGATGCTATTAAGATATTACTCTTCTGTCTAATGCTTGAAATTGTGAGCACTACTTATGAATAAAGTTGAATGTATTGTTTCTTCAACCTTGGCTAATAGTCATATTTAATGTGTTGGTCAGTTTATTCTATATGTTACAGATGTAATACTTAAATATCTGCCAATCATATAAAATTCATCAACATGGAACCACTTCCTCTGGTCCCGGGATGTGGCGATGGAGTTTTGGAGCCTGCGCTTACCGAGCCGCTGGTTCCCATGACCAAGGATCTACGAGCCAGCGCTCTTACCACTCGAGCCATTCACCTGGACACATATCTTTGCTTTCTTCGAACCTTTGACTATTTGCGTTGGGTTTGAACAGTGAAAATTGCTTGGATGTCACAAGAATTGAACTCATGTCCCACAATCTACGGGTCAACCTTCTAACCATCTGAGCCGCTGCATCAGACACATGCTCTGGTTATCAGTCACAGTGAGGATTTGAACCAGCTCCTCACTGATACACCCTTGTGTTTGTGCACCAACCCTCCACACCACCAAGTCCCCTTCACATTCACGAATCTTCTCGTGGCGCCTTTAACTCTTCACTTCGGAATCAAACTTAATAAATTCACTGGCTCCCATAAGATTTGAACACACGACTTCAGATGTGCAAGTCCATCCTCTGACAGACTGAGCGACTTGACCAGACACACTTCAGCCTCTGTCTTCTTGAAATGACAGGTGTCTGACAGTGAAGTTCATTGCCCCCAGTCGTGTTGTGAAGTGAAAAAAATGTGAAAAGAAATGATGTGGACGTTCAATAGTGCTGCTGAGATGTTGGGCTTGACTCCTGAAGGTTCATGGTTCCAATCCCACCACAGCTTGATGGTGGGGAGGTTAGTCACTGATAAGATGGCTTTTTTTCAGTATCTTAGTGTTTTGAATAATAGATCTGGACGTTTTATTTAAGGCACAAGAGGAAACAGCTGATTTGTGTTTATCTTTCTTTAAAGGTTGTTAAAGGAATCACACTGTCAGAAATCTATCTATCTATCTATGTTTTGAATGATCACTTTAGTTTTTCTGTTCATCTATCTAGTTTTATTCGTAGTTATATCTCTTATTTTTTTTCGTTATCATCTTTATTGAATAGTTGATTGATTTTATTCTTTGTGGGCTGTAGTTCCATCCCCGCCGCAGCAGGGGGCAGCACCGCGCTGACTGACGCTCACGTCATCCTCAGCTGTGCAGACAGGAAGCGTCAGTGTGTGAGTTGTGTTGTTTTATTCACGTTGTACTTTTATCACCGACGGTCGGTTTTCTTTCCAAACGGCGCCTTTGCGACTTTATTGTAAGTCCCGCTGTTAGCCGCTGCTAGCTTTAGCAGCTAGGCTAACTGGAGGCTGCAGCTAGCTTAAGTGTGTCTGTGTGTTCGTGTGCGTGTGTGTGTGTGTGTGTGTGTCTCCTGAGTTATATATCTGGTTTGTTCTCTGTTATTAATCTATATCTCACGGTTCTCGTGTTTATTTCTCTTCCGTCTCCTGAGCTTCATCTCTTCGTCTCTTTGTTTTTATCTGAGCCACACTGACAGTAAACATCCTCCTCTTCCTCCTCCTCATCTTCCTCCTCCTCCTCCTCATCTTCCTCCTCCTCAGGTGAACATGGACTCCAGAGCTGTGAAGAATCCCTATCCAGACTACGATGGCAGCACATCCCAGCTGTTTGACTCCCAGGGGAAGGTGAGGTGCAGGAGGAGGAGGAGGTGTGTGTTGTTGTTGTTGTGTTGTTGTCCCTCCTGAGGTTCTTGTTCCTTCCCCCTCCAGCTCACACCAGAGTTCAGCCACAGACTGAGCAGCAAGATCAGCGAGCTTCTCTCCGTCATGGAGAACGGGCTGAAGTCTGCAGATCCCAGAGACTGCAGCACGTACACGGGCTGGACAGGTGACACAGTTCCACACGTTCACAAACCACAACATCACGTCCTCTGAATCACGACGTGAGGATTAGATTTCATTCAGAGACGCAGCGGGATCAGTAACATTCAAACTAGCCGATGTAGGTTTTCACTGTTAGGGAGTAAAACTTCAGATTCAATCTATCAACCTGTTTGTTTAATAGATATAAATATATTTATAGAAAAACCGAATGAATAGAAAATATAAAGGCAATAAATCGTTAAACATCATAAATAATTGAGAATTAAAATCCAGAAAATCTTCACATTCCAGGAGAATTCTGGGGCATTTGTGTAAAAATGACTGATGATCAAAATGAAGGATCTAAATGAGTTAAAGGTTCAGTGTGTAGAATTTAGTGATATCTAGTGACACCACTCACCTCACCCTCTCCTTCCAAACATGAAAAAGAAACCGTGGAAGACTTTAATTGTCACAAAAACTCAAAAGGTTTTTAGTTTGTCCAGTCTGTACTAATGTAACAAACATGGCGGCCTCCGTAGAGAGGGTCCGCTCCATGTAAATATAAGGTATTTAAATATGAAGTATTTAAATATAAAGGGCCTTTTCTGGGGTCAAGAAACTACAATACAGTCCCTTTGACCGTCCCTTTGTCCATTTGTCTGACTCTCTGTTGTCCATCGGCAGGCATCGCTCTGCTCTACCTGCACCTCCACAGCGTGTTCCAGGAGGAGTCCTTCCTCCACAGGGCTCTGGATTATGTCAGCCGCAGCCTGAAGTGTCTGACCCGACGCCATGACGTCACCTTCCTCTGCGGGGATGCGGGGCCGCTGGCTGTGGCTGCCGTGGTCTTCCATCGCCTGCAGAGGGCGCATGAGACCGACGAGTGCATCAACAGGTTAGTGCAGAACAAGCACAATAGTTAAGATCATATATATGAATATTCAAACATTTGAACAGATGTGAGGATCAGTGTATACGATTCTTCTGTACCATTAGAATTAGTTCTTTATGTTTCTAATATCAGATCTCATTTTAATCAAGTTTAATGATTAATTGTACACAGTTACTCTTCAGAAAGTTTATCTGAAGTTTTCAAGACAAATGATGTTTCTGTGTTTTTTTCTCAGACTGCTGCAGTTTCACCAGTCGGTGGTGATGGGATCGAGCGAGCTGCCGGACGAGCTGCTTTACGGTCGAATGGGTTACCTCTACTCCCTCGTCTTTATCAACCAGCAGCTGGGGCACGACAGGATCCCCCTGCAGTACATCCAGCAGGTGGGTCATAGACAGGAGACTGAGACGTGTCAGACGACAGCTCCTTTGAATGAAGTGTCTGGATTTCACCTCTTTGTACGACAGTAACCAAAGAGTCTGGAAAAGAAAAACTGGAGGAAATACTTCAGTAACCATATTCAGTAACTATATTCAGTAACATCTGGGTCACTTCACTGACACTCTTGGTTTTGCCGCTTGGCCTTAATTTGCTCCGTTTTACAAATATCAATGTTTCTAATTTTTGCCTCATTGATTTCTCTTGAACAGATTAGATGTGTTTCTGAGATGGAACGTGTTGTTTCCATCCTCAGGTCAGCGAGAGCGTGCTCGCATCAGGCGTGCACCTCAGCAGGAAGTTCAGGGTCCAGAACCAGAGCCCTCTGATGTACGAGTGGTACCAGGAGCAGTACATCGGCGCCGCACACGGACTCGCGGGCATCTACTACTTCCTCCTGCAGGTAAAGACGATCTCTGACTCCGGAAACAGTTTCTGATCAGTGTTAATTTAGATATTGAAGCTTTTTGAGCTGTTTTATCCTCCAACACTGTTGCACAGACCATAATCTACTGAAACATTGATTAATTAGACTATTACTCTCATCAAAATACATAAACTCATCATCCAGTATATGATCAATTGTGTATAATACTTATAGAATCCTCCAAAATGTAAAAGTTACTCAATATAAAGTGAAACAAAAGAATGAAAAGAAGCTGAACAATTAATCAGTTGATTGAATAGAATAGAATAGAAACTTTATTGTCATTGTGCAACATACAACAAAATTAAGGTGCAGCTCCAGAAAGTGTTTCAAAGGATATTTGACCCACCACCAAAGAAGCCCGAAAGTAATATTTACATTCACATTAGTGCAGCACACACACACACACACACACACACACACACACACCAATAAACAAACGGCCATCTTAGATAAGCAGGAAGGAAATGTAAACAGGCCCTACAGTGCAACCGAGGGTAGAACATATGCATGAAGAAGAATAAATAAAAAATGGAATATGCAGATATGAGTCAAACAGATCCTACAGTGCAAATAGAGATCATTTATAGAAGAAGTTATACGGTAGGTATATTATTGCACATGGAAAATACAGTTATTGCACAGGTTTTTTTTGAGCGTTCACAGTTATTTGAGAGTTTGTGTGTTCATTGTTCTTATGGCCCACAAGCTGTGCTAATTGTTTCAGCTGTAAAGCCAGTGTTGATTCCAGCCGTCACTCTCTCTCCCCTGCAGCCGGGCTTCGTCTCTGCGGAGGAGCACGTTCACATGCTGGTGAAACCCAGCGTCGACCACGTCTGCAGACTCAAGCTCCCGTCAGGAAACTACCCTCCCTGCATCGGTGACGACAGAGACCTGCTGGTGCACTGGTGCCACGGGTCGCCGGGCGTCATCTACATGCTCCTGCAGGCGCACAAGGTAACGAGCGAGCCTCGTGGATTTTCTACTTTCACAGAGTGAAGGGGTTTTTAGTTGCGGAGTCATAGTGACATCTAGTGGTCATGTTTAGTTTTAATCTCACCTGATGGTTCATGTAAATGTTCTTCTACCTCCTCCCTTCTTCTTCATGCTTTGCTCCAGGCCTTCGGAGGAGCTCAGTACCTGGACGAAGCCCTCCAGTGTGGAGAAGTGGTTTGGGCCTGGGGTTTGCTGAAGAAGGGCTATGGGCTGTGTCACGGTGCAGCGGGTAACGCCTACGCCTTCCTGGCTCTGTACCGGCAAACATGGGATCCCAAGCACCTCCACAGAGCCTGCATGGTGAGACTGTGTAATACAATAATGGATACGCTCCAGGTGGCACGGGTCCTGCGTGTACTTTAATTAATATGAATCTATTCATAGAGGCTGGAAAAAGACTCTTCAGATGTCTCTAAGCTCCGTTACATGCTCCCACGGCAACTCAGTGACACTGTGGTCATAATCTGATCCTCGACAGATGCTTGGATTTCACTGAGACGAGCACAAGTTTTAGCTGTTGTTGACATTGCTCGCTGTTCTCCTGAGACGTCCAGCTACAGCTCTGCAGCGACACAACAGGAATCTTATTATGACTCTGCCTCTCTCTCTCTCTCTCTCTCTCTCTCTCTCTCTTTACAGTTTGCAGACTGGTGCATGAACTACGGCAAACACGGCTGCAGAACTCCTGACACTCCCTTCTCACTGTTTGAAGGTAATTTCTGACCATGTGACCTCAATATCATTTAGAATCAAGTGTTTCTGTGAATGAAACAATCCTGAGTTAAGTGTTCCTGATATGTTTAGCTCGTTAAATCCCACCTGCTGTGTTTGTTGCTCTTTGACAAACTGTGAGAGACTGATTCCAATTTCCTGTTTCTGGACAATAACAAAACCTGCTTATTATACTTCTAGAACTCTTATGAAACATTTCAGCTCTTATCCTTTTTAAATAAAAGGCTTAACAATAATATCTGTAACCTCACTGTGTCTTGTCCCGTTCACAGGCATGGCGGGCACCATCTACTTCCTGGCCGACCTTCTGCAGCCGATGAAGGCGAGGTTTCCAGCCTTTGAGGTGTGAAATCTTCCCCACAGAAGAAGATCCATCCTCCTGCTGTCTGTCGCACTCCTGCATGGAAACACTGCGTCCATCTGGGTAAATAACAGAGACTCGACATGAAACTCTGCGGCTGGCGTTGACTCCTGCTTCATGTTTCTGCTGCTGTAAACTCTGTTCTCTCCTAATTATCTCTAAGACGTGTGATAGCTGAGAGTCTCTTCGTGTGTATTCATTTAACTCAACATTGTGGCGTCCTCTAGGGCCGCAGGAAACTCATTTTGCTGTTTCAAAGCAGTATATTTATCTTATCCTGTAACTTTGTTCTGTTAAAAATAAAAATAGATGCTTTGCGTTGAGATTCTGTTGATTTCTGTTGTCATCAGTAAAGTTACTAAATAAAACCCAGTCACGCTGTGTCCTGCCCTCTGCTCTGTCTGGACAATAAAACATGTGTGTTTTTACAACCTCTCCCCTGTCGTGGATTTCAGCACCTCTGTGTGTTCATGCAGCAGCAAAGAGCCACAAGGGGACAGCAGAGAGGGCCACCTGACCCCTGACCTCCACCTGGCCGATAAAGTCCGCAGGAGATGACGCTCACCTTTACATGAGTCTGATTTTATACGAATCATACAAAACGCTGTAAATTGATCGGCTTTGGCTTCGTTACGTAACGAGTAAACACTCGACGCCTCATGTGACACTGAGAAATGTCTACAATCCTCCTCGTCCTCCATGTGACACTTGGCTCAGCTGCTCCGCTCTCTATTCCAAATAAGGCTCATGTAACACTCTGAAAACCAGAGCGACACAATGCCTGCGCTCTTTTTTAAGCCCCCTGCCCCAGCTTCTTTATGACCTTAGGTGCTGGAGGGCAAGAGAGGAGGAGGAGGAGGAGGAGGAGGAGGTTACTGTACCAGAGGGCCTTGAAGAGTGGGAGCGTTCATATTCTCCTCCCCCACCCCCTCCTTGTCATCTCCGCAGATCGTAGGAGAAACCGAACACCTTACTGGAGTAAAAATAGTGCTCATCTGTCCCGGGGTGTGGTCTGGCTGCTTCACCTACTCCTACAAAAGTCCTCCAACTCCTGACGTTCAGCACTCAACTGTTCAGATTTGCTGCAGCATGAAATATCTAACCCTCCGCTCATTTGTATATCTATAGATTTATTTCTCCTCCTCCTAAAATGCTTTTCCTGCTATTTCACTGTCGGTGAAACAATTTGACATTTTTAACAAACATCAGTTGCAAAGACTGAGCAGGTTACATCAGAACAACATCTATTTAGCTCATTTAATCCCATCTGCAGGTAAATATTATTCTTTATCAGAACATGATCACTGTTGAATTGATATTAATTAGTTAATTGAAACACAGGACCCTGCAGTAGCCTTATCAGTTCGGTGTGTGTGTGTGTGAAATGCAGAGCTGCTTGTTCACGATGCAGACTGCGTCTCACAGCTCTGAAGCCTCAGTGCCGTAAAAATCTAATTCACACAGATTAAAAAACACGCGCCGTTTAATGGCTAGGCTCGCAAACACTAAAAGAAAAGTGACACGAAGAAGCTGCAACAACGCCGAGCATAAACGAGGAGTGACCTACAATATGTGGGTCACATCTCCAGTCATAACAAATAATGGGAAGCAACATAAAATGCATGAGGGCTGAGATGATGATGGTCGTTCCAGTCTTTATCTGTGTGCAACATAAACGTTAGAATCACCTGACAGATGCTTCTGGCTCTTTCCAGAGCTTTCAACCGTGTCGCGGCTGAAAGCTCCAGAACAAATGGGGCCTTGAGTTGAGGCTCCACCAACATGCTGAATCTGCAAACATGAAATAAACCGTAACCAAACTTTATAAAGTTCCATTAATCTGTGCAAACAGAAGTTAATCTACAAAGTCCTTCAATTTTCCATCGTTTTTATTATTTAATCTGTCGCACATAATTGTCCACAAACCCCACATTTGTACTTTGAACCAAAACGTTTGACGTTCAATCCCTAATTGAACTTTTTAAGATGTCGTCTGAGTGGAAATGACTTTTCGTGTCTTTTTTCTCAGCTGTTATTTCACCATAAGAGGAGGAGAAGTCCCCCCTGTTTAAAAATACCACCTTGTAAATGAGCTCTCTCGACCTGGAGCCCCTCTGAACTGAGGCAGCTGGGATTTCTGCATTTACACCAACACGGTACGGTCGACGGTACAAAACACACAACTCTAATCGTGATAAATCGATGACATCATTGTTCTTAATCCACAGACGAGTTAGAACAGCTATAAATCTTTAGAAGAAGGAGTTCGAATCTTGACACAGTTTCTCCTGCCGTCTAAAAATAACCCCTTCCCCTTCTAAAGTCCGACTCCCCCTGCTCTGAGGACGCTCAGCTCTTCTTTCCGTTTGCCCTAAGAAAGTTAAAGATGTTCCGTGTCATCTGATCCGCCTCATTAGCATACGTGACATCACAGGGCCGGGATAAATAAGAGGGGGCTTTGACCCTGGCCCAGGACCAGTCTGTCTTGGGACTTCAGCTTCTCATCTCCTTTCTTTCCGCTCCTCCAGCGCCTACTCTCCAAAATGGTGTGTACCATGTTGTGTTTTTTTTTCTGGACCTTTTGGGTGGGGTGGTGCCGATGGAGTTACCTTTTTATTTTTTTAATTCCGACCAATGGGCTGATTATTTTCTGGGTTTGGATTTCAACTTTTCAAAATAAGCCCAAACCTGGGACTGAAATGGAGCAAGGGACGAGAAACCGTCTTTAATTGAGCTCTGATAAAACTTACTGAAATAAATTGTGAAAAAATATTTCAAGGCTGATATTTGTCACACGAGCCCAGGAACACTGCCTTGAAATACATATGTACATAGACTTGTTTAAAAAGTTGATCATTTTCCATCTTTGCACGATAAATTCCTAGATTCTGCTTAATTAATTATTTAATATAAAAATCTGTTTGTTCTCTAAACTGGTAAATCACCTCTTTTCATTCATTTCTCTGTGTGTCTGTGTGTCCGTCCTTGTGTGTGTCCACGTGACAGACCGAGTTCACAGCGGAACAGATTGAGGGTAAGTGAAGAAGACTCATCCTTTATCACAGATAACTCAAATCTGACATTTCCTTTACGGCATCAGCAGCGGGCGAGATCGTGTCCTCTAAAATGTCCCTCTCACCTCAGTCGCTCGTCTCCTCAAACATTTTGTCCAAAGTGAAGCTGGAGAAAGTCGTGCGTGTCAGTCTTGTCCAGTTGTCGCGACACATCTGATATCCGTCTATTCTAAGACTGCCCGGCCAGGTCTCGCGGGCCCCTGTGGCCCTTACACAGCAGAAGTGTTAATCCATGGGGCCGAGGTTTAAGGTGCAGACCCAGCGGCGTCCTCTTACACAAGGAATCCCACCTGTGACGCCCACAGAGCTCCATCCTGAACCTTCTGTTCAGTGTGTAAAGGATTTTCTTGTGTCCCCAGTTAAAAAAGAGCAGAATGACACTTTTGTATAAAAGCTTTTATTTCTTCATTCTCACCCGAACCAGAGAAAAGTGCTTCTTCTGTACATTCTGAGGCCTTCGGTTGCGTGGCCGTGGATTAACGCAGGTCGTGTAGGACAAGGTGTTGATTACACCGTGCTCAGCATTCCCATGTGTAACTGGAGCGATGATGCCTCTATATGGCCGGGGCCGCTCCGTCAGGGGGGATCAGTTTGCTCCCAGTGTCGCCCCAAATGCAAATGGAGGCAGGAATGGAGGAAAGGGGGGGCTGGGGGTGCAGGGGATCAGGGGTGGGGGGTCGGAGGTACAGCTGTTCTCGCTGCTGCCGCTCAGAAACCACATTCATCTGTCAGAGAGGTCACACTGAGTTGACTTCCTGGTGGATTCACACACACACACACACATACCTTCCTCTCGTCTCTGCTTGGATACAGCTGTCGCTCCGAGTTAACTCAGAACAATGAGGGAAGGATGCAGCGTTTGATCCCAGGGTGACACCACAGCTGACCGAGAACCCGCTTATAGAAAGAACAACAAAAATGGGTCTAACAGACATAAGCTCGGATGATGTATCCAATAAAACGACTTTACTGCAACATAAAGCAGATTATTTTTCACGCCCTGAAGCTCAGACAGATTCAATTGAACCATTTGCAAATTCTCCTCAGCGCCTTTTGTTCCTATAAGCAAAACCCAGAACGTCTCTGTCTGCGTCGGTGTTCCGTAACTCACGCTTCTCTCCTCTCTCCTCAGACTTCAAGGAGTCTTTCGGTCTCTTCGACAGAATTGGTGACAGCCAGGTGGCCTACAACCAGGTGGCCGACATCATGCGCGCCCTGGGCCAGAACCCCACCAACAAGGACGTCATCAAAATCCTGGGCAACCCATCAGCTGATGGTGAGACGCCCAAACACTCAGACAAAAACCCAAGAGACAAATACGAGTTATTGATCAAGAAATGTTCTAATAGCGAGTTTGTCGAGAGGAGAAATTGATGTATTTTACGTTTGTCTTCTCGTTCCGCAGACATGGCCAACAAGAGGCTCAACTTCGATGCTTTCATGCCCATGCTCAAACTGGTCGACGCCCTCCCCAAGGGAACCTACGACGACTACGTTGAGGGTCTGCGCGTCTTCGACAAGGAGGGCAACGGCACAGTCATGGGCGCTGAGCTGCGCATCGTGCTGTCCACCCTTGGTGAGTCTCAAGTCGCCTTTCTCCAAATATAGACGTGCACAAATATAGTTTGCTTGGCGTGCACAGAATGTGAGCATGAACCTGACACGGATCCTCATGTGGCTGCAGGAGAGAAGATGACCGAGAACGAGATCGACGCCCTTATGGCCGGCCAGGAGGACGAGAACGGCAGTGTGCACTATGAGGGTAAGGTTAATTTCCCAGCATGCTTCTCCCCTTTGGTTTTTTCACTTCTTTTATACGTGTGATGCTTAACATTCGACTGGTCCTCTTGCAGCTTTCGTCAAGCACATCATGTCTGTGTAAGCGGCGTGGAAGGAGTGCTGAAGAAGCTGTAGCTCGCTACAGACAGCCGACAGTGTCCCGGACATCTACACTGTTTCAAAGACCAACCAAGGAAAGACAAGGACTATGTACAAGGGATGTTGAAGCAAACCCATCTTGTTAATTTTGTTTTCCTGTAAGCTTCGTCTCAAGCCCCTCCTCTCTCGGGACGTGACCACCACCACCTCTCCGTTGTAGATCCCCCATCACCTGGCCTCTTCTCCCTCCCAGGGCGCGTCTCCACTCTCCGCATGGGGTGAGGAACGGGGGAGAAGGGGTGACCGCTCATCAAGTGAGGGTAGATCCCTCCCTTCCCACCGCCACCTCATTCAGTCACGCCACCACTGGCCCAGCAATACCTAAGGTGCTGGAGAATGGGCGTGGATTGACCGCCAAAAGTCTCCCCCCTTCCCCTGAAAAGTTTTCTTTATTTTCACTCTGTTCATGTCAGAATAAACTTTTCCAACGTACATCCCATCTGGGTTGATTCTTGATCTCTCATTGACCTCCAACTCCTGCAGACGTCCCTCAGTGCACGGGTCATAAAACCAAAAGAAAAAGACCAAACGGCACATTCAGCCTCGTGAAAAATACAAAATTAAATTCATAAACATTAAAACATGTTCAGTAAACTGCAGATTCTGCTGCTACAGCCTCATTTAGCCATTTTCTGTCTTTACTGGTTGAAAAAGCTCTGATTTGAGTCTAATTCTCTTCATATTTTTAGTTATTATAATATTTTTTTCTTAAATGTTGCATAAGCTACATTAAGAAAATATATATATACATATATATTAAGACAGGGAGAATAATACAATTACAATGTAAAGAGGAAAAATCAACCCACACACTGCTGCTTTATTTACATTTTGGGATTACAGCTCTATACACATTCTGTTTCTTTGTGTTGCTTGGTTCCTAATAAAGTGAGATGACCCTGACATATGTAAGTAGCAGCCATAGTAAGAGCAGCTGAAATTAATGCTAAGAAAAGGAGCTTTGATGCTTCCTATCGTGTTTCCTTTAACGTAGGAAACACTGCACCACCCACAATATCCTTAATTCTTAACAGTTTGCACAAGGTTAGGCTCAACAAAGGCAAACCAGCCGAGCAAGCACATTAAATCAATAATGGAAATGTACTGTTTATTTTCTAATCTCATAAATCGCTCATAAAATAGCTTTGGGCTTTAAACGTTTTTTAATTTTCACAACTCAATAGGTTTATGATAAAAAGCCTTATATATTTCCATTAAATATCACATATATTACCAACGAAATGGAAGAAGAAACTGTGCAGTGTCAACCATGAAATCTGAATATACATGTGCATGTAATATTTGTATTAAATTGAATTATTATATATATTATTATATTGTATTATATTATTCGAATATATATATGTTATATGTATATATATTATATATATATATATGTTATATGTATATATATATTATTATTATTATAATATATGTATATATATGTATATATATATATACATATAATTAGAATAATATATTTTATATGTTATATGTGTATGTATATGTGAGACTCACAGTACTTGTCAGTCTCGCGAGACTTCCTCCTCAAGCCGGAAGTGTCTGCAAGGGTCGTGGGTCTCCACTTCTCGTTGTTGTGTCTGGAGCTGGAACCTGGTGTTTGAACATGTCGCTGCTTCACAGGATTCATTCTGGTTTGGTGAAGATGAGAAACGTCTCTGGACGAACTTCAGTGTTTCCTGCGACAACTTCCAGGTCAAACATTTCGTTTCCATCACTTTAAACTTTTTAAAAAAAAAAGTTTTTGCTTTGTTGTGAAAGGATCGAAAACTTGCGAACAAACTTTTCGTTACGTCATGTTTGAATGTTTACTTGTGTTTGAATTTGATATCAGTTTTATTTTTTAAAGTTAAATGTCGCATCAGATCGCAGCTGTGATATTATGCCGTGTCACACTGCCCTTATTTTGAAAGGTACGAACACAGTGAGGTTTAATTTGAAAAAGCTGATCCAGAAAAGTACAAGTACTATATTTTCCATCTTTAAGAATCTTCCTCCTTTCTTTTATTTTACATATACAGAAAAATAATAATCTTAAAATCAATCTCTTCCTTATGTCTTATGTGCAATGTGTATTTTTAAATGTACAAGTTGATTTATTTATCACTTGTTGGGACTAATCGAGGATTTTCTTATCTTGTCTAATAATTTGTGTGACTCAGACTCCAGTACAGTCAGAGACAGGACTCCAGGCCGGCCTCCCTCTCGCTCCGCCCCGAGACGTCCAGCACCAAGAGCATGATGGACATCGGGACGCGCAGAATATTTGACGAGGACCACGACCTCTTCAGACAGAACGTGCGGCGTTTCTTTCAAGAGGAAGTGGTTCCATACCACGCGGAGTAGGTGTCCTCACAGAGTGTTTTCCCAAGGAGGCTCATGTTAACATCACAAAGTCAATCGAATGACTTTTTAAAAAACAACCACAGATATAAACTCACTAAAATCAAATGTGAAATGTCCAAGAAGAGACTTCACTGTGTAACCTCCTTTCGTTCTCCGCCTCACGTCCTTTTGCCCTGTTCCAGGTGGGAGAACGCAGGTCAGGTGAGCCGGGAGCTGTGGGAGAAGGCTGGGGAGCAAGGCCTGCTGGGAATATTGATCCCAGAGGAGCGCGGTGGCGTTGGAGGAGATCTGCTTTCGGCGGCTGTCATGTGGGAGGAGCAGTGAGTTGTACCTAAACCTCGAAAAAACACATCTGAGTTCAAACACTTGACTTTTTTAATGAGATTTTTTTCGTTTTGTCTCCGAATCTAGAATGTACTGCAACTGCACGGGTCCGGGTTTCTCGTTGCACTCTGACGTCGTCATGCCGTACATCTCCAACTACGGCAGCAAGGAGCAGATTGAACGCTTCATTCCAGACATGACTGCCGGGAAGAGCATATCTGCGATTGGTATGACTGAACCAGGAGCAGGCAGGTCAGGAAGCAACACGGAGAAAACCTCAGAGAAAACATGATGCAGCTCTCATGACCTCGCTCTGTCTCTCCTCAGTGATCTCCAGGGTGTGAAGACGTACGCCAAGAGGGACGGCAGCGACTGGATTCTCAACGGCAGCAAGGTGTTTATCTCAAACGGGTGGATGTGCGACGTGGTGGTTGTGGTGACCATGACGGATCGTGAGGCGAAGTCGGCAGCACACGGCATCAGCCTGTTCCTGGTGGAGGACGGCACGAAGGGCTTCCAGAAAGGACGCAAGCTGGAGAAGATCGGACTGAAGGCTCAGGTGCTGACGATCAGAGTTTCCAGCAGTTGTCCACACATCCTGAGAGAAGTCGGACAGAAGTTTGAATCTATTTCTTTACTTTCAAAGGACACGGCTGAGCTGTTCTTTGAGGACGTGCGGCTGCCGGCTGACGCTCTGCTGGGCGAAGTCAACAAGGGATTTTACTACCTGATGAACGAACTTCCTCAGGTGATAGAAACACATGAACAAACAATTCACTTTCTCCTTCCTGACCATTAAATCCTGTTTGTGTGGTTGAACAGGAGCGTCTGGTGATCGCTGTCATGGCCATAGCGAGCTGTGAGTTCATGTTTGAGGAAACCAGGAACTACGTGTTGCAGAGGAAGGCTTTTGGCAAGACCATCGCTCACCTGCAGGTGTGTAACGGCAGCCAGCGTTTTCACCGCCACTCGTTAATGTGAGAGTAAATGTCTCAACATCTCATCGTCCTCCGCAGACTGTGCAGCACAAGCTTGCGGAGCTGAAAACCGAGATCTGCGTGGGCCGAGCCTTCATCGATAGCTGCCTTCAGCTCCACGCTGAGAAACGTCTGGACGCCCCCACCGCCTCCATGGCCAAGTTTTGGTGAGAGTGTGTTTTTAACCAGCGTCTCACAAACCGGCCAAGTTTCTTCTGTGAGCTGAAGGATCCTCATCCTGCGTCTTTTCTCCAGGGCGTCTGACCTCCAGAACAAAGTCGCCACTCAGTGCCTCCAGCTCCACGGAGGCTGGGGCTACATGTGGGAGTACCCCATCGCCAAGTAAGACTCACACAGCTACCTTGTTCCACGTTGATCAACAGGTTGCTGAGCTCATCCGTTTGTTTACACAGGGCGTTTGTCGACTCCCGTATTCAGCCCATTTACGGAGGCACCAACGAGATCATGAAGGAACTCATCGGCCGCAGCATCGTCCACCAGAAGTGAGGAACCTGCAAGAACTGGAGAAGATCAGGTGGTGTCTGTAGAAGTTTGAGCAAGGCACCGAACCCCCCAATTGCTCCCCGGGTTAGGGTTTTGGATTGTGTTCCGAGTGTTCCGCGTGTGCTCCGTTCACACGGATGGGTTAAATACAGAGGTCAAATTTCCCAATGTTTGCATGTTGCATGCTGTGTGTGGGAATCTTAATCCTAATATCTGTGAAAGAAAAATCATCCGTCCCCTGATCAGCCCCAAACTTTCATGGGTTCTTCACAGACTGAAACCACCAAGAAACATAACTTGACAGTTTTGTAATAATGTAGATTATATATTAAATATAATATTCTATATCATAATATTTCAGTTCTAATCTCATGAGCACTTTAAAATGTAAATAAAAAGTGAAACTCTGAACTCTGGTCTCATTTACCTCCTATATCAAAAAAAAAAAAAAGGTTCTTGATGTTGCAGCAGTTTTTTTAAGTTATGTAAATGTAACTCAAATATATTATATATGCTATTATATATGTTCCAGCATTATTCAATGAGCTGGTGCTAAACAGTTAGCAGAGGTGTAATCGCTGATAGATTTAAGGAGCTTTAGTGTATTTTTGTGTTTATCTTCCCTCCTGGTGAACATTACGCCTCTGAAGTATCATGAAAAATCATTTATCTGCTTTGTCCAAGTCACTCGTTATGTTCTTGAGGAGTCGAGGTGTTGATTTAAAGGTTTGAAACGAGGTAGAGCTCTGCCTCAGCGTTCCTCCCCTCCTGTAATGTGTTGTTCTCAACAGTAGATGGTGGCAGACACATGAGTGATGGACATCTAGTTCCATTGCAGCAGGTGAGAGACTGTTAAATATGACTGGAAGGTTGATTCTCATTTATTTAGTTACTTTGCTTTGATTTTTAAGGTTTTACGGTTCCAGTCCCTTTGTGTTTGATATATTCAAATGTTACAGCACCACACATATAGATGTATGTGTGCAATCACACTGCACCAGAGACAGAACACGTGGTATTCATTCTATACATGACTACATTTAAAATCACCTCTCACTGTGCAAATGTAGAATACAGTGAGTATCTTCTCACAGCTGTAATTCATTTCTAGATCTGCCACTGACTCCAAACCAAAGCTCAATTGTGTTGTTACCTTAGATACTTAGGAAACTGCTTCTGATATTTCATATGAGTATTAATATAATGAATATTTAAACATACTGACAATACGACAGTGAATATTATTTAGAAGTTTAATTTTCTAAACTCGATCTTAATCTTAATTTGTTTGTACGTCAGCGTCCCTCGTTTCTTTTCACCTTGTTCACATTTAGGAAGTGTCTCTCCAACAATATATATAATCACACATCATTTATATTTAATGATTTTGTTTTTCTTAATCCCTGAAAATGCAGAGCTGGTTTTTTGATAAATCGCACTGCGCTGTCTTCACTGTGCTTACGGTAGCTGAGTGGCCGGTGGGCGTGGTCAGAGGGCCCCGCAGCTCCCTGATTGTCCCCGCAGATCACTTCACGCACTCCGGGTTCCAGAGCCGCTCCGCCGCCTCCAGCTCCAGGTAAGAGCTCCGTCCTCCTCTCAGCGGGGGGGCCGAGGCTTCAAACCCCCCTTTGACCCGCATTGATGACCCGCTAGTGTGAGACTGTGGCTGCCGGTCAGGCGTCAGTGAGGAGTTTTTAAAACTGTGGTTTTTTTAACGTCAAATGTCAAAGAACGTGTGCAGCGTGTTCCGTGTGGTTCCACTTGTTCTCTGTCCGCGGAGAAGAACGAGGAGGACAGCTCAGGGTGAGGATTCACACCCTGACATCAGGGGCTCCTCTGCGGCGCGGCTCTGCTGCAGCCTGCGCCTTTTGTTCTGGTCCACGCCTGCACGGTGCTGAAACCTCCACTGCACCAGTGAGGAGCAAACACCGGGGGTCAGATCACTGCAGGTGCATTATTATCACCACAGTACTGCACATACATGCATATATATATATATATACACACTTATATATATGTATATGCTCTGTGTACTGTAATGTCTGGCTCCTGCATGCATGCTTTGTGGATTAGGGAGTAGCCCTGCGTGCAGATTCTCTGTCACACTCAGTTGCTCTTGCAGGTTTTACCACCTTGCATCAGCAGAATGTTGCACATGCATTAATCATAACATTTGAATTGAGTTTAATTCAGGTAAATGTATCATCGGGAGTCAGACCCTCCCTCCCCTTGTCCACAATAGAGCTTCTGTCATTGTAATGTCATTATACAAACATGAAGCCAGAGATAATGATCTGGAAATGTCCAGACTTCCATTAAACCCGATGGAGCTGCTCCAAGCTGTGCGTCGCCTCAGCCTCTGGATTCTGAGGAGAAACAGGAACTGTAGTTTCCCCCACGTCTGGATGTTGGATGGGAAAACATTCCTTTATGAACAGGGATTAACGCTCGCTCCGGCTCTTCATATGGGAACATTCCAGCAGCTGTCTCACAGAAGATGTAATGAAAACAGCATCTTCGTGCGCTGATGTCTGGATTTTCAGTATCTCAGTCAGCATTTAGGTTTTTATTTCAGTGCTTGTGGTTTACTGACCTGAGACTCACAGTTTTGGTTGTTAAGTGTTTGTTGTTGTATCGATGACAAGTTCCTGATTCCCGATATATCGGGACTTCGGCCGATACCGATCCGATGACTCTGCGTTAAAAGAAAAATCAGAAATCAGAACTATGCAGTAATTATTTCCTTTCAGTTGCTTGTGGGACTTTCCAGCATGAAATATTTAAGAATGTATATCAGGACATAGACTCTCCGCTGTGTCAGAGGCATTTCTGATGCATGTTGCAGCAGAGACGTCATCGCATTTATTTCATAGCTTCTTCCTGTCAGAACTTCCTTCTGATCGATTCCAGGCGACCGCAGCAGCACTCGTGTGCTCGATGTATCGCCACACACGTGAGATATTTATGTATAATTCATATATCATCAGTCGTGGCTTCCCTGCGAGGCACAAACTGGAAACATTAACCCCCCCCACCACCACCACCACCTCCCTTAAGTGGCGGTCGGCTTCAGCTGAACGTGACGAGATTGAGTCAGGTTTCACCTAAATCTCCTGAAAGACCTCTTGTCGGGCCAGACCGGGCTGAGTCTAATCGCTGGTGGAGTAATTGAAATGACCTTAATAGTGACACAACAGGTTGGGTCGGTGTTTACCTGCATGAGCAGACAAGACTTTAATTTAGCCGCCAGGAAACCACATTCTCGTTAAGTATAGTTCCCCCACGTCACTTCTGGTTCCCAAACCCCTGACCCACTGTGCACTTCACGTCCTTCCTCCTTGGCCGCTGCCTCCTCGTTGGAAACGGGTCCTGTTGGAACAATCGAAGCTGGTTTTGCTTGGTTTTTTTCGATGGCCTCTTTTTGGCGTGCATGAGTGAAGCAGGTGAACGGCGTGGTGCCATCGTCACGGGCGTCCTGAGCGGGAGCCGCCTTCGTCCCCCTGCTGCCCCGCCTGTCTGAGGCCGCTCGGCGCAGCAGGTTTCTAATGGGAGCTGGCGGGAACTTAAGTCTTGACCACGAGAGGAACCTAGTCTAACGGACATACGTCAGAGGAGCCAAGCGGCACACTGACCTGCATACGGTGCACGATCACCCTCTCTCAAACACACCCACCCTCGTCCTGGCGTGCCCGACACGGAGCAGTAAAATGTCGAATGCTTTTGATTAATTATTTGTTTGCTGTTCTTGTTTCTCATGTATTTTTAGTTTCTAATGCGATTTCTTCTTGAGTCATGACAAATCAGGACCATGCACTTCTGACACTCCTGTTTTCAAACTGTTGTCCCAGCTGCCAGGAGCTTTTGGAGGAGTTGATTCGATTTGAATTCATTGAGACCCTGCAGTATTTTTGTGTTTTGTGTTATTTTAAGTATTAATATTGTATTTATCTCTCGTTGTTCAGCTTCAGGTTTGTGTGAATGCTGCCGTCAATACCACAAATTGCCCGATGAGGACAGAAAAGAAATCCCTGATTTGATTATTTAAGAGTTGGTTGAGTGTGAACCCATTTCTCGAGGCTGCAGGCGTTTTAAAGGCCTGTTTCCTTGCTGTGCTTGTTTCACGTCTCACAGCCGATGTTTAGAATGAAAGCAGAAGAGATATTAACTCTGTGATCAAGCTGCTGCTGGGTGGCATCTTCTCTGTTCCAGATGTGGCTGAAACAGCTGTTTAAATGAAGTCTTAATTGAGATGATATTTGTCAGAGTCACTGCTTTTGAACGCAGCTGAGATCCATCCCGCGGCCTTCTGGGTACAGGTCGCCGGTCTCTCTACCCGCTCTTCCATCCCGCTTGCCCCCTGTACCAGATCTCGGTCCACGGTTGACTAGCAGTCAGTCTCCCAAACCGGCCCTGACAGCCAGTGTCTCGTTTCATTCCTCACGGACGGTGCCCCTCGACAGAGAGGATACTCATGCGGGCCGTTCCTGCTCTAAACTCTTTCACGTATCGACATCTCCAGCATTCTCCGCTGCTCTCGCTTCCAGCTCGGTGTTGTAACTGTGTTAGCTAATCCACGAGGTCAGCGTGGTGATCGCAGGTTGAACGCGAGAGGAGAAGAAACGATGGAGAAAAGCCTACAACCTCCTGCAAGAGCTTCGGATCAGCTTTATTTCACATTCCAAGCTGGAAACCTCCCACATGTTCACACCGAGCTGCAACAGGAAGTTCACATGTCTCTGTCTTAGCAGCTTAAAATGGTGTTTGAGGTTTCACACCCTTAATAGCGCTCAAGACTGCAGCCAACTGGGCTGTTGACATATTCTGGATCATTTAACGATGGCGTCGGCTGCTGCGTGAAGCCAGCTTGTTCCTGCATCTGTCTCTGTGACAGCGAGGCTCTAAATATTTCAGGAAATTTCAATTAAATGCATTTTTATAGCCATGCAATACTATAAAAAAAAAACATCTCGTCTTCAATTTTCTGTCAATGAAGCTCGAGTTCTTGATTCCGCACAGAAGGAACAAAGTCATTTAAAAGCTTTTTGGATTTTATTCACTCGTTCATCAAAACCACGACTATTTTAAAACTTAAAAGTCGCCTGAATGATGCACCAGAAGCTTGTGAGGCAACCGGCCTCGTTCCTCGGACTCTGACCCGGGCCTACGGCGGAAAGAAACCGCTAATGAGCCTTAGCTTCTCCCCGAATGGGCCAGGGACCTCCTGTTAGCGTAGCGTAGCGGCAAAGCTGCGTTATGACTTCCAGATGTTGAAGCTAAACAGCGAGATTGTTTTCTCCCCGTCTCTTTTTTGCAAACAGCGCACTGGCAGCGGTTAGCGGCGAACACACTGGCCGAAGTGTGCTGCAGGAATGAATGAGCCTCATTGTTGGAAGTTCACGTATTGTTCAGTCGTACAGACTCCAGATCAGGTTTCTCTGCTTTGAATCGTGCGACTTCTCGACGTGAGTGTGTTTCTCTGCAGAGGAAAAAGCTGGAATGTAGTGTCATGGAAATAAGTCTCAAAGGATTCAGCGCAAATTGCTTCTCAGGGCCTGAAGCTTCCTAAACTAAACCAGAACATCTCCTCGCCGTGTTTCTGCTCACATGTGGATGCTCGTAAGTGTCCGTCTCTGCGCCTCTGTGCATCTGCTTGTTGCTTGTTGGACGGGATGAATGGAAACCCCCCCCCCCCAGTTCACAGGAGCGTCTCACACACAGAGGCTCAGTAAAGCCCGTGTGAAACGCAGAAACAGATGCACGGATGGTACATGACGTTCCTGTCGGCCGGTTTCTGACTGGGCTGCAGGAACACAGCAGCTGACTGTGTGCAGTGGACGTCCTGGCCGGCGTCCAGGAGGGTTTTTACTGCGGCCGCCGCTGCATGTGTCTGAACGAGGCTCAGGAGCACATGCAACATCCTCCCTCAGGCGTGCAACAGGCGGCGCAGGATGAAGAAATCCACCACCTCGATCTGTTTGCACTTTTTTACCTTTTCAAAATAAACGATTTCCTGCTGTACACCTTTTGGACTGATGGCAAAACCAACACATTTAACGTTAAGTGTGAAAATGACCGTTTCGTTCAATGACCTCCCATCGTTCCGTCTCTCTCTCTCTCTCTCTCTCTCTGTCTCTGTGTTGTTGTGAAGCGTCAACTGTTCCCACTGCCCCCAATGGGACCATCAAGGGCCCCCCTCACCACGGCAACCCCTGCCATGGAAACCAGCCCCTCAAAGGAATGACCCCTTTGAGTGCCAGCGTGTAAACTCTCTGTGCTGCTCCGTAATAACAGGATATCGACTAGAAGACGACGTTCACACACTTTCACTTCTCGTCTCTGCATTTTCTTCAGCGCGTCAGCTTTACACAGACACCGGACGATTAGATGAGGGACTGAAAATGTAAAATGAATCGCCGAGTGAAGACGGTGCAAGACCTCGACCTCAGGTCAGCTCATGAAATCACAGACCGTAAATCCTGCTGGAAAACTTCAGCTTCTTTCTGGAGCGTCTCCAGATGTTCGTGGACGACCTCTGAGGAGGGGGGGGGGGGGGGGTCTTGTGACACTTGTGACACATTTTTTGTTTAGCAGAGATGTAGAGCTGAATCTCTTGGGCTGAGATTTTTACGTTTTCTCATAAAATTCAGTACCAATCTCAATTATTATTATTATTATTATTATAGAAACTGTCATGGAAACGGAAAGTAGCTCATAAACATATAAAGTTTATTTCTCTGACATTCCCTCAGTGTTTCATTCGTCACATATGTTCAGTCTCTTTGGAAAAACAAACCTGTGCTCTGAGTTTTTACGTCTGAATCTAAACTGTCCAACACTTTTCATTCATTCGTTTTAAAACCTAACGATGTGGAATAAATTCGACTGTTTCCTTTTCTTTTTCTTTTGACGTTTAATCGGCTAATGGTCTTTTCCTGTGTCGGGTCAGAAAACCAATGAGGCGTAAAGTCATGGAGTTTGTGTGTGTGTGTTCATTGTTGATATGTCTATGTCTACACGCTTTCATACTTCTCTTTGTCTTTAGATTTTTGTGCTCATGTAAGAAACGCTCATATAAAGAACATGTGAATGAGGCGTCCACAGACAGGACCTGTAATTAGCTGTTCGTTTTGCTTTCTGAAGCCACCAGCTCTTCCCACTTCCTTTGTCTGCACGCCGTGGGTCCCCAATTATTGATTCCTGTCCCTCCCCAGTCTTTCTTCTCCCCAGCTCACCTATCCCCTGTGGGGAAGCATGAGGAGAGGGTGCACCCCCGTGGATGGGCATGCCCACATTCACATGCTAATCCCCCGCCATCTGCTTTCTGCCCCAGGCAGAGGCTGCACGTGATGCCTTCCTGCCCGTGGCCACTGTGGGTGAGGGAGGAAAATCCCTGAGCTCCTCACGCCCTGAGGGGCTGCCAGGGTTATTGCCACCTTTTACACCCCAATGGAGGCGCCCTGCACCCCCTCTTTCACCCCCCCCCATAGAAAGAATCCAAAGGAAGTAACCTCCTCTATCCAGAGCCAATGGACCGAAGCACAATAAACCTCTTTTTCCGAGCGACCTCGTGGTCAAAGAGGCAGATCCTGGTGATGAGTTAATCACCGCCAGTCAGAGC
This sequence comes from Paralichthys olivaceus, assembly GCF_024713975.1. Taxonomy (NCBI): domain Eukaryota; kingdom Metazoa; phylum Chordata; class Actinopteri; order Pleuronectiformes; family Paralichthyidae; genus Paralichthys; species Paralichthys olivaceus. The sequence goes on from NC_091116.1 coordinate 12,876,560, forward strand.
AGATTCAAACGAGGCTGACCCCGAATCGTCGGAGTTTGTCTCCCACCTGTTTGAGTGGGAAAAGCTCTTCAGCGTCTTTTTTATTCTGAGCGGCCGCTGCGGTGTGTGGGATCCTGCAGCTCCACGATGACATAATAGAGAGAGTTTCAGCAGCTGGAAGTTCCTCTGTGTTTAGAATCCACTTGAATATTTATCTCTGCCAGGGAAGTTCTGTTTTCAGCCCTGTCCGTTTCTTCGTCAGCAGGATTACGTAAAAAAAACAAAAACACTCAACTGATTTCCACTAAAAGTTGGTGGATGTATAATTGTGGTCTGGACGAGGACAGTGATCCAGTTTCTGTGCAGCTTGAACAAACATGGAGGAGGAATGCTCATATTTCATAGGAGATATTTACTCTCTTAGAGTTTAAAGTGAAGTACAGTCCAGTGAAACATGGATTATTTCATTTAAGCCACAATAATAAAAAATGTAAATAACTCCAAATAGTTTTGTCTCTCAGATCAGATGAAAACTCAACAGTGCGCCGACACAAACAGGAAAGTAATCTTCACAGCCTTTATCTCTCCATGTTCTCACCACTAATGCAGCTCCGCACGTTACAAACCCGGATACGTGGAATGCATTTTATCTGCAGGAGCTCGTATGTCCTCGAGCCCAGTTATTTCCTGCGCTGGGCGGCGGCGGCGGCAGAGGCTCATGTGATCTAAAACCACAGAGTCACAGAGCTGGAGCTGGAAGACGCTTTAATCTACGTCCACATCTGAGTAATGAAAACACAAAGCTCGGTGTGGCTCAGCCCGCTGCAGCGTCGAGCCTCCGTGCGACTGTAGCTGCATGTGGCCTCTGTTTAGTGTGTGTGAATTCCTGCCTCGGTGTGTGTGTGTGTGTGTGTTTGCCAGAGTCAGTAGGATGATGTCACTGCTGCAGGGCGGACGATGCACCGACACCAGAGATGCTTGGCGACCTGTGTACGTTTCAGTCTGTCACTCTGACTGCAGGTTTGGTGCAGAGTGCTCGGGGCTGCTGGGCCTTGGCTTCAGCCGGTCAGTTTAAAAATGCTTCTTCACGTCGTTGTAGGTTTTTACACTGATTCAATTCATCACTGATACATTCACCCCCTTGGTTCTTGGTAATAATAATTTTCAGCGTTCAGATGAAACAAACGCTTTTAACACCAACCTACTTCATCTTCTCTCTGCCAATAAAGAGCGCCGGCATCTCACTCCTCAGGTCCTCTTTTAATTTATCTTCGTTGCCCGAAGGCGGCGTATCCATAGCGACTCATCCCAGTGTCATGGAAACAAAAGTATGGCTGCAGCAAGTAAACAGCTGCCTCCTGAACCCGCTCGGAAACCTGTAGCCCACACGGCGTCCCCGGCTGTGCAGCAATAAGAATATTCTGAATCCATCTATTATCTCGATGTTGAGTGTTTGGGAGACGTCTGATGAGGATCCTGACACGATGGGACTCGACAGAGGTGATCACACAGAGACGCTCATGAAGCGTGACCTCACCCATCAGTCCCTCAAGTGCAGGAAGTCATTAACACGTCTCCTCATCGAACCTGGCGTCAGTGCATCTCCTCTGCTCCTCTTGCTAATAACTGCAGCTCCTCTTTTGTTAATGGAAACAAGTGATTCCCAGGCTGCACACACTGAGGCCTTCAGGGTCTGCTCGTATATCACAGCCTCCCCCTGCGTGTCGTCCACACTCCTTTCACCCTAACCACACAATCGCTGTATCACTTACACTAACAGGCTTCATAGAGCATCTCAAGGTGAGAGCTGCTCTGCTTCCTGTCGGACGGAGCTGCCCACTTTAATGCCTGTGTTCGTCGCCACGCTGCAGTTTGTGTTTGATTGAAGAGTCCACAACATTATCAATCTCTCAGCAGCTGCCACCACCTCCGGTCCTTTTGCTCTTGATGTATATTTGATGCATCACCTGCAGCGTTGCGAACACAACAACCCGAGGCTGTTTGTGAGCAGATTCCTAAGATGCGTGACTCATCTCAGACTGAATTTCAGCTCTGTCTTTCGTCGTGCAGAGTTCAGGACGAGCGAGGAGCGGTCAGAGGGTCAGATTCATTTCTGACATGACTTTCTTCAGGCTCTTGCACAGTCGAAGCGTCATCAAGAGTCGATCTCCCAAACTCAGCATCTTCTTGTCCTCGCTGCGCCCACGTGAAATGTCAGAACCCAGAACATGACGAAACAAACAGAAAACATGGAGACCGGGCTGGTGGCGCTCCGGCAGCATCATTCCTTCCTGTTCGATGTCAGTTCCCCTTTAATGATTCAAAACAATTCTCAACAGATAGACAGGAGCTGGCAGGAAGAGGAGAGGATGAAGACTCTGTAGAGATTATGGAAACTTTACTTGATTTGTATTTAATGGTCTAAAATGCACAAAACCACTTGTCTTTAGTAGTTTTCAATAAGAAAAATAGACTTTAAAGCATCAAACATTATGTTTCATTTGGTGCTTGAGGTTTTTCCCCCTTCAGCGCAGCCAGAAAATCATCTCTGTTCTCCGAGCCTCCTCCCGTGACTCATACTTTTTTATGTTGTGGGGAGCAGGACGAGGAGGACGAGGAGGAGGAGGAGGAGGAGGAGGAGGAAGAGGAGGAGGGAAAAGTGCCGACTTGCTTGTTCTGGATGCTTCACTGACAGAGTGGTTTCTCGTGCACGGCCTGAATGACGGAGCTGCCACATTAGACCTGACAGCTGTTGACTCCAGCTCTGGGATGTGTTTGTCTGTGTTTGTTTGTCGTTGACTGGTGTTTACATTTGGCAGCGTCGGGCTGCGTGTTTGCACGCGGGGCCGGTGACCAGCCCGTCCAGGATGTGGCTCTACGTTGGCGTGTTTTTTTTGCGTGGGGGGGGGGGGGGGTTTCATCATGAAGTATCTTTCTCTCACGTGACGTGTGCATTCGTTCACTGTGTTTCACGTCGCTTGTGTTCACGCCTGGATATCACAAAGTGTGCAATCGAGTCCTGTGCAGCTGCCCCCTCGCTCCTCCTGCCTGTCTCCGATGACTTCCAGAAACTTCCGCTCCTCACTCGGCCTCAGTGACGTGTGCGTCCTCTCTCCTCCAAGCCTGAATGCCTCAGTAACTCCGCAGGGTTTGTCCTCTGGGTCTCACACCTCAACATCTGGGCCGAAGAACCACTTCATTCACTCAGTCTTATTGTAGCAGTGGATGTTGCAGTTTTAATGATCATGAAGGTGATTGTTTAGAATTGTTGTGGTTATTTCTGTGTATTTAATGTTTTATTGAGTCCTTTGTGTTATTTCTTCCTCTCGTAATGTCAGAGCAGCTTTTTTAAAACCTTGAAATCCAGACAGAAGGTTGACTTCCTGCAGAAAAACAGAGGATGTTAGGTTAGGGAGGGATTAGTAATAGATGATGGTTTCATGGTTTAAATGGTGAAATTTGGCTTTGAGTTGTACCTTTTCAATCTAGTTACCGTGAAGTTATCAAGTGGACAAGACACAGCAAAGAGTATTTGTGGTGTTTTGTAGAAACGTGGCAGAAGGAGCGTTAACAGCATGAGAAATAAGTGAAAAGAAAAAAGAAAGTAAACACAAGTGCATGGACACGCTACACACCCATCCACTGTCTCAAGCCCACAAAGTCAAACACACATCTGGAGTTTTCCTTTTTATTTCAGTCTGAAAAAAGTTGAATCAACCTCAAAGAAAATAACTCATAAAATCGTCAGCAGGGAGTTTTCCTCTGCGTTTTCATATTCACACATAAAAATATGAACCCAGCTTCTATCCAGAAACCTCAACCTGACTCTGCTGTGACAGTTTTCATCCTCTGCTCCTCTGCTGGAGCTCCACGTCTCTGCATCCGCCAGCGTCTGACCACCGGTGCCCAGACCGCCGAGCTCCCCGTGTAGGTGCTAATTCAGAGCAGATGGCGTGTGGAAGGAAAACGCTCAGGAGCGGAAACAGCCCTGCCGCAAATTACAAGCATTTACCTTTCCTTGCTGTTCACCTGCGCTCTCCGTGAGGCGCAGGGTTCATATTGGAAAAACTCAAAATGAAAAAGCAAACACAATTTAGTTCCACCCTCCTTTATTCTAATTTAGGATTGTGTGTCTGTGCAGCCCGTGAGCGCAGCAGCTGGGATCTTTATTTGCTCTCTTGTGATTGATTCATTATTCGTTTTTTTTTCTTTGCCGCAATCAGGTAGAGGAAAGAATCCCAGAGGCTGATATTTGGAGACAGTAACTGGCTGCCATTTTAAATTCATACTCATGTTAATTGGAAATAAATAAATCTGCTAAATGTTGCAGATCAGAGACGGTGAGATGTCAGATGGACAGCGTGTCTCTCCTGCTGTCCAGAAATGAAGCTAAAACACAAAAGCGAATTCTTTGAGTGCATTAATCCGTAGCTGCAGCCGCGTGTTGAACCCGTCCAGCACAGTGGAACGTACAGTATAGAGTCGACAGTGTTCCCTGCGAGGGAAAAGCATGTTGGGATTTTTTTCCATGCAGTAATATGGGATCGTGCACAGTAGCCTAAGTTTGAGCTCAGGGTGTAGGGACGACTTCAAAGCCCACGGCTACACCCTGTGGTTAGTGCGAAACCACACACACACACACACACACACACACACACACACACACACACACACAGAGCCTGGCAGACATTTAATACATATATATACAGCGTCACTCCATATTGTACGACAGGCACACATTTATATAAGTCCATAAAAACAGCTGACTGTGTTTTAACCCATGAATTTTCCCATCAGTCTTAGCATCAGCCCCCCGCCCCTTTCTCCAGCTGTAAAACAAACACACACACACACACACACACACACACACACACACACACACACACACACAGTCTATCCACTTCCTGTCTCTTTCTTTCTTCTCAAATCTCGTTCTTTTTAAACTGGCCTCTTGAAGACATATTTCACATTTGAGGAATTTCCTGTGTTCTGCTTATATCAGAGGAATATCACACACACACACACACACACACACACAGGCCATCTTTAGCCTGTGTGTGTGTGTGTGTGTGTTCCTCCTGCACACTGTACTCGTGCAAATGAATGTGAGTAATGAGACAGTATGTAGGAAGGACTACATCCATCACAATCAGAATTTCAATCCAGTGGTGGTCCAGCTGTTGCACGAGAAGGCCGTGCAGATTCCCGTGTGCACGAGTCACTGGTCATCGACGCGGTGACGCTCGCTCTTGGCAAACGAGCAGGAGAGGAAAGCCCCACTCTCACTAACCACTTACGCACTAGAGTGGCTGGACTCAGGAGGAGTTGCTGATTGAGTGATTTGCTTCTTTTCTCTGAAACATTAATATTAAGAGCTCAGTTCTTCTGCTGTGAAGTAAAGTGGAGTCACTTTCATGTCGTTTATCATCAGCGGCCTGTTTCCACGTCATTACAGTTTGATTTTTGGGACATTTGTCGCAGCAGTTTCATTCCGAGGCTGAATTTGAAGCTGCTGCTTTAATGGAGAGAAGTTGCATCGTGTTGGTTTAAAATGAAAAACAAAGAGAGGGTTCTACTCGTTGCCTTTTAAATGAAAATGTTCTGAAGTCTGCAGCGTGGAGATAAAGTCCAGCACAGCGTGAGGATTCACTGAGGAGAATGAGAATAGCAGCCAATTAAATGAAGTCACATGGCGAAAGGAAAAATGAGGCAGAAAATGGAAGTTAGTTGACAACGTTCAGTGACGCTAAATGAATTTGTTGTTTCTTGTTGTTGTGACATGATCTGCAGGTTTGTCTGGACGACGAGTAAAGCTGCGGCTTTGGTGTGAGTCATGCTGGTGTGTCCATGAGCCGAGGGGACGCAGAGGATCAGCTCCTGCGTCTGCTCTCTGCAGATTCACCTTTGACCTCTGACACCAGCGAAAATGCACAGACAGCGTTAAAGAGATTGTTTGTAAATGATATTTAATTAATTTAAATCTGTGAGCAGGGCAAGATGAGAAAACCAGAACAAAGAAGCTTCTTCTGAGTCAGAGGATCGAATTGTCCTCGTATCAAAAAGCAACGAATTCATCAAATAAACTTCACTGATGAAATTATACGAGCGGTTTCTTGTTGACTTTGCTACCTGAGCCTGAGAGAGACGAGTGGCCGCTAACCTTTAAACCGACGGCAGATCAGAGAGGATTTGGGTAATTAGATTTCCGTGTTCTCAAATCTAATTTGCTATTTTATTTAAAGCCAACAACGACAACACGCAGCCGCAGAGAGTTTTCTGCCATTTTGAGGCCGTTGTTGTCGGGCCTTGTGCCGGGAGGAGATTGCTCTGGATCCTGGCGACGCTGCGGATCCAGTCCTCAGGCATTAACGAGTGATTACTGGGTCCATGTCTGGGTGAAAGTATTAACACAGGACCGACAGTGATGGGGCTTATGGTTACATGTATGAAGTCGGCAGGGATGAAGAGCTCGACTGCAAACCTGCGTTATCGCAGTGCACCCTCACATTTGTCTCCTCTGACCTGCAGACAAAGCTGGAACCGCAGCAACGGTGACGCCTGCGTTCAGTGAGGCAGAACCGGGCGCCGTGTCCCCGAGCACCTGCGATGACTTTGCGCGCTGGTTGAGACTCGAGCTCGTGCTGGAGCTGCATTTTTTTAAAAAACCGACTGAGTCATGCTTTTCAGGAAAGAAAGAAAGCCTGATGAGGGAGAGAGCTTTTTGGAGATGACGATGCACCACAGGCTAAATGAACTGCAGTAAGTGTCAGCAGCTGTTTGCGGGGATCTCATCCTTGCAGGCCTGTGTTCAAAACAACAGATCCAGGAGGAGAGAAGGTGATTTTTTAAAACTTCATTACCCAGGCTTCTCACGGGCCTCGTTATTTTGGTGTGCGGGACGTTTTATGGGTCAGAGACGTGATCCAGACGTCCTGCACCAGTCGTGGAAAACTCACCGTCCAGCGCTGCAATTCTCTCCGTCCAAATCTGGATGAAGAGGTCTGGGCAGATTACTCCCCTGAGGCTGCCATGATCCATTCAGCTAATCCTGATCATAGTGAGTTGGCTGTGCACCAATCTCACTGCAGGCCGCACACCCCCACCTCCAGTACAGCAATGAGATTGACCTACCTTTTAATTTGGGATTAGACGCGAGGTTTTATTGTGACCAATGAGAATTTCATCCTGCGATAATCAGCATTTGAGAGAATAAAGGGAATAAATCTGACAGTAAAGAGATTTATCTGCTTAGCTTCACATTAGAGTTGATTCTGGAGACGTTCGGCTGCAAAGTGACACGATCAAGTTTTCTTTAGAATGGCCTGATTCCACTCTACTGTACTTAAGGTTGTGTCTGTCGTTAAACTTTCCATATGTCCTGGTCAAACAAAGTCACGTGTAATCTGTCGTCAGCGAGTTCAGTGCGCCGCCGCCGTGCCTGTTGACAGTTCGGCTGTGGCAGATCGGCGTTAGTGCGACCAGCATCTGCTTCTGGCAGCGGAGGCGGAGGGGAGATTAGATTTTGCCGTGTTTGCTGGCTCTGCAGCTCCGGCGCAGGCCTCGGCCTTTAATCGGCGCTGGCAAATGGCCTCCCTGAAGGCGGCTGGCGTTGACAGGACTGTCTGCGCCCCTCCGAGCTTCCACTCCCTCCGGTGGTCTCCCCCTCTCTCCTCTCTCTTAACCTCACCTCTTATCTCTTGCAGCGACTCTGTGCTCCTCGGTTCTCCACGTTCTGTGAAAATTTAAAATGACCTCACGACCGCCGCGTTAGATGTTCCACACTGACGGGCTGATTACAGTCCTCCTGATGGCTCATTCTAACCCCCCCACCCCAAACACGACGAGCTAATGACGGGACTGAGGAGGAGATGTGATGTGGGAAAGAGCTGCTGCTGCCTCCCTCTCTTCCTCTAGTTTTTTTTTTAAGTGGTTTCAGAACCGTATGACTGCATCCTTCATGATTCAGCCTCACGACATCCTCTGCGGTCGCTCTGAGGTCTGGCGATCATGTCAGGGAGCCTCCTGACATCAGTGTGGTCACCTTGGTTTGCTTTAGTGGTTTCATTTATTTACTTCTTCGAGGATGTGTTCAGAATGCTAACATGCTAAATTGTCTATATGCCGGACTGGATTTTAAACCATGAGCTCAGAGATTCTCGATATGATGATGTTCATCATTTTACAATAAAGAAGCTTTAACACTTATTTCCCTCTTATGCAGACACGACTCTCAGTGTCGTCAGATCACTGTGGCCCCCTTTGCACAAAAAGGAAGTGAACGTACATTTGCGTCCACACACACAACGCTCGGCTGATCGAGCTTTGATTTGATTCTGATCTGAGGCTTTTGGTTCCAAAGTTTGCAGCGAGGGGAAACTGTGTAGTGCGAGGAGGAAGGATTCCCAGGATCTCTAACGCTCATTCATCCTGACACCTCCCGTAGCTGAAGACTGGGATCTGTGCGAGCCTCTTGAATATGAAGATATTTCATTTCATGTGGTTTGAGGTTTTAGAAACCAGCAGAGAATTAGGATTTGCTTTTTTCTCTGCTTGTCTGGCCTTCTACAGTCTCTCTTTCTCCCCCCTCCGAGTGTGTCTCTCACCTCCTCTCCCCCTCTCGTTTCCCCCCCCCTCACCGCCTTTGTCTCAGTGCTGCTGCTGCAGCGGGCCTTGCCTGCAAATGAGCACTGGAACAGAGCGATTATTCAGCCCGGTGCGAGCCCCTGCGCCCCTGCTTCCACACAGTGCTCATGCACGTGTGGACTCACGCTGCTGCTCTCGCTCCTGCGTCTTTGTGCATCTGAGCAAAAGAACATTTTCAGCATTTTTACAGTTGAGACAAAAAGAACGAGGAGAATCTGGACGTTTCCTGGACGGAGACGGTCTTTTATCTCTGAACTCAATTCCCTTTGGGGGGGGGGGGGGGGGGGGGAGGATGAGCTTCCTATCCCTTTCAAACATGAATGAATGTGACACACAAACATACACACACACATTTCTTCTTCAATCTTCCACCCCACCCCCAACTCCACCAGCCCTTCCCCAGTGCAGTGCAGACACTGGCTGAGCGTGTGTGTGTGTGAAGAAAACCCATCAGCCCTCTCTGTCAGTGCGACGCTGCCCCTCTCTTGACTCTTCTCTTTCTGTCTCGTCCTTCTCTGCAGAAGCTGCTGCCGTGCCCCCTCCCTCCGTCACCACCAGCGCCACCTTGTGCCCTCTCTGCAGACGATAAGCTGTCATAACCGCCCCGACCCCTCCAGGTAAGATTTTACATCTTTCAAATTGTTTTGTTGACAGAAACTGGCGCCTCTCTAATCTCTTCTTTATCAGGAGGTTTCCTTTGTTTGCACAGATTCTCATTAGTGAGGATATTTGCCTTTGACATATTCAAACAATCTTGTGAAACAGCTGATGTTGTGATAGGCCTCGGGGCCGCCTCTGTGTTTTGATGACCTTACTCCCCTCCCTCGTCTAGACAGATTATTCAGCAGGACAGCGCAGCTCACCCTGGGTTCGCTGTCGCTCTAGAAAAAAACCCTGATCTCATGCGATTTCTGCTCCCCGGAAGAAAAACGCGATATCCGTTGGAAACAGCTTCGGCTGCGATTGTATTCAGAGGCCGGGGGCCGCGATGGCATGTGGCCGCTGGCGGTTAGCGACTCGTAGCCAACAGATTGTCGATGGTTTCGCCGTGGGAGTGACGCCAAGATGGGCGAGACCACGGGACCCGTTACTCCGCCCGTCGGCGTCGGCAGAGCCGTCACAAGTTGGCTGGAGGCTCTGGAGGAGTTTCAGAGCTGACAGGTGGTTTCTGCAGCGAGCAGGTGGTGATGGAGTGATGGTGAATCTGACTCCCTGTCCTTCACCCCCCCCCCATTTGTTTGTTTTGTTATCTCTTCTCTTCTTTCCTTCTCTTCTTTCCTTCTCTTCTCTTCTCTTCTTCTCTTTCACACTCCTGATTCCTGATGAACGCCATGAAGATCTTGACCTTATTAAAACTAAAGCTGAAGTATTGCGATTAGTTCCCTGGTATCTGTGTGTTAGACGTCACCTGGATGTCCGTCACACACAGCAACACGTCCTCCCCTCCCCTCCCCTCCCCTCCCCTCCCCTCCCCTCTCTCTCTGTCTGCCTGTGTGGTTGCCGGGCAGCACTCAGGCGAGCTGTCTTTTCCCGGGAACTGACTCAGGGTGACACGCCATGGCGTAGGAGGGGAGGACAGGACAGGACAGGGGGGGGGTGGGTCACACACTGAGTCCCCGCAGTCACCGTCCCCTTTTTTTTCCGCTGCGTCACTCTTCAACTTCTCGTGCCCTCGCTTTGAGGTCGTCGCCTGGCGTGGAGGCCGCCGTGCGGCCCGGGTCACCAACTGTTGCTGCGCTCGCAGGGCAAAACAAGTGGGAGAGGAGGAGGGGACATTGTTTTGGAGTCAACGCCACCGCTGGTTCCAACTGCTGTTTGACAGAGAGGCATTTGAAATGTCACGTGTGTGAGAGGACGTTGTTTCATTAGCTGAGATACATTTAACCCTAGGATGTACCTTCAGCCTCTGCAGTGCATCATGGGAAGTGAAGGATCTGGTGTTTTTAGTTTTATATTGGACTGAAATTCCGGATATGTTTTATTTCAGTGGTCACGTAAAGTATCCAGCTGCCACGAGAGAAATTTAACTCATCCACCTTCAACATCGACCAAAACCAGAAGCTGAGATTTGTGTGTAACGCGCTGCAGGTGACCTTCACAACTCGACCTTGCAGCCGAGGCGCCGCCCTCGACTTTGACAGAACAGCCCTGAAGGGTGCGTTGACATGTGATATGAAGCTGCGTGTCAGAGACGAGGTGAACCACGGAGGCAGGAGCAGCTGAATGGAACGGACGGAATGGGATGTTACAGACGGCTCGTGTTGTTTAAGAAATTCGTGTTGACGGAAGATCGGCACTTTTCATATTTGTAATGTCAGGAGAAGAATATGATGATAGTGTAGCGTGCATACAAACTGTAGATCAGATTGTAGTCATGCTCATCCATTAAATTAATAACTGTGAATAAACAACTTCAGAATCTTCTTTAAACCTTTAGACCTTTGAGCATGAGCAGAAGCATGAATCAGAGGAAAGTATTAAATATAACAGTTGAGTCTGGAACACTGAGATCCAAACATGAAGATGTCCTCGAGCCGTTCCACCTTAGAGCCCACACTGTTCATTTGTACGGCCCCTGCGGACCACCCTGTCTGAACATGACTGATGAATGTGTGTGTGTTGCTGCGAGGCCTTTACGTGTCGTAGCGCAGCTGCTGCCTGGTTTTCATGACGCTGCAGGATGAGGTTAAGATTGGAGACGAGGGCAAAGAGGGAGTTTGCTTGTAGATGTTTTACTTCCTGATATCTATATCTGGTTAGTCTGTCCCTCTTCTCTGTCGAGGGGCATCCTCTCTCTTTGCACCTGTAAGGTTCCAGCGATTAGACAGAGTCGTCCTGCAGAATACAGGAGCTCGGGACGACACACACACACACAGTTAATCAATTATTTACAGGCAGTGAAGAGATAATGAGAAGCCTCAACTGCAAATCTGACACGTTTCTCAACACACGGAATCTGTTTATCGATTGCAGCTGCAGGATGTTAAAGGAATAATGTTGTTTTTTTGTTGAGTTGAATTTTGAAATCACGCATCGTATTATTTTTGGATGCGTCCGTGCACTTGAACATCCTTCACCCAAACTCCAGCTTCTCTTATCTGATGTGTCAAACGTGCATGTGTTGTGTTGTTTGTGTTGTTAGGAGGCGTGTGCCGGCCTCGGGGTGTGCGTGTCTGTGTGTGTCTGTCTGTGGGGAGACGGAGGCTGTCTATGTGAATTATAGATGAGGGAACGGGGGCGATGGCCAAGTTAAAAAGGGGAGAAACCGAGACCTCAGAGGAAAGACTGAGAGGCTCTGTCGGATTTTTACAGGCCGAACCTCGAGGTTGAGCCACAAACGCAGTCTGAGGAAATCTCTGCAGCTTCAGCCGGCGTGCAATCACCATAAATCATCACATTCACTCCTCTTAGTTTCCGTTTTTACACAAATCAGTGTGTGGGTCTTTAGAAAAAGGGTTTTCTGTTTCACTTAAGTGTCCCGGTAAGACCCCGAGTGACACTTGGATGGTTTTAAATACAGCTGCAGTTCCTCTTAGTTCCCAGTTTAGCATTCAGCAGGAGGCAGCAGTAAGAACTAAGCCTTCCAGTGACATGATAAAACCCCCGGAGGACAAATTGGATGTCCTCAGGGAAATGGAAATTTGAGCCTTTAATAAAGATAATATAAAATGTGAAATATCGGAGAAGGAAAGAAAACTTTGGTGCATTTACGTTTAAAGTTAAATTCTGGTTTGTCATGCATCGCCACAGAACTCTGCATCCCTCTGATTCTGCAACAGGCTCCTTGTAAACACAGTCGCCTGGTTGATCACACTTGGACTCTGTTTAACTGGAATTGAATCCAGGTGCATTGAGCTGTTGTTGTTTTTACTGCCTTCCTCTCGGTGCACGTCGCTCTCCCACGGTGCCGGACGAGCTTCAAGTGCTGAAAATCAATCCAGAGCCCATGAAGAGTTACGACTCGTGTCATGATCGATGCGATTCCTTTATTTATTATTTGAATGCATCCTGAAGTCTGCAGGATTGAGTCTTGAGCCTTTTAGCGGCGTGCAGAGATTAGGACTCATTTTCTGTTTGATGAAGTCTGTGGATTAGGTCCTGACCTCCTTCCCCTCCTTCATCTCTCTTTGACTCTTCCCTCCGTCTCTTCTGCTCTGTCTTCGACCCGCTTGGCCTCTGTCCACCCTGGAGGAACATGCAGGTCAACTAGAAACGCAGAGTCGAGCGTGTTCCTTCTTTCCAGGGACTCGAGATGAATCGCTCGTTTGTTCATCCCTGTTTTATTTTTTTTCTTCCGTTAAGTCGAGCGACAACACGAGCTGCTGGGTTTGATCGTCTGCGTCTGATGAGCTTGTGGAGAAATTATCTGCAAAAGTTCTAATTAATGAGTTTGGAGTTAAGATATACGACGATTAGAAAATCAGAAAGTGGCTGAGGCGTCAAGTTTTTTGCAGAAAGTGTAGCTATGTATGATTTCATTAATCCCTTTTCCTCCTCATCTCATCTGAATCGCATTAATGTGTTCATTGGTTTCACTCTAAATCTCCGTATGAGTGAATTCATGATGAGTTTCTATCAGTCCGATGAAAAACGTGGCGTCACGAGGGACGGATCATTTACTCTGACGGTTTGAAACTTGTCTTAAGGTATAAATCTTTTCCTCTTGATATTTTTGGGCAGAGCTGTAACTCCACATCTCTTTCTATCTCTCCATCTTCCTCTCTCTTCATCCCTTTCTTTACTTGGCGGATCTTCACCGCCTGGCTGTGCAGTCTCTCCCCTGAAGAGACATTATTTCCTGTCTGACCTCGGTTTCCTTCTTTTCTCCTTTTTTTTCTGTGTCTCTTCCATCAAATTAACTCGCCTCCCTGCTTTTTGCCTCCTCCTCTGTGTTTGCAGACGGAGAACAGATCAGATTAAATAACCTCATAAATCACTGCAGAGACATTAAAATGCTTTGAAGTCGTTTTTTATTGGATTTTAATTTAATTTGTCAAATCATACAAATCAAAGTCATCCGTCCTTCACTCGAAAATCTAATACCGACTGATATTTTTACGATTAAGATCATTTACCTGTGTGTTTTTGTTTCCAATCTTTTTTAGAAATAATGTGTGACCTCCCTTATTTTGATTTTGTCGTAATTAACAGGAAAACAGATATTTTCAACAATTAGTTTGAGTTAAATTTCAAACTGAATTCGTTCTTTAATGTGAGAATGATTCCTCCTGTGTGATGTCTGTTTCCCTCGCCTCTTCACTCCAGGCCTCTTCTCCTCTCTCCTCTAATAAATCAACCTCCTTCCTGTTTGGAGAATCTCCGCCTCTCTTTGCTTCATCCATATCTCCTTCTCTCTCTCTCTCTCCGTCCAACTGCCTGTTTTTTGGCCCCCCCCCACTGCTCCTTTCACACTGTTTTAATGTTAACAGGATGCTCTGGAGTTCCACCTCCTCACGGTCCCACAGCAGAGCTAACGTGCAAATCTGTCTTCCCTCGCGGGCGGATGTAAGCCCCTAACTCATCCTCTGGCTCGGCCCCAGTTGACCAATCCAGGAATTTGACGAATCTTGAAAACGTCTCGCTGCAGTGGAGTCTGTCTGGTTGGCACACGGAGGACACGTTCACTTGTAATCACTTGTTTATGGAAAATAATGTCTCTCTTGGATTGTTATCATCTTTTTTTTTTTCTTCCTCTCGTTCTCATCTTTCCATTTTGTTTAAGTTTTTAGTCGAAGCATCTGAACATGTTTGGTTTTTTTAACGGTTTCTCTGAATTCCTCTCAAACTAAACCTGGAAAACCTGATGCTTTAACTTTCTTTTTTGAAATTAGATTTTCTGCTTTTGTGCCACAGAATCTTCAAATGCTTCGTATCTCTTAAATCTGTACAACCTCAGTAAAAAGGTTCTGGAAGTAAATAAACCACAATAAATCGAATTGAAATCATGTGAGACAGTTTAGAATTAAACTTAATAAACACGTAGAGCATACAGATTCAAGAGGTTTCTAAATAAATAACTAATATCTCAGCTGTCATCATCGTGAGCGAGCAACGTATTGAGTTAGAAAACAGAGCTCTTGACTTTCAGCTGCAAAAAGGTTTTTATTTTATTTTACATTGATTCAAACTCGGCACAAAAAAGTCAAAAGATGCAAATGAGAAAATCAAACATCTCTGTGGGATATTTAACATGTGAGGAGAATAACACAGTAAATCTCAATATGAAACACTTTCACATTAACTTGCAGGGAGACGACAAAGGCATGTGTTGTGACGGTGCACGTGCGCACGCCTGAGCGCACACACACTCTGGATAGATGAGATTATTTTCGGCTTTGTTGTCGTGTACAGACGATCAGCGGCAGCTTAAAAGAGCCACACTGAGGTTTGGATTAATGTTGCTGGCAGAGTCTCGGTGACCGGATCTGAGGTTTTCCTGCAGAATTGGGAAACTTTTGAAGTCTGGTCTCTTTTGTCCGCTGGTTGGATTTAACCTATCTCACATTTTAATGGCATGCATAATCCATCTTTCAGGGTCATCGCAGAAACATTGTAATGCTCTGTGACGCCTCTCGATCTCGGCCGTGGGCCGTGGGATGGTTTTGATTGGCTTTGGTCTCACAAACCTCAGTGGTCAGAGCTGAGCCGCTGCCTCAGGCTGAACATGAAGCCCAGATGATTCTGGGCTCAGAGGTCAGAGCGTAAAGATGGCGCCGAGTCAAACGAGCTAAGGATGGTCTTGTTTTCTTTCCCCTTGTGATGATGAGAGTGGAGCTTCAGCTCAATGGTTTCCTGTCTTGTCTCCTCCAGGCAGATCTGAGCAGACACTCGTCCGTCTCGTCCGTCAGTGAAGACACATCTTCAAGTCAGAGGTGAGTTGACAAAGACAACATGGACGCTGCACAGTGACCGTGTGAACTTTAATTTCAATGCACAAGTTGGAGGCTTTAACGTAAACGCTCGCGGGGCAACGCCACCGTTCCGCAGCTAAAACCACACGTTGTTTGAACGCAGCTTTTAAAGTTCGGCGTCTCGTCTCACTCCAGAGCAACTTAAAGAAAAACACAGAAGTCTGGTCGGCTGCCAGACGCTAAGCTACTCATCCACTCCCGGGACTTTTCACACTCGCTTTTCCCATGACTCATCGGGGCCTGGGAGTCAGATGTAAGTGGCCGCACTCAGCCGGATGATTAGCCTGGCTGTTTATGAATGTATAATAGAGGGACGGGGTCAGGGAGGGAGGGAGGGGGGGGGGGATACGGGCAGATTGTTTGCGTTGATGTCATTGGAGATATTTTCCCCCCTCCCCCTTAAAAAAAAAAAAAAAAAGAAGTAGTGATTCAGTTGAAACTCCAGTCTGGTTTTTTTTTTTTTTTACAGTTTGAGTTACACGACAGGAAATGAAAAGACGGAGCGAGGAGCTAAATGTAGATTCTGAGAGTAAATGTTGTTTCAGAGGAGCCTCGTGTTTGTGTGTGTGTGCGTCTATATTTAGCTCCTGTTAACAATGAGTTCGCTCTGTGGCGTGGCGTTGTGGGTTTGTGGATGCGTTCGGGGGCGTCAGAGAGACGGTGTGTTTATTTGTGTGTGTGGTTGAGATTGTGGGGTTTGGTGCATGTGTCAGGCGTGTGTGTGTGTGTGTGTGTATGGGCGTGAGCAGGGAGACGCCTCAGCTGTGACTCAAACAGAAAAAGCTGAACGTGTTTAAAGCTGCAAGAATTGATTATTTATATTGATGATTGTTAATTTGTCAGTTGTTTTGTAAAATGTCAAAGACACAGATCAGATTCTCCCACATTCAAAGCTCACAACCTTTTTTTTTGAGACTTTAAAGAATCTGAAATGATAAGTCATTATTTATCAGTCGACAGTGATGTTAGAAGGAACCTCCGCCATCAACGCCCAGCTATCAGAGTATTGATGAATTAAAAGGCTCGGCCTCCATTTGTGTCAGTAACGACGCACCCCCTCACCCACCCCCTCACCCCCTCACCCCCTCACGCCTGCAGGGACTGGTGACCTATTTCCAGATCCATAACATGGTCAAAGTGCAGCTCTGTGCCGCCACCGCCGCCGCCATTCTCCTCCTGACCGCCACCAGCCCGGCCCCTCCCCTCCCTCCCCTCCTCTGGGTCTCATGTTGCCATGGGAACGCTGACATCACTGCGGGGCAGGGATGGTGCGTGCCAGGAAGCATCGACTTGTGCGAAGAGGCTGAAGGTACCGAGGAGGGGATGACACAGCAGTCAGCTCCAGTCGGCTCAATTCTTTAATCGTCTTAAAGGGGAAACAGCAGGATGAATGAATATCCCTTTATTTGTCACAGCAAAATAATTAGCAAATTATAATTATCAATTAATAATTGTCATTTGCAGTTTTTAACTCAATTAACTAATTTTCTATCTCGAAAATTGTATGTAGAAATAAATTCCTCCCACCCTCAAAGTAGTGGAGAGTTTTCATGGGGACTATTTCTCCTCTCTCCTCTCTCCTCCCTCCTCCCTCCTCCATGGTGGAGTCCTTCAAGTTTTCCGGTCAGTAGATTCTTCAGCAGATCTGAAGACTGTGATGCTGCAGAGGCCTCAGTACAAACTGACTCCTAGAATGCAGATGCTGTGTTTATTGAATAAAACGCTGTAATCAGAGTTTCTAATGTATAAACCAAAGAAAACAACACGTGAGTGTGTTTTATCATATGAAACACATGAACCAGCCTGATTTGCAGGCCTGTCGTTTTCTTTTCAAATATAAAATTATGTTGCTGACTCACCGAGTGACCTGTTGGCCGAGTGTCACCACTTCCTGTATCCTTCATCTCAAACTTATCAAATTAAAAGCACTGAATCTTTCCAGTTTCCTGGAAATCTGTAGTTTTTGCGTCGTCAAACAAACAAACAGGAGGAAACACGACGGTGGTAAAAACTGGCAGATAAATCAATAATGAAAATTGGTTCTTACTCCTTTAGTTGCAGCTTTGATGCTAACTGAATTTGCAGTTTCATAAAATCGTTCTGATCTGATCAGGTCTCATCACATGATTCTCCTCAGATCTACCAACGCCTCGTCGGTCCTGAAGAAAGTGTAAACCCCGACACTCACTTTTAAAACTTTTATTCATATTTTTTTCATCTGAGGTTTTTAGTGATAATGAAAAGCTTTGTCAGAAAGTATTCACATAATCCCAGTGCACCTGTACTGCCTGTATTACGGTACCTAATCTGTGAGGAGTGGAATCATCCCTGAATCTCTTGTAAGCAGGAGTGTGTGTGTGTGTGTGTGTGTGTGTGTGTGTTCATTCACACTTCACTGGTTATGCTTCAGTCCCGCACACGTTCCTGCTGAGTCAACAAAACTTAATCCGCTCGTCTGCCGAGTGGGAGGAAGAAGAAGAGGAGGAGGAGGAGACCGGGTTAATTACAGGTCACGACAACCTTGCTGTCGTCCTCCTCGTCAGTGTGACACTTACCCATCATCCCCTTCTACAAACCATACAGCATTCATGCATGTTCTCCGATTCACTACTACTAAACTAAAGCCCAGCAGGATTTTGCGACAGAATCATGCTTAAAACTATTATTTTCATTATCGATTACTCCGCAGATTATTCTCTTCATTAATCAATTTAAAGTTTAGTCGATAAAATGTCAGAACTTTGTGAAAAAGGTAAAGTTCTTTTGTCCAATCAGCCCTCAAATGAATTTACTACTGGAAACCAGCAAATATTCCAACTTCTGTGTTCTCTGTAAACACTGGCTGATGTATTGTGAATTATTTATGGGAAAACAAAGCAGTGACCTCCTTATTGTATTTTAGTTAACAAACTATTCAAGCCAGCCGGACAAAAGGAGGAGGAGGCAGAAGCGTATTATCTCCAGTGAATAGAAGGTCACCGAGATTCTGAGAATAAGAGAAACTGAAAATAAAAATCAAAAGTTGAAAGTTTAAATAATGTACAAGTAAAGAAAAGACAACATGAAGACATCAGATGTGTAAAATACAGATTCTACTTTAATTCAACACGAGTGAGAACTGATACACACACACACACACACACACACACTGAGGATTAAGGCCAGGTTGGCCCACTGAGAGGCTGCCAGAGATTCCATCCTCCCTCCTAAATGGATGGTGACATTCCGATGAGAGCGGCGCTCCACGGAGGCGTGATGGCTGACCCAGATCAGGGTGGGGCTGGTGGAAAGAAGGGTGGGGGGGGGGTGCGAGCTGCAGACAGGGAGGGAAGTAAGGTCAGATTAAGGCTGGGGTGCGGTGGCGCCGGTGGAGAAAGAGGAGGGATGCTCGGGCTGGAAGGTAAAGTGAAGAGTGAGACAAAATAACAAGAGGTGGGGGGGGGGGGGGACGTGGAAGTCAGACGAGCCTCAGGCCTCCTCCTCACCTTCTCCCCCCCCCCTCTGTGAGAGACGAGGCCGCCAAGGTTGAGTCGAGGACGTGATGAGATGTGACGGGTCTCTTTTGACTGGTGGTGCTGTTGATTTAACCCCGTCAGCATCAGGACTGTGTGACTCTGGTTTCCTCTGCGGAAACAACTCAAACTTCAATTTCACAGATCGTGATTCTACAGCTGATTTCTAATGATTTCATCTGCAGAAACTACACAACCCATCCGCTCAAGGCCTAAAACACTGGGCGGAGGTATTCGTCCTTCACGTGAACAAGTCCTTCAAAAAACATTCCCTCCAAAAACTAGAACCAATGAAAGGGGCTCGAGGAGTCCTCGTGGCTCAGGCCTCTCAGTGTCTCTGCTGCTCTGTAGTGTTGTGATCTATTTTTTGTCGTTTTTCTCTTTTTCTATCAAAGCAGCTTTTGTGTCTTCCTTCTCAGGGACAGTGTGTGAACGCAGACTGGGGCACGTTGTTTCCAAAACAGCAGCTGGAAGCAGATCAGCTCTAAACCACCATCAGTCTGTCAGAGCACCAGTTTTCTTCCTTAGCAACAGCTGCGACTGTAGACGGAGCCCTGGGCTGAGATTTTTACTCTCAGACAGTTTGGCCCACTATCACCACAGTGTCAGTGGGTCTTTTTTCTTCTTTCCCTCCTCCCTCCTTCTCTCTCTCTCTCTCCTCTGATCCTCACATCTTCCCACTGCAGCAGACATTAGTCCACATCACCGAGAGCCTGTCGCCATGCAGCACTGCAGGGGAGGAGGGATGGGCTGGAAGAGAGAGAGAGGGGCGAGGAGGGGTACACGGGCCGACACCAGTATTTTTCACATATGGGCTGACAGTGGAAAAGAGGAGAAAATAAGAGGAGGAGAAGAAAAAAAAAAGCAGCTTGAGAAAGACAAAGATTTAAAGGAAGTGCTGAGAGCTGCTGGTGGTGACGAGGAAAAACAGGTTGTTATGATGGAATTAGCTGCAGCTGCTCGATGATAATGATGCAGCTTATTAACGAGGGAGGGTCGTCCTGTTAATCGTGTTGGAACAGCAGCGTTGTGTGTTTCCTGTGGGGGGGGGGCTGCATGCACGAGGGTCCCCGCTCGAGTAGATGGCGTCTTTTGTTGTTATTGAAATGAATGAGGGGGGGGGGGGGGCGGGTGTTGCGCTCCACCTAATATGTGCAATTATGTGTCTGTAGGTGTGTGTGTGTGTATTTTTCAAACCCATCTGCCGGATCCCCCCACCCCCACCCCACCCCAACCATAAGACCGGTGCTGGTTGCCGTGGTAACCTCCTCCTTATCACCGGTGGTGAGGGGATGTGAAGGGTGTGTCCGCATCTTTCCTTTTTTCATTCTACATTTTATAAGCTGCGTGTTGTCGGGCATTTCTTTTTTTATTCTGGGATGATTTGGTTTATATTTAAACCTTGCATCAAGTGTGTGTGTGTGTGTGTGTGTGTGTGTGTGTGTGTGTGTGTGTGTGTGTGTGTGTGTGGGGCACAGACGGCTGCAGAATCTCTCACCACGTCGACTAAATCCAAACACACGGTCCGTCTGTGGGAGTCGTGTGAAATGTAAAGTCAGTGAATTACGAGCGTTGAGATGCAGAGATGTTGTCTCTCTGCTTCCTCAGCACGTGGACGCTGAGACAAAGACAAAGCCGGCGGAGCAGCAGCAGCGTGGCTCCTTACCTCCCTCTAGTGACTGCTTTGCAACATCATATGAGGATGCTTCAGAGGATTCCCTCTTTTTGTTTTTGCCCTCCTCATCCTCATCCCTCATCCTCATCTTCTCTGTCTTTCGCCAGGTGACCCGTCCCCTCCCCGGCGTCCCGGCAGACAGGCATGGCAGACGGTCGGCAGCCAGACGAGCACTGGGCCTCCAACGGCCAAGAGAACGGCGAGAACGGCTACTCCGCCTACAGCTCTGGCTACAGGGAGAACGGATACCACGGCGGGGCGGCTGCACATCCTGGAACGACAGGTACGGACGTGGCGTGTTTGACTCACTGAGACATTGAGTGGACTGCACAGTCCGCACGCTGCCAGATGGCAGTGAGGGGGGGGGGGGGGGGAAATGTGATTGGTCGTGCAGGGCCAGAGAAGAGCGATCAATCCTTCCAACAGTTTCCTATTTGAATGAACAGTCTGCTGCAGCGCTGACAAAAGGCCAGAGAGTCCATTACATTTTGCTTTGGACTCTCTTCCTCTTCTTTCTTTCAAAGGTGCACAGGATGGAGAGACATCGGAAGAGTAGAAAGAAAGAGAGGAGGAAATTAAAGAAGGAAAAAAACAGGATGATAGATGGAGAAAAGCTTCTTATTCGGGGGCAAACTTCTCATGTTGGTGCATGTTTGGTTGTTTTCCTTTGTTAAATCTGAATCTTGAGCTGCTCTCGTAAGAACATGTGATGTTTTTAAGGTAAGTTTGTGTTTTATAATCTGCACCGGAGAAAAAGCAAACTAGTCACTTATCAAACCCCAGAGGATTGTGGGATTTCCGCTCTGCATCAAACACGCCACCGGCGTTATTAGTGGGTTATTCGTTTTTCATTTCCTTCCTTCCATCCACGTCTTGTCTTCCCTGTGTGTGTCTCTCTCTCTCTCTGTCTCTCTCCCTTCGCAGTGGATGACTCAGCCAATTTGCCTCCCTCCCCTCCCCCCTCTCCATCCGCTGAGCAGATCGGGCCCGTGGCACAAGGTACACACACGTATGCCCACACCAGACCCTCCAGCATGAGAGTGTGAATGGTGGAAAAAGACAAAGACGCCGCCGATCAAATGTGTGCGTCTTGAGAATTTGGGTCTCGAGACGAGGCAGCCACTCCTCCTCCTTTCTTCTTCTTCTTTGATTTTTAGTTTCTGCTGCTCTGCATGTCCACTGATCACCTTTAAGACGTCTGCAGGATGTCCCACTGTGTCCTGTCCACTTTGGTCCAATATCACTTTAAAGCTAAAACACTTACATCCTCCCCTCGCTTCACGTAACCTGCCACTGGAGCCCGTCACCTCATCCGGCTGCCTCCCCCTTCTCACCATCTCCTCTGCGCTTCTTTTTCCTCACTTTGTCTTTTGAGTTTGTGAATCACTCATCTGCTTCCGGCTCTCGGGAAAACAACAACAAGTGTTTTCTAATCGTTTCCTCTGTGCATGTGGCATGCAATCAACAAAATGTAGAAGTAGATTAAGTAGATCTCAAAACCTCCGCCAAGGCCCAACGGTCCCCTGATGAAGCCATGTTTTAATTAAGCAGATCCAGGTTTGTATGTAAATATACCTGAGTTTTAAATCTTCCTGGGCCCTGGTTGGTGAAGGCAAACTACCAGAGAATACATACATCGGTATGTTTTGTCTCATCCTGCAGACGAACAAACAAACAATATAACCTTGGTGGAGGTACTCATATCGTCCCACTGCATGTTTTATTACAGAACAAATCCTCAGGGACTTTCCCCTCAAACTTCAACTCTTTAAATATATTTGATGATGTAGCTTTGCTTGTGTTCCTGAATATTTATAAATACCTAAGTGTTGATTGCATCCCATACATCGCCATCGGAGCTGAAAGTGTCAAACCATGTGACCCCAGTTTTGTCGTCCTCCATGTCTCATCCATGTGTCTCCCTCCTTTCCTGCTCGAAGAAGATAAAGTAGAGAAGGAGGAGGAGGAGGAGGAGGAGGCTGCTCCCGACAGGCACCAGGAGGAGGTGACATATGAGCAGCCGGGAGACTCGCTCTTAGAGCAGACAGATTATTTAGCAGAGCCCCAGCAGACACCTGAGGTCCTCAATGGAGGAGCTCATCCAGGTGAACGCAGCTCGTCTCCAAAAGGTGTGTGTGTGTGTTTGTGATTTAACTTGACTCGTAAATGTGCGACTGATCTTTTCCTACTTTGCATGATCCTCTCGTGCTCTGTTATCGGACACGGAGACTTTGATTTCCAAAGCGTGATGCGACTCAGGCTTTGCTGCCGACCTTCCTCCAGCTTCTTTGCTCTTCAGCTTCTGCTTCAATACCTGAAGTCGCTGTTTGCAAAGTGACACAACACAACACTTTGATTTTGTTGCTCTTCTCATGCCATTTGCTTTCCATCGGAGCGACATTAGAAAACCTGATCAACCACGTTGCGGTTGATCACCTCTCTGCCCTCGTGTATTGCCAGCTACATTGCAAATGCAGATATCACTGTGTGAACTGTCAAGCATCGTAGATTTGAGTGTATTCTTTGTATTTGTATGTGGATCCTGCTGGAATACTGTGTCTCTGAGAATGCCCACGTGTTCGGGTACTTCATGGATCAGTCTATTTTACGGCTGTTGTGTATCTGTCACTTTGAGTTTTGATGTTGTTTTCATTTCATCCCGAGGCGAAGGATAATCCTGTTTTCCTATTGTTACTAAGATCACTTCTAATCCACACTCATTGGACATGTCTCATCTTTATCTATTAATGATTCACTATGAGTCCCCTTTATAAATTCACTTCACTAACTGCGAAAACTAAAAGTATTTCCCCTGTGTATTGCAATAGGAATTCAAAACATTTCTATTCATTTATTTCTCGTCATCTAACGTCATGCAACTCATCCCTTCATTCCAGTTCTGCACGCTGTCGTAGGTGCTGTACTTCCCCCCCCGCGCTGTGTGTTTTGCCTGATGGAGAGCTACTGTATCTGTGTGCAGACGGCCTCCGCTTCTCTGTATTGGCTTTTTGTGGATGCTGCTAGCGAAAGCTTTTAGGTAGCGTGACTCGGAGATGCACAGAGTTGTACAGTGTCCTTGAACTCGCAGCCCGGCCGGAAGAAGAGTGTCTCAGTCAGGTGT
Source organism: Paralichthys olivaceus (assembly GCF_024713975.1). Taxonomy (NCBI): domain Eukaryota; kingdom Metazoa; phylum Chordata; class Actinopteri; order Pleuronectiformes; family Paralichthyidae; genus Paralichthys; species Paralichthys olivaceus. Next base: position 12,900,401 of record NC_091116.1, read on the forward strand.
GTTGTGAGTCTGCGATGAAAGAAGACGAACCGCAGGTGTCGCCGTTGCACGCGAAGCAGGTGGTTGTTGAGGAAGCGAGTCCTGAAGGAGAAGAAGTTGCCTCGAGCGAACCTCCTCCTCCGTCTGTGAAAGATAAAGACGTGCCCTCGATAGAAGTGGGAAGAAAAGATGAAGTAGAAGAGTCCAAAGAGGTGAAAGAGTCAGAAGAGTCGTCGCCAAGCAAAGACAAACCACAGACAGCTGACTCGATGAATAAGGACCAAGATGGAGGTGACATCATATTGCAAGAGACACAAGTGACTGATGTTCAAAACGTCCAATCGAGTCCAGAACCGGGTGCAGAGTCCAAAAGCACAGCTGGGGTGTTGGAAGAACAGAAACCAGGAGCTGCCACTTACTTTGAGACGTCCTCAAAACTCCACGGAGACCAGTCACCGCAAACTCAGAGCTATTACGAGCTCAGCACAGCGGCAGAGACGGAATTAAGAGAACCTGAAAATGTGATGCAAGAGGAGGAAGAGGAGGGGACAGTGAAGACGTCCAGCTGTAAAGTGTCTTTCGAGCAGAGAAGCCTCTCGTTGAACATTAACATCGGATCCTCTGAGAAGACGTCCAGCTCCTTCTCCGAGAGTTTGTGTCCAATCAGCGGAAGTTTCGATGAATCCGACGTCCACCCTGCAACGCCGACCGTGGAGAGCCATAACCACACGTGTCCTCCAGCTGTTTCCATCACTGAAACATCTGCTGGCGCACACGAGGATGCTCCCGCCAAAGTAGAAGCGCCTCCAAGTCCTGACGAGCAAATTTCCAGTTTCTGCCTCTCTGAGATGTTGGACCTGGCGGGAGCGCTGCCTCAGCCGTCACTGGGGAGGAGAGAGGTCGACCACATGAGGCGAAAGTCTGTGCCCACCAATGTGTCGTCCCTCGTGGGCAGCTCTTTGGCTCGGCTCGCTTTGGGAGATACGACCTCGAGAGCTGCGGGGAGGGAAAACCAGCTGGAGGAACTCGGCTACTGTGTATTCAACGAGTACTCGGGGCCGTTGCCTTCTCCTGCAGACGTTCCAAGTCCTGGACACTCTCCGCACCAGAGTTTCCCTTCTGTGGAGAGCGAGGTCGAGGAAGAGCTGAGTGTTTACAAGGGAATCCAACAACCGGATCAAAAAGCTGTAACCGAGAAGAAGGATTCACCAGTGAAGACGTCCCTGATGCTGGAAAGAGCCGTGACGAGCGGAGTGAAACCCGATCGCCTGAGAATCCCAATTAATTCATCAAAAGACCGGCTGAATGAGTTTCGTTTGGAGAGCGGCCTGACTGGAGACCTTAAGATCCAAGCCATCCCTGAGGTTGATGTAGAGAAAGACCCCTCTAGAGAGGCTTCCCCCATCCCACCAGACAGTTCCTTCACTTTCACTCCTGTGGATCCTCTGAGCAAAGCTCCAAAGACTCCAACCACCCCCAGATCACCAGAAGATGCACCGTCAGAAAGCCAAGACGCTAAAGATGAAGCTGGGAAAGAAGTCAAAATGGAGAACGAGTTAAAATCTGAGAGCAGAGATGATAAAAAGCCAGAGTTGGACAAAGAAGTGACGCCAACCGAGCAGAAAGAATCCGAGCAAATAAGTGAAGAAGCAAACAGATCTTCAGTGTCCTCTTCAGGAGAGAGCACAGACAAGAAGATTCAAGAAGAAACAGAAACGCAACAGATCTCAAAAGCCCAAATCCAGTCGCTAATAACCACCACCATCATCGTCATACCTCAAGCACAAGCAGAGGAAGAGGATGAAGACGACATCGAGATCGCAGAAGAGCCTCAAGAGATGATGGAGGAAGCCGAAGAGCCCGTTCTTCCGAAGACGCATGAAGCTGAAGACAGAAAGAAAGAGGAGGAGATGGGAGGCGACCAGGTGGTGGAAGAAGAGTGGAGTCGTAGTGCAACACACTCGCCTCCTTGCTCCGACCAGGGTGGAGGCAGAGACGATGGGACGGGGGAGGAAAAAGTAGCAGAAATAAACCGAGAAGAAGGGAGGAAACAGGACGAGGAGGAAGAGAAGAGGGTGGATGAAGGGGAGGAGAAAGACGTAGAGATGGGTCAGGAGGTGGAGGAGAACGATGAAACCACATTGGAAGTGTCCATCCTGGACACAGACAGTGGCTGGATGGACTCACAAGGTACTGGAGCTTGTACATTCAAAGTTATTACCTGTAAAAACGTGTTTAAAAGTAAATGAAAGTTCATTTCTAGCATCAGGAAGCTTGTTGTTCTGATCCCTCTCCACTGCAGATGAGGACAAAAGTATAATGACTGAGCAAATCGAAGCCCTTCCTCACACCCAGAGTTCCACGTGCACACCCGCGGCGGCGGTGGTGGTGGACAGACCCGCTAAACGGGCCCCTGGCAGAGGAAGGGGCCACGTTGGCACCGCTGAGAGCAAAGTGTCCCGCAAAGTGCTCCATCCAAGAGAGGAGATGAAGAAGAAAAAAGGTTTCGATTTTGTTTTCGAGAAGAAGTGTTGTCTGATTTAGCCATTTTCACAAATGTCGTAAACTCTTGTTGACTTGAACTCAGATTTTGCGTCTGTATTTCCTGTTGGTGTAATCCTCTCTCTCCCTTTTTGCCGGTAGGCATGAGGAGGGCTGAGCAGAATAAGCTGTCAGTCCTCCAAAGTCGCTCTCCATCTCGAAAGAGCGTAGCCAGAGCGGCGGCCAGACACCCTCGGCCCGCTCTGCTTCACGGCTCTGCTAGACGCAAGGCCTCAGGTGAACACTTTTCACCAGGAACCAGGTGCCGTGGATAGAGAGAGTGAAAGCAAACATTACTCATAAGGTGCTGCAGTCTTCATTACGAGACACAATCAGAAATGACTCTCTCTATTGATGGCTGTGGAATTGTGCGGGTGCAATGTAGCTGGCAAACATCACGTGCTGCCATCTTTGAGTCGTCCGCTCTGTTTTCTCTCCATCGTCACTTTTCTGTTTCACGGCTTCATTTGCTGCATTGTCAGCAGTTTGGCTTCTTGTTTTCTTCTGGGCTCGCTTCTCACGTTTCTGTGTTTGCTGGAAGTGGCTTCAGAGTTTCCCTTCACTTATTTCACACAGTCGTGTCCATTCAGGGAACGTGATGCACATGGATGTACAAGCAATGTCTCCTCCTGCTGGTTCACGCTGGTTATTACATCAGGGCTGTTTGCTTTGCAGGCATGGAGAGCCACCAGCCCCTCAGTGTGGCCCACCAGTCCAGGGAGAGGACCACTGTAAGTACACACACACACACACACACACATGTTGTTCATCGTGTGAACCTGTTCTCTGCATGACAAACTTTTCTTTTCTTTCTTTCCTGCACGTTTGCATTTGTTTCCTGTTTTTATTCCCCTCTGTTCGTCTTGTCTTCGCATGCTCGCCGCTTTTCTCATCTTTACCAATGTCAACAGAGGAAATCTGTGAGTAGAGAAAATCAAATGACAGCAGATCGTAGTAAAACTATTATTTTCATTCACGTTTAAGAAATGTTTGTCTCCATCAAACCATCAATCGTCTCATCTCACTCCTTTGTTTCTCCATCTGTCTCCTCTTCCTCCATCCTGCACGCCGTCCGTCCCTCCTGCATGTTGCCCCACCTTCTGTCCAGAGCCCAACACGGGCCGCGCTCTTAAAGATGGCAGTGCAGCGTCGGGGGTTCGACCATCCCCCCCGGCCCAGCTCTGCCTGTAGCCTTAAGCTGAGCCCCCTGGTGGCGGCGGAGCTCAGTGAGTTCCGCCCCTCCTCTGCATGCTCCCGCCCGTCCCCTCTGCCAAAAAAATGGGCAGAGAAGGTAAAGTGGAAGGAGCGCAAGGGGCTGATGGGTAATGCACGCTTGCAGGTGATGAGGTGCAGGTGCTGACTCTTCTCTGTGTTTGTGTTGATATCAGGAGAGAGCGTACCGCAGCCCGGAGAAGAGGTCGTCCCTCCCCAGGCCGGCCAAGTCCCTGACACGCCACATCCCCGCTGCGGAGCAAGATGACAGCACCCCCTGCAGGCCAACCTGTAAGAACGCATTCCACTTGTTTTCCTCACTTTATTCACTTGATTGAGTCTCGCTGACGTTTTATTTAATCACATAATAACTCCCACACACCCTGCTCCTCTCTGACCTCCCCCGCTCCCCTCACCTTCTGACGCCTCCCCGTCTTCTTTAAAGCGATCCAGTCCAGAGGGGACAGCAGGTCTGGAAGGGCCCCTTGTATGGCAGGTAGACCACCCAGTAGATCCTGTTAGACCCTCATCAGCAACACACCACATCTAGTTCTGCTCTAGTGAAGGATTCATTCATCTTGGCCGCACATTATTCTGAAAGTCTTGAGTTAAACCACACAACAAAAAGTACATTTTAAATTCCTGGTCGTCTTTTATTCCCGTTTACAGTGAAAGCACCTTCATCGTCCAATCAGAAAGAAGCTTGTTAAGTATTTTTGTTAAACCCGCAGTGTCCTTATCACAGTGAGCAGGTGGAATCCATAGCAACAGGTTCCTGCTTCCTGTTCTTCCTCGGGGACGTTGTCGACTGAGACCCTATTGGTCCTGGCTGCTCCGGTATCCCGGCAACCAGCCTCCAGCCTCAGATGAGCTGTGTGTTTTCAAACGCTCGTGTTTGAGCTGGGATGTTTGTTTTGTGGGAGCTGCAGATTTGGCGCCACTGTTCCTGTCTCTACTCACACACACACACTCTCATCAGTCCATCACTGATCTTTCTTTTTCTTCCATATTCCAGGAAAGACTTCTTCTACTTCTTCTCCTAATCCCACCTCTCCTCTCTCTCCTCTCTCTCCTCTCTGTCCTCTCTTTCCTCTCTCTTCTCCCTCTCCTCTAGGCACAGACTCTGCCCGTTCCCGGTCTGGCCGCAGCGGCGCCTCCACCCCCGGCTCCACCGCCGTCACACCCGGCACGCCCCCGAGCTACGCCTGCCGCACCCCGGGCTCACGCACCCCCGGCAGCCACACCCCCAAGTCCTTCAGCGTCCTCCAGGAGAAGAAGGTGGCGGTGATCCGGACCCCGCCCAAGTCGCCGTCCTCCGCCCAGCGGCAGTTGAAGGTTCTCAACCAGCCGCTGCCGGACCTGAAGAATGTCAAGTCCAAGATCGGCTCCACCTCCAACCTCAAACATCAGCCCAAAGGAGGACAGGTAACGGCACCGAGGTTTGGAATCCAAGCAGAATCTAAAAAAGCAACAAGTCAAAGTCTAACGGAGAGAAATTTTAGAATTTGAGTTTCAATTCAAGTTAAATTCACAAAGAAAAAAACAAATTGAGATAAATATTCATCATATTTTATTATTTCTGGTTGCAAGCATTTACCTCAATCTGCCACAAGGGAGCAGAAACGATCAAGTTACATTTTAAACCTTGGATAAAAGATTATTTTCATTTATCTGAACAGAACTAAACATTTCTTTCTTTCACTACAAGAAGACTGACACTGTTTTTACCATAATTATTTTTAATTATAATTTCTTCATGCAAACAAGAGAAAATGAAAAAGAAAAAAATTCACACGTATTGAATAAATAGATCGTAAACAGGTGTAAACAGTCTTATTTTACATGTTTTGACTTTTAACTTTTATTTTTCACGACTTGTTTCTCCCGTCAGAATTTAGGAACCTGTGTACGAGCTTCTTTTTCTTACTTTCCTTCCTTTTCTCTCTCCGAGTGTTTTAAAAACATCTCCTCCATCCTCGCTGCCTCTGAACCCACCGCCGCTCCGTCACTGTCCGCCTGCTTCCTGTCCACTGTCCTCTGTCATCTCCGTCAAGCCCACGTCTCTGTGTCTCTCTCCTCTTTATCTTTTCCTCCCCTCGTTCTCCTGAACGAAGCTTCAGCTGCAGCACAAACGTCTCGTGCTGTTTCATCCTCTTAAAATATTCTCCTAAGAATAACCAGGAACACCTCGGAGGAGCAGTCAACCTGCAGAATCACTCGCCCTGGGAAGCTGCCGTCGTCAGATTCTCCCTCCGGCTCTGACTATTAATAATTTCGGGCGGAATTACTTATTGAAAAGTTTTATCACGGACACAGAATGAAAATGTATTTCCTCATTTTTAGGTTTTACACAAAGCTGTTGCTCAGCAGGTCCATAAAAACCCTGGATTTTCAATAATAATCTTAAAAATGCCCAAAAAAAAGTTGATGTTTTCACAGAAAAGATCCAAAACTATTTTATTTCTTATTTTAAAGGAGAAAGAAAAACATTTCACCGGGGAGGTTTTGTCTATTTGCTTAGAATATGATTGATTATCGATTATTAAAGAAGCTGCTGATTCATTTTCAGTCAACTGTTAATCACGTAATTGTTAATTATTGTAATTGGGTTCAGTTCTGGGGCTTTGTCATTGGTCGACCTTGCAGCTGCAGATGGGACAAGATGGGAGGAGGTGTGTGTGTGTCTGTGTGTGTGTGTGTGTGTGTGTCTGTGTGTGTGTGTGTGTGTGTGTGTGTGTGTGTGTGTGTGTGTGTGTGTGTGTGTGTGTGTGTGTGTGTGTTTAAGGTTTAAAGGAAGAGCTGTCAGGAGAATCCAGGTCATGTCACTGGTGTGTTTCCCCGGAACACATTTCTCTTTTCTGATCCTTAAACAAAGGATTAGCTTCTTATTTTTGTTGTTGTTGTGGCGGGAGGCAGAAATACTTTACTCTTGTTATCCCACAGTTTATGAAAATGAAAACACTGATCACACTTGACTCCATCAAACGAGGCACATATAGTTGTTTGCTTTTGTTTTATTGGATTTTGTTTTAGGTTCACATTTTAAGCGAGAAGCTGGACTTCAGTCGTGTTCAGTCAAAGTGCGGCTCCAAGGATAATCTGAAGCACACGCCCAAAGGAGGCAATGTATGTACGCCTTTCTCTTTTTCTTCCCCTGTTCTCTCTTTCTCTTCCTCCTCTTCTGTTTGGCTGCTGCAGCGCTCGCTCATGCTGCTTTTACATGTCCATCTGTCGAGCCATCTCTCCGTCTGGGCCAAGTGCAGAACATCCACGTTATTTCTTTATCCAACTCAAACTAAACTCCACTACTTTTGTTTGTGAATTTATGACTCTGTGGATCACTGCGTTAAAAGTGCAGCATCTAAACGTGTAGATCAGCTCTGACAGATTTGAAACTTTCCCTGGATTGTTTTGTGCAGGACGGAGTGGAGGAGGAGATGATGATCCCGGTGTCGGCTTCAGGTTCATTCTATAATAAAAAGTCCCCCTCTCGTTCGCAGGTCATGATCCCAAGTGTTAAACTGGACTTTAGCCACGTTCAGTCTAAATGTGGCTCCCTGGACAAAATCCAGCACACGGCCGGAGGAGGAAACGTGAGTGACATGTTATTCTCTTAAACTCGTACGTTCAGGTGTGGACGTGCGTGTGAACCGTATCTGGAGTCGCCTCCATCACGTTACATGTTTCGCCTGTAAACATGAATTCGTATTTTTGCTCCACAGATCCAGATCCAGACCAAGAAGATCGACGTGAGCCACGTTACCGCCAAATGTGGCTCCATGTCCAACATCCGCCACAGGCCAGGTACCGTCACATACACCTTTAGTCTCACACACACTGACGAGAACATTTGACCTCATGCGAGAACAGATTTTGTTTAACTCTGCAATTTGAATTATGAAATTCTTCTAACTTGATTCATGCACCTGATAAATGTTGATGTCCGGGGAATTGAACACTTCTGATAACGGGTCAGGAATCGCTAATGTGCAGAAGTACACAGGTCAGACCTGGTACTGCTGCTGATGTCCAGCACCGTGTCCTCATGAGGTTCTTTGCCCCGAGCGTTGCTCTCAGGAGACGCTGCAGGCGAGCGATGCCCCGTGGCTTTGTTGCTTCTCCTCTCCTGCTCCCTGTCCTTCTCCCAGGGGGCGGTCAAGTGCGCATTGACAATGTGAAGCTGGACTTTAAGGATAAGGCCCAGCCCAAGGTCGGCTCGCTGGACAACACCAGCCACACTCCTGGGGGGGGCAACATTATGGTAATAAGAAGCACGCACATATCTGTCGCTGCCAGAATCTGGAAACAACCCTTAACTCTCTTTCTTTCTTCAAACACGACAGATCGAGAGCCACAAGCTGACCTTCCGGGAAACGGCTAAAGCCCGAGTCGACCACGGCGCAGAGATCGTCGTCACCCACTCCCCCGGCGTGGAGACGGGAGGCACCTCCCCTCGCCTGTCCTCCGCCGGCAGCATCAGCCTCCTGGAGTCACCACAGCTCTGCACGCTGGCCCAGGACGTCACCGCCGCTCTCGCCAAGCAGGGCTTATGAGCTGGCTGCTCCCGCTTCGGTTACCCACAAAAAAAAAAGAAAAAAAAATCCACAGCATCACTCCCATCAGTCTCAGTGTTCTCCCAGCATTCCTCACACACCCCGCCCCACAGGCTGTTGTAGTTGATTGACTGTCTCGTCCGTCAACGACCCTTCCACACATTCCAGTGGGATTTTACTCTTTATTTCTTCTTCATTCCGCTCATACGGACTTTTCTGTTTAGTTTCAGGCCGAGTGCTCCGGTTCGACTGGACGTGCGTGTCGATGAGAAGAGTCGATGGTTTTACGATTGTACAGTGATTATTTTTTAGCTTGAAAAGCATCACCACATTCCACCTGTACGGGGGAAACATTTAACTCCATCCAGAATTTATACGGTACCGAATGCAAGATATAGAAACTAGAAACTAGACGGGAGTCTTAAAGAAACACGTATGGTTGATGAGCATGTCTGCAAAAAAAAGTGACATTTGAAGTCAAACGACATGAAATGTTTTGGGTTTGTCGGTTGGATTTTGATCGTATGATTTCCTGATATGTGCTGAATCGTTGTTCTGTTTTCTTTTTATATATATATATATAAATGTCACTGTAGTGGAAGTTGTCCCTGGTTTTGTATGTTCCCTGTGGCTGCTCTGGCTTATTAGCACCTCAGCGTGGATAACCACAGCAGTTATGTGAGTCAAGTGCTAAAAGATTAGCTTTCCAATAGATCCTCTCTTGTTTTACTTCTCTCAAACCAATAGGCTGCTCTTTTTTTAATTTTTACGTTTGCTTCGTGGTTTCATCAGGCTACAACAACGCTGTTATGCTGGCATGGCCAATAAAACATAAAACTACATCTGTTTGGAGAACTTTAAAACTTTTCAGTGTCTTTACTTCAGTCTGCTCCTGTGACTTGTGTCCTTGTGCAGAAACTGGGTCGTATGTTTGTGAAAGACTTGAAGAGAAAGAGGAAAAAGGGGAAAGCAAGAAGCTTTATATGAGAACACTTGTTTTGACAGAGCAGCTTCGTGGCCCTTTTGTGTGATTGAACCGAAAACGACCAAGACCCTCGACTTCGAGCTGTTAGAATTCATAAAAAAAAGATTTAAAAACAGGAACATATTCTCTGCTCTCCGTTGTGAAACCCCTTCTGCCCCGATGTCCGCTCCCGCCCTCCCCCCCCACAGTGTTTTTCTGTGCTTCCATCCTCTTGCCCCCGTGCTCCCCAGCGCCCCCTTCTGCCTGTGTAAAGTGTATTTAAAAGACCATGTAGATGTGTGCACACTTTCTGATGTTCTGATGACAAGCGCTCCTGCAGGATGACGACAACACAAATAAAGAAAATAAAAACGGACTCACTCTGGTTCTTCTTTGTCCTAAGTCTCGGATTGTAAACTCGTGTGGCTGATTGATTTGGGTTCAGAGCAGAGAGGTGTCCGTTGGTTCACTTCAAGATCCAGAGGTTATTATCAATTATAAACGGCGTGATGTGTTATTCATATTAAGGGTTTGTCTGGCTGCTCTTACATGTTTTATGAAAATACATATAAAAATAAATACATGTGTTTTTACTTGTACTTCACATGGTTACATGTAATGAACCTGGTGAGATAACATTTTACTGAAGTTCCTGCTGAAATGCAATATTATTATTATTCTATTATTATAACAAGTATCACTATTATTACTATAACTTATTATTATTATCAGGGTGCAGATTTATTTTTTCTTGACACTTGAATGTGATGTGGCTGTTTCGTTTAATGGCCGCAAACTTTTTACTGAATCAACTTCGAGGACCAGTTTGTTGAATTTAGTGCCATCACGTAAGTTTTAAGTTCGCTTAGCAGGCTAATAGCTTCGAGTTAGTGTAGTCTAGTGTATTTTAAGTTATCTTAGCAGGCTAATAACTTTGATTTAGTGTAATCTGGAAAGTTTTTTTTTAGTTAGCCTAGCAGGCTAATAGCCACCAGCCTTGGTTTGGTGCCCTCTAGCGGTGCAGGTGCTGTCTGCAGGTACGGTCTCTTCTCGGCCTCGGTAGAAACATGGCGGCTGTAAACAACAATCCAACATGGCGGACTTCGGAAAAAGAAGAACAGCGTCTGCTCCCGATTTTCATTAAAAACGGGCAAATTTTTACTTGATTAAAACGTTTTCACGCTTTTTTCACCTGATGATTTCACATCAGTGAAGACGCGCGTGTTATTTTATTGTTGGATTTCTGCAGATTTTCCACAAACCGGATGTTTAAGGTATAAACAAGAGTTGAACTTGAGTCTATAGTGTTTGAGTTGAATTAACAAGTTATAGTTTCGTGATAAAGTTCCCTTATCCTGTCATTTCTGTGTAACATGTTATCTAATGTCTCTCACTACATGACCTCATGGAGCTCAGTCTCAGGTGGAAGCTGCTGTGAAGGGTTTTTTTTATCACTCGACATGAAATAAGATCTAAAAATGAAGATTTAATCCCAAAAATGTATGAAGTTAAAAATACTAAATACTTAAATTCCATTTATAAGTGCTGTATTTATGTACAAGTACTTGTGCTGCACCTTTTACTGTACATCATTATAAAAAACCTGTTGATATGTAAACGTGTTTACATGTTACAGCAGCATCTCTCTCTGTGTGTGTGTGTGTGTGTGTGTGTGTGTGTGTGTGTGTGTGTGTGTGTGTGTTGGAAACATCTGGCGCAGCTGCACACTGCGTCTTTAAGCTCCGCCGGATAAATGAGCGGAGCTGATCAGCTGTCAGTGTCCGGTGAGGGAGGCGCTGGCACCAGAATCAGAGCAGCCCCCCGTCCTCCTCTCCTCCTCCTCTCCTCCTTCTCTCCACCTCCGCCGCCGACCGACCGACCGACCGACACTTGCAGCCATTTTACGCAGCGCGAACCCGGTCATGTCGTGAGGGGAGGCTCGCTGGTCACCTGCGCAGAGGCAGCAGCCGCCCGGTGGTCGCGCTCAGGCGGGCGGTGCAGGCGGCTCCGGCCAAAATGGTGAAGAGGAAAAGCCTGGACGAGAACGAGCCGGAGTGCGGGAAAGGAATACCGTTCCCCATCCAGACCTTCTTATGGAGGCAGACCAGGTTAGTGCGCGATAACAGGTGTTTGCCTTTCGCACAGGAGCATGTGAAGAGCTGACACGGCGTCAACATTGTTTGCAGCGGCTCATTAGGATTCAAACCACTGTGCCTCTGAGTGTGTCAGTGCACTGATGTTTCAAATGGAGGGAGGTGGGCTGCGGTGTTAACTGTGCATGGAGACGGATGCAGATTGCATGATGTCACACCTGTAAATCACATTTGCATGGAGAGTGGTGGCGTGTGGAGGAGCTGAGATTTAAAACGTCACGTGAGGATGTTTGCTTTGTTATTTTATGTTTCAGTGCATTTCTGCGTCCAAAGTTGGGAAAGCAGTATGAAGCCTCCTGTGTGGTAAGTCATTTCATAAAGCCGTTTGTGTGCTGATGGGGAATAATCGCTCCCTCTCTCACTAATCTGTTTTCTACTTAATGCACCTGCAGATAAAGTGGGCCCTTGATTTTGCATTTAGCAAATGAGTTTCCCCCCCTCTCTTCCTCCTATTACCCAGGAGCCAGACCTGTGGAAACTCATATCCGTAATGACACTTTTCCAGATCCCTGTGGGTCTAAACAGAGCTGCCAGTGTCTCTCCCACAGGCATCGCCTCGCTGGAGGCCATGTGGGACATTTAGATAGTCAAAGAAAAAGGCTTTAGTTCCTGGCTGATGTCTCTTTTCTTCTCCTCCCTGGCTGCCTCCCCAGTCCTTTGAACGGGTGCTGGTGGAGAATAAGCTCCACGGGCTGTCGCCGGCCCTGTCAGAGGCCATCCAGAGCATCTCCCGCTGGGAGCTCGTCCAGGCAGCTCTGCCTCATGTACTCCACTGCACCTCCATCCTGCTGTCTAACAGGAACAAGCTGGGTGAGGACAGGCAGGACACACATTACCCCGGCTCTAGGCATCGACTTGACAGCCTCATCCAGGTTATCCTCATCCAACAAAACACAAAACCGATGTTCTTTCAGTCACAGCACAGACACAGAACAGCTCGACCTTCCAATTCACCACAGGACAACATGCGTCTGTTCGAATTAGATTATTTTTCTGGATCACGTCAGTGTCTAAGTTTTCATTTGGGAATATTAACATACAGCCTGTCTCGGAATAGAAACATTTGACATGAGCACTGATGATAGAAAATCTTTCTTGCTGTAGTGTTTTTAATAATTCGGCTTTGACTATTGATTGTTTACATTATTATTTAGTTCTATAATTGATTAAATATTCATATTTAAGAATCTGGAACTAGATATTCGGCATGTTTGTATATGTTTTATTATAAACTTTAGAGAAGCCTTGTTATCCTCTAACAGAAGTGAAGAATCAAGCTATATGTGTCTGATACCTCCAGGAATATGCAAAAAAAACACCTGATCTTAATCATGCTGCCAATTCATCACCTCACTTAGCAGCACTGAAACACTGAGCCCTGACTTCTGACCTCTCACAGGCCACCAGGACAAGCTCGGTGTGGCCGAGACCAAGCTGCTCCACACGCTGCACTGGATGCTGCTGGAGGCGGCGCAGGAGTGCAACCACGAGCCGAGCCTGGGCCACAGCTGGTCCGGGGGCAGCAGCAGCAGCGCCTTCCTCCAGCCGGTGGGGAACCAGGGCTCATCGCCCGGGGCTCCCGGGTCCTGCTCCGGCTCGGCCCTGGGGGGGTCGGGGCCCCAACACAGCGGCTCCCTGCTGGAGGAAGATGAGCACACTCGTACAAAGCTGTTCCACAAGAGCATGGCCACCGTGGAGCTGTTCGTGTTCCTGTTCGCTCCGCTCATTCATCGAATAAAGGTCTGATGTTTTTCAGGGAAGATTTCCTGTAGCAGCTTTATTTTAAAACACATTAATATCTTGACTGACGTTTATTGGAGAAGCTCATATTGAACCATTCAACACACACTCAGGGTCACCCTAGTACTATTGATCTGTGTACACACAGACACAGGAGTCGTGTTGCAGTACTCTGGGGATTCCTAACTGAACAATGTATGTTGTAAACGATCACGCCATGATTACGTGATGATATCGAAACATTTCAAATCACGTGTTTTTAATAATAAAATCATACCTGAGCTGGGAGGTGGTAGAAGAAAAGAGCTCCATGTACAAAACGGCTTCTTCTATAACTGAGATTATGAATATGTCCCTTTTTTACAGGAGTCGGACCTGACCTTCCGATTGGCCAGTGGCCTGGTAATTTGGCAGCCGATGTGGGAGCACCGCCAGCCTGACATCTCGGCCTTTACTGCGCTCATCAAACCTGTGAGAAACATCGTGACAGGTGAAGAAAAAACAGAAAGCCCTCCCTTACAGCCTTTAAAACCCCTTTAGAAGTCAATCCGTTTTTTATTTCCTCATAATGAAGACGTGTAATCTGTTGTCCACAGCTAAGAGGAACTCCCCTGTCAACAACCAGTGCAGCCCCTGTGGATCTGGAAACCCTGGTCCCATGGTGAGTGAGCGCTAGGCTCAGATCCTTGTCAGATTTTGCTTCATGTGTTGATTGAATGTGTTCAGGCGAGAGTCTGAGGCGTCTTCCCCTCCCCCTTTCAGCGTTCCCTCTGGGGGCCGGCTGCTAATATTCATTAGCACCAGCCGACCGGGAGCATTAGTGTGGTTAGCCAGGGTCATGACACAAACCTCAGCGCAGCCCCAGAGTCTTTAATGATCAGGGACGGTATGTCTGTGCGTCTTTCCGCTTGTTAATCTGCTGTTGATCTACAGTATCTGTCCATCTCTCCTACTCACAGGGCTTCCAGGTGGTTTGCGAAACCACCCAATCAGATTCCTCCTCCCCCTCGGCTGGAGAGCAAAGCTGTCGTCGTGGTAACTCGGTGGAGAAAGGTGGCCCTTCCCAGCAACCCCAGCCGGTCAAAGGCCCTTCCAAGAAAAAGTGAGCACTGTTATTGAATTAACCCTCAAGAGGAAGAGGTGTGTGTGTGTTGTTGCGTGTTATGTCGAAGGGTCACGGTGGTTGTGTTGTCATAGTGTTTTAATGTGACAGCCCAATGACACAGAGACTCTTCATCCATGTTTCTCTTTTTGTCAGAACGTCTATGGTTCATTTTAGCATCAAAAATGAAAATCTCTGAATCGGTTTAATACACATTTTCATATATAAATTATTTAAACTCTAGATTTAGTGTTGAAGCAGTGACAGTTGTGAATCAAGCATATCGAAATATCTCAAATCTATTAATATTTCCAAATAAAAGTACACAGCAGCACATTTTTCTTGGAAGCTGCTTTCGTGTGAAATCATAAATAAATCCTGATCTTCACATGATCAAAACCTAAAGGAGGGATTTCCACTCTGGAATCCAGCGGTGAGCTGAAACCATGCATAAAGTGATTTATCAGTGACCCGCTCTGACACAGACCTGGTGACATCATCTTGTGGACGGCTAAACATTTAGCCTCGCGGCACCGTCTGTCGAGCACACCGCTTGCTCCACTCGCTTGCGAGCAGCGTGGCGTACTTGAATAACTCCTCCCCTGTGCAATGTGTTGCTCTAAGCTGCGCTGTCTCCTCAAGTCAAACACACACGACACATTCAGAGCCTCATCTTGCTTCAGCATCAACAGACCCATCTGACATTTGCCCACAGAAGCAGGGTAATTATGCGGAAGTAATGTGCTACATGTCTGATGCTGGCACTGTCCCTGGTCTGGCATGACACGGCCTGGCTTGATTTTCACTGTGCCCACGGCAAAGTCTGGCTTTGGCCACAAATGAGGCAGATTTGACCAGCGAGGTTGCCGGCAAATGACACCACAAAGTCATAGGAAGACTAGAGCGCAGACCTCCACCAAGGCCCTACAGTTTCCCTCAATTCAATCAAGCTGCACCAAATTACTCACTGCTGACAAACGGACAGGGTGCAAAACATAAAGTCTGTGGCGTAAGTTAAAAAGATCATAGTTTAAAGGTCATCCCCTGTGTGTTTTTAATCCACAACGCACCATGAATTTGCTGCTCTGTGTTTCCAGAAAAATACCAAACCTGCTCTGCGGAGAATCCCCACATTAACAGCTCATTACATTTGCATTCAGCACATCCTACATGTGCGTTCGCTGACTGTAAGTTCATAACACCAGGTTTGTCACCGTCCTGAATCAGCCAGCCGGTGGGCTCAGAGGACGAGAGCGATGTGGGAGAAGGCGTAGAGAGGAGAAAAAGCCGCGTTTAGCTCAGCTGACAAGTCACGTTCCGACGCCTCTCACAATCCCTCCGACAGGCAGCAAGTGGCTGCAAATCAAAATAAGCCTGTGCCCTCCTCCCCCTGCGCTGGTAATATCCTCACACACTCAAACATCAGAGGGTTTGTGAGCAGTCACATGCTAATGCAGGAAGGAGGAGAATTCCGTCCGTTGTTTCGCTGCACACGCCCAACAAAGACCGATTCTTTGCTTTCTTCATGTGTCACTCGTGGGAATTTTAAGCCGTGCATCAAATGAGAGCAGGGGAAGAGAGGAGTGAGATAACTGGGGGTTTGATATCTACAGAGCAGGATTCACGATGTACAGATCCAGAAGGAGGTGGGGCTGCACACCAGCAGTGTTCATGTCAGTGATCAGATCAAAATGTCTAAAATCTTTTGATTGCTCTTTATTGCTCTCATTGCTCTGAGCCCTCGTCCGTGTTTATGATTCTTTCTGCTGGTATACACACCCCTTCTGTGCTGCACCGCCCAGATATTTCCACCATTAGCTCCTGTGATTAATGCAGCTTACTCATCCCATGGCGCAGCATCGCGCGCCACTCACAGCACTGCTGATGCTGAGGCAGTTGCCATGGTAACGGCCAACTGGCTGGCTGGCTGGCTGGCTGGCTGCTGCTGCATCTCTTGCTACCGCATGGAGCTGGAGGCTGGGCCGCTGCCTCTCTGAGGGCCCCTGGGTGGCTGTCGTCACTAGGTCTCCATGGCAACCTGACACAACAGCAGTAGGCAGAGTGTGTGTGTGTGTGTGTGTGTGTGTACTGGCTAGACAGTGAAACATGATACAGCCTCCCTCCGCTGTCCACTGTCAAAGTGATTCATGTCTGTATCGACCACCTCTTCCTGCTCCATTTATTACAGTGGCCAAGATTAAATGCTTTCCTCCATCTCTCCCTCACGCCGCCTCTCGCGGTATCAATATGTTCCTCCGCAGCGTGCGACGGCCCATACCGTCTGCAGCTCTCCCAAACGCTGACCTTCATTCCAGCTTATTTATAGTGGACTCACGTAGGCTGAGGCTCCCGCTCTCCGTGCCGCTCTCCCAATGATGCTGCAGGGAGGCTGTGCCCTTGTTTACATCCTCCTTCTCTGTGATGCATTTTTAATGAAGCCGTGTGGTTAATAATAATAAAACAGGAAAGGCGATGGTACGGTGTAATTGGTGTTTGTAGTACAACGACGTGATGTAAAGACTCAGTACAGATGCAAAGCATTCTGGTCATTTTCATCTTTATCAGGCAGCTGTCAGGTTTCTGTAATGTCACGGTCGCTTCCTCTCAGCCGCTCTTAATTACATTTATTCTTCTCCTTTAAATCAATTTATGTCTTCCACTGTTTCCTCTGCACAGTTTCCGTCATTCTTCGACCTTCACTTCAATTGCATCTCTCTCTCCTTTCACCCTCATTACATCGGCTTACTTAGAAAATAATAAAATCTGTAAACAAGAGCGAAAACACGGAATATCACTACAAAGATTCAGTCCAGTGTGGAACATGGATATGAATGAAAAAAGTAAATAAACAATCATCCCTGTGCCTTTCCTCTTATCCCAGGACGTCAGCCCCTGCAGGTCTGCCGACATCCGTGGCCCAGCGAGCACGCTACGCCACCTACTTCGATGTGGCGGTGCTGCGCTGCCTGCTGCAGCCGCACTGGACAGAGGAGGGCGTGCACTGGGCCTTGATGTTCTACCTCCAGCGGCTGAGGCAGATCCTGGAGGAGAGACCCGAACGCACCCCGGAGCCCCTGGTCACGCCTCTGCCACGACCACGCAGCAGCTCCATGGTCGCTGCGACCCCCTCACTGGTCAACACGCACAAGACCCAGGTAATGGGAGGAGGTCACTTGTTTCACACATAAGATAAAAGCTGCTTTGCCTCTGGCTTCATCCTGACTATTGACCATCCTCTGCTGCGTTCTGCAGGATATGAGTCTGAAATGCAACGAAGAAGGAAAATCTCTGAGCACGGAGACGTTTGCAAAGGTGTCTCTGACTAACCTCCGTCGACAGGCTGTCCCAGACCTCTCCTCCGACCTGGGCATGAACATCTTCAAGAAGGTCAGACACAGACATGCTAACATGCGTATTTTAATTTCATGCTAGACTGAGATGAATGTGGCTGAAACACCATTCCGATCCCTCGTCCATCTCAGTTTAAGAACCGGCGTGAGGACCGGGAGAGGAAGGGCTCCATCCCCTTCCACTACACAGGAAAGAAGCGACAGCGCCGTATGGGGGTTCCCTTCCTGCTTCACGAGGACCACCTGGACGTCTCGCCCACCCGCAGCACCTTCTCTTTCGGGAGCTTCTCCGGCCTGGGCGATGATCGACGAGCTCTGGACCGTGGCGGTTGGCAGGCCACGATCATGGGTATGCAAGGCGCGTTCATAATGAGAATAGATTGCATGTCACCAGTTCGCAGGCGTCGCTTCCCCCCCCCCCCCCCCCCCCCCCCCCCCCCCCCCCCCCCCCCCCCTCATGCTCCCATTTGGTGAGTCAGAGGATTCTGTCTGGATCTAGCTGTCAGCTAGTGAATTAGGTCAGTTCATTAACGCTGGTATTTCTTCTTAGCTCTCACAGAGAAGTGTGATTAAAATTTGCCAAAGGCACAGAGATATTATTATTATTATTATCCAGAGCTAGTTGTGTTTTGAAATCTCTTAGTCAGTGTTCCCATGTGTCACCGTTCTTCATCCACGTAGCTGCTGCGTCAAATCAGCTCCTTTCATTTCTTTTCATTTCATTTTCTGAAAAAGTCTCAATAGATGCAGGAAAAATGCATCAAAGATGTAATTCTACGATCTAAACATCAGATATCCCTTCTCAAACCTGCAGCAGAAGCTTTAGCTCCTAACAAATTTGAGTTTGGGCTTGGAAATCACTTTGGATTGAAGTTTATTTTGCAGGAAATATGAGGATGAAAATCCCCAAAACCAGAGCCATGATTTTGTCGCACAAAAACTGTCCTTTTCATGTGTGTGTGTGTTTAATTTACCCTGAAATATTTATCTGTTGCATCTCTTTCCAGGCAAATTCACACGGAGGGGCAGCACGGACACAGCTGCAGACGCAGACAGCCTGAGCGCCAAACACTCCCATTCCCACCACTCTCTCCTAAGAGACATGCCCGACCACTCCAACAGCCACAGCGACAACACCGTCAAAGAAGGTGAACAGACGGCACAAAATGTGGTCGAGAGGATGTCGCTTGATTCGGTCTTGATATTTAGCATTTGAAGGATTTTCTTGGACATTTGCAGAAACACTCTATGACAGTATATCACATTTTAAAACCAATCAACAGAGAAGTGATCTAAGGTAATGTAAAAATGTTTGGTGCAGCGACTAGAGAGGCTGTGAGATGAAAACTTGAATGTATTAATATCAGCTGCAGTAAAGGGAGGGCTGATGCTCATGTCTCCGCTGAGCAGAGCAGAAGTAGGACACGCTTATATAACAATGATATTGTTGTGAAGATGCTAATTTACATACATATACCAGTGCTGGATTTAGACTCTTCTCCACACTGCAATGCAACTTTCCTGAGAATCACCACCTCACAGTGTCAGTGGAGGGGTTGGTGTGTCCTGGTGACACTGGGAGCTGTTGTAGATCCCGATGGTGATTCTTTGGAGTTTCTGTTTGTCTACCTTCCCTTCGTACTTTGTCTAAACGCAAAGCTGTTTATATCGGAGCAAACTGAGGAACACAGTTTTTAAGGATTAAACAGTTTGATCCAGCAAGGGGAGTTAAAAAAAGGTACAATAGACATGAAGAAACTATTCTCCTGGACCAAACACTTCCTGTAGCCACAATAAAATTTCCCTCTTCTGTCACAGTTCGATCTCAGATCTCCACCATCACCATGGCGGCATTCAACACAACCGTGGCGTCCTTCAATGTGGGCTACGCTGACTTCTTCACTGAGCACATGAAGAAACTCTGTAACCCCGTCATCGTCCCTGAGATGCCTGTGGAGCCGCTGGCCTGCGCCAACCTGCCGCGCAGCCTCACCGACTCCTGCATCAACTACTCCTGTCCGGAGGAAGGGGAGAACATCGAGGGGACCAACAACTTTGTGCTGAAGAACGGCATGCTGGACCTCACCGTAAGTGACGGCCCTCCTGCTGCAATGTTAGCCAAGGCAGCTCATGTGTGGTAGCCAATTTTCCCGCTCCTTGTATTCCAGGCTGTGCTGCGGGCCCTCTACGCCGTCCTCAGTCATGACATCAGCTCCAGGATCTGCGACGTGGCCCTCAACATCATCGACTGCCTGCTGCAGCTCGGCGTGGTGCCCGGCATGGGCAAGAAACTGTCCAAGCCCGACAACAAGGAGAACCAGGAGGCACGGGCCAAAGACACGACCGGTCAAGGTCTCGGAGGAGGCGCGCAGGGAGGCGGATCGCTACCCGGAGCAGGTGGAGGGGGAGACGGAGGCAGTGGAGGAGGAGGGGGAGGAGGGGGAAGCGGTGGAGGAAGTGGAGGAAGTGGGCAGGGGAGCAAGGACGATGTGAAGAATAACAAGGACAATGATAAAAAGGTGAGTTTGAGCTGTACAATCAGAAATACACGGAGGATCTCTAAAGTCCTGTGTGTTCATGCTCGTGTCCGTCCCTCCTTCTCAAACAGGAAGAAGGCTCCGGCCTCAGCACCCACCGCTTGGCTCTGACCATGCTGATAAAGATTGTTAAGTCTCTCGGCTGCGCCTACGGCTGTGGCGAGGGCCACCGCGGTCTGTCAGGAGACCGTCTCAGGATGCAGGTCAGACTCTTTACTCTAACTCCTCTGACCTTTCTCTGTGCATGTGTGATTTGGTGCACAGGGAAGTTTCATACAAAAGGAATGAATCCTCCTTCAGAGCAGCTGCACTTCTATTTCAGTGCTGGACAATGTCTTTATAATTAGATTGAGTTGTAAAGAGGAGATTAGATTCTGTCTGGACAGCTGATATTGTTCAGGAGAATCAATGAAAAGTGATGAAAATAGCTCATCCTGCAAGAGAAGCCACTTTTACTGACTTATTGATGTTTTTGAGACAAAGCAGGCCGGCCTCCGAAACACCGATTCATGTAAATCTGTCCTGCGCTGTGTGAGTCCTGTTCCAAATCTTTGCTTTCAGGCCCAGAACTGCCTGACCAGCCTGTACAAGCTGGACAAGCTGCAGTTCCGTCAGACAATACGCGAGTATGTGAACAAAGACTCTCTCAATAACATTGTGGACTTCCTGCATGCGCTGCTGGGCTTCTGCATGGAGCCCATCACCGACAGTAAGTATGCAGAGTGTGTGAGTGTGTGTGTGCGAGTGGGACTGAACGCAGATCATAAAAAATATGCAAATACGGCGATTACATTTGCACAAATAGGGGGATGAACGAGACATCATCAGCGAGTTAGTGTTATCATTAATAGTGTTCTGACTGCATCATCCTCTGGGCGATAAGAAACATATTTTACTTGTATTCCCATTCTTCCTGAAGCTGTTAAACTATTTCACTAAAATAATCCCAAAATGTAAAAATCTAAAACAACATGAAAATGTATAAACGGCATTTTTTTTACATTTGAGTTTAATAAATCATCATATTTTAATATTTATTGAAAATGTGCTCTTCTTCTGTGCAGATGTTTGTATTGAACTCTCTCTCACACTCAGAGGTTTAACGTTGGTGCGACTGTACAGAGCAGTTTAAGATAAAAAGCGTGATTTAAGTATTATGTTCTTGTGTGGTTGACAAAGCTGAATTGTACCACTGCTGTCTCAACCTGCACTTCGACTTTGCATTCCAGCGCTATCTCCGTTTATATATGTGTTACTTCCCTCCCTCCTTCCACTCGTCTCCGCTTGTCCCTGTCCCTTTTTCGTCGTCCTCCTCCTGCTTCCATCTTCCCTCTTTTTCTTCATCCACTTCAACAAGCGGAATCCTGCCTTCCCGACTCACTCATCCATTCTGTACACTTGCCAATCCAAAGCTTTGCCCATTACATCTCCGCTCAATCAGTGGCTTTATCGCTGAGCATTGAGACACACTGTACATGCCAATTCAGTTTTGCACTGAAAAGTATATTTTACTGTGCTGTGCAATTGGCAAGTTACTGAACCGATGAGTGTTCTGATTCTGAAAGTGACCAGGGCACCTTGTTCAGTTTTTCGGTGTGTATTATTTTTTATGTGTGGCGGTCTGTGTCTGTGTGTGTGTGTGTGTGTGTGTGTGTGCGTCTCAAGTTCGCCTCCGCCCGGAGGTGGGGTGCCTCGTCCTTTCTGACACCGCATACATGCTGGCCTGATGTCAATCAACTTGTGCCCCGCCTCTTTTCTCTTGCAGAGTACGGCAGTGCAGGTGAGAGGTCCAGGAGGGCGAAAAAAAGAAACATCGGTAGATACACATGATCAATAATCAATAACAGTCAATACCATTAGCTGTAAGATTAATATACTCGCCTAATCAGACCCTCCCCTAGACACCACTTCCTTTGCTGCACCCCTCACTCTGTCCGAAAGTGACAAAACTCGCCTGCAAACTCCAAAAATGGACACTTTTAAATTAAATCTGGTTTTTACAGAGTTTATATTTTCTCCATCGACACCAAGTTTGATCTAACTGGACCAAAACAATAAGCCCCCCACTGTATTTTGTTACCGCAGGCCTTAGTCACTTGCATGTATTCCTTACCCAGAAACCTTTTCAGTTTGCTTTTCCCCCATATGCTTTACAAACCCTTTTCCTTTGCCCCACCTGCCCCACCCCCCTCCCTCCCTGTTGTACGGGCTCAGTGTTTTATACTCAAGCTGGTCAGCTGTCAATAGTGTTCTCTCCCCCCCTGACTAAACCACCCCCTGTGTGATCCGTGGTCTCCTCCCGCCTCCCTGTTGCTTTCAGACAAGGCAGGCTTCCGCAACAACTTCACCACGGGGGACAACAAGTCCGTGGCCCAGAATATGGAGGCTGTGGTGGTGGGCTGCATGTTCAAGTCCCTCATCACCCGCTGCGCCTCGACCACACACG
Organism: Paralichthys olivaceus; assembly: GCF_024713975.1. NCBI lineage: Eukaryota > Metazoa > Chordata > Actinopteri > Pleuronectiformes > Paralichthyidae > Paralichthys > Paralichthys olivaceus. The sequence goes on from NC_091116.1 coordinate 12,922,978, forward strand.
AGCTGCACAGCCCAGAGAACCTGGTAAGTGTGTGAAATCATCTCTCCGACTGCGACTTTTAGATCCATATTTCTTTTTGTCGGAGTTGAATTATTAATGCTTCATCTTGTGCGGAATCTAAAAAAGAACAATCACTTGTACCACATTAGTTAATGCTTCCTAGTTCATGATAAATCAGACGTGAGGTGTGTTTAATCACCTTCTATTAATTAAGACTTTAAGCCATTATTTCCTATTTGTTGTAAATGAATTGGAAGTGTCATCACTCATACTACATAATATAATATTGACGGTTAAAAAAGGTTTTAATCTAAAAATAAAAACTTTTAAAAGGTAATGCAGCTACTGCAAAAATCCCTAATTCATAGATGAAACAGTTAATTCAGCATTTTCATCATCTCTAATTCTAAATAAGCAGCTGCTGTTGTATTATTTTTGAATGTAACTCAAATAGTTTTATGCAGATCCCTCCTGCAGGAGCAGAGAGGGACTGCGGTCGCTCTGTGGTGCCCAGAAAGCCTGAAGAAACACTGGCATGACTTGTGTACGTTGGGGGAGGATGACACACTTCTGAGGGCAGCCTTTATTATGGCACAAAATCAGAGGCCACCCACTCACAAGCTGGAGCCAGTGCCTTGCTCCTGCACACCACACACTTATGCATATATGTATGTGCGGAGACCCACACACCGTGTGAGGCTGACTGCAAAGTCCCAACTTTGTCTTCTTCTCACACACTTTGTCGTGCGTGTGACTCACACGTCCCCCACTCTGTCTTTCCAGGGTCTGTACTGCGACATCCGCCAGCTGGTGCAGTTCATCAAGGAGGCCCACGGAAACGTGTTCCGCCGGGTGGCGCTGAGCGCGCTACTGGACAGCGCGGAGAAGGTCACCACCACCAAGAAACCCGACGAGAAGGAAGAAGGAAAACAACCTGGACCCAGGAGGTACCGACCAATTAGTGGTCAGAAAATGGTCTCAGTGACATCATGCTTCTGTCCAATCATGAACGAGTAAACATGACCTGTTTTCATTCCAGCCCCTCCCCCTTATATGAGGTCACAAAATATTTCTCATCCAATCAATTATGTGATGTGCGTCAACATTTCTCTTTGTGTGACCAATCAGAGCTACGCTTCTCATCACCGCTTGCCTTTAGTGTTGGTTTATTTCCTTTCTGTTGGTTTCTGTCCCGTCTGCATCTGTTTCTCCTGCTCGAGTGACTGACTGGATGTTAGAAAAATAATGTGGCTTTGGCAAAGTGGGCACTTCCTCTGTTTCACCAGAGAGAATAAACTTCCTCTGACTGCATGTTATTCGTTAGTTGGACTATATTGAAACGGCCATCGGACCCTGAGTCTGTGACACTAGAGGAACCAATAACGCACCTTCCTCTGACGACCAAATAGTTGAGGTGGAAACAAATGTGACACGTTTAGAGCATCTCTGATTTTCACTCCAAAATAAATGCATGGTGAGTGTTTTTATACCTAATATTAAAAATACAATTGCAGATATAAAGGTGACTGAATTAAATTATAATAATAATAATAATAATAATCCATGGTGTTAAAGATAAAAATTCCTCAAATTTGAAATAGATTGTTCAGATATGGGTTTAATAATCAAATGAATAACGATATGTAATTAATAACAGATTAAATGACTTATATGATTTGTGGAATTTTAAATTTATGAGAAATTGTTTTATTGATCACATGATGTGATCAATTAATCATTTAGATTTTTTTCTCTCTTTTGTTTTACTGCATCAAATGATCAATTAGAACTTTATTTAAAATATGTAAATATATAAAATAATCAATGCAGTTATCGATTTTCACCAGCATGGAAGAATAAAGTAAAACAAATGCAAATATCCGACTGGGAATTAGGAATATTTCCATCAATAGATCAAAATAGAAAAGACAGTAATCATATTTAAAAACATCTCAAAGACGCTTGTCGAGTGAAATCGTTGGGAAGATGCTGACTAAACAAACCCCGCAGGCCGTGACGGGGTCGTCACATGGGTGGGCGGGCTTGACTGCATCAGCAGAGCTCAGCTGGTTTGTCTGTCTGTCGGGGTGTGTGTGTGCGCAGGTCAGAGGCGGGTGTGTCCGGGGAGAAGGGTCAGGTGTCCAGTGCTGCAGATGAGTGTCGCAGCTACATCTCCAGTAGACCCCCCCAGACACCCGAACAGTGAGTGTCCACCTCACAGCATCTGCATATAGCACCATCTATGTCGAGTGCAGCAGTCTCTGCTCAAAACAGGGAAAACTGTCGCTTCCTGTCCCGCTACGATGAAGATCACGTCACTGTGTTTAACATTGATTTATACAAAGAGATACAAGCTTCAGCTGAATTTAATCCCGTGTCCTCGTGCAAATGTTCAAATCTGACCTTTCTTTGTTTTCTCCGTCTCTTGTGCCTCCAGCGAGGAACAGATCCCGGGTGCTCTGCTGGGCCGGAAGGATTTCTGGAGGAAGATGTTCAAGTCGCAGAGCGCCGCCAGTGACACGAGCAGCCAGTCGGAGCAGGACACGTCAGAGTGCACCACTGCCCACTCCGGCACCACCACCGACCGGCGCTCTCGATCCAGATCCCGTCGCATTTCACTGCGCAAGAAGCTGAAGCTGCCCATAGGTGAGGTGGCTTATTACACGACGAGTCAACCCCCAAGTGTCCTGAAAATGATTCACCTTTAATTGTCCTTTTTTTAGAATCAGACCTGAAGTAGCCAACAGGTCATTTTGGATTAAAGTGGTGAAAAAGCCTTGACGGAGGACGTAGATAACGTTTTGAGGACTGATGTTCTTTTTAATGCACAAAGCCTGGTATTTTAAAGTCGTCTGAATTTTCTTACTTGTGCGTGAGCTGTGTTCTAATTCATGTGCCGTATCCTTCGGAGGACTCATCCTCGGCTTTGTGACACGGCCGCTCTTCAAATGCATCCTCTGAAGTCTGCAGGTCCTGAATTGGGACACAGCTGTCGTTTGTCCTTGTTTCTTAATTAACGAAGCTTCTACATCGTTTTCCTTTTCGTGTCGGATCTGTTAACAGTGTGTATTTCCATGAACATACCTCATTACAGAGGCTTTCCTGACTGTCGCCTTGAAATGTATTCAAACAATGCTGTGTTTTTGTTTGTCTGACATTGGAAAGACTTCCTGCCACGGGGCCGAGTTCTCTTCATCTCATTGGTCTGTTGTGTGTTCCTCTCTGTGCCTCAGCATGCCGTCGGACTGCTCGCCTTCCACTCACTCTCTCTGTCTTACGTATGTGGATGTGGAACCATCTTCATACAGTATTTATGTCGTGTCTGTTTGTGTCGGTCACCTCTCCAGTGTGCACGGTGTTCCCCGCCCGGGTTAAGTTGTGTTTTCACATCACAGACTTCTCTCCATCAATCTGTCAGCCACCTCCATGAACATCATTTCAAACACCATTCCACCAGGGTCTTTAAGATTTATCAAGATAAAAAAATTCAAAAGCTTTGTTCCTCAGTGTAACTTCCCTGAATGTGTGTCCCCTGTTTGCCCTTTTATCCGTCTACAACCCTTTGTGTGTGTGTGTGTGTGTGTGTGCACGTATTTCCTTCATAACCAAGTGTGCACCTTTCTTCCTTTCATTTCTTTTTAATTCACGTGTCTCCAGGTAACTGGCTCAAGCGCTCGTCTCTCTCTGGACTGACTGACGGTGTCGAGGACCTGCTGGACATCAGCTCAGTCGACCGACTCTCCTTCATACGACAGAGTTCAAAGGTCAGAGAGGCTAACACTGCGTGCACATTTTGATTATGTCTCGACGTACGCTGGCGTGTTGGCTCGTGCTTGTTTGTCTTCACCGCGGGTATTTTCTGTGCGTGTCGTGTTTACTTTGTCTCAGGTGAAGTTTACGAGTGCAGTAAAGCTGTCAGAAGGGGGCGCTGTGGGGCCAGAGTACGGCAGGGACGAGGAGGAGAATTTCTTCAAGCGGCTCGGTAAATGGAGGTCTGGCAGGAGGAATCCATCCAAGCTTCACCACACAGAAGAGAAAGATGGTAGACCTCCCCCACCCCAGGGTGCCCCTCGCCCACGCCCCATCGCCCTTTGTCTCTATCTCTCTTTCTGTCCCAGTGTCTGTCTGTCCGTGTGGTGTCTTCTCTCGCCTCGCCAGTCGTTCCTCCGTACGCCATTCTCCATCACCGGACACCTGCCTGCTACACCCTGTTAGCTTGTGTTTTCTTCTCAAACGTCAGTTTTTCCTCCATTTCGGCCGCTACTTCATCGAGTTTTAAACCTTTCTTCATCGTAAACAACTCCAAATACTTTTTAAAACTATAATCATGTACTTTTCACATCAAATATCATGATGTTTTCCAAATTCTCCTGCAAAATACAGGAAATATTCGTTGACTTATGTTGCAAAAAATGCACTGAATGTTCCTGACATGAACTGAAAATAGCTTTTAACATTATAATGAATATTTATATCACTCTAATTTCGTTTGTGTTGTCGTACCAACTCTACACCCCCTCCTTTCCAACTTTGCACGTCCTCGTCTCCTCAACAGCGAACCCCTTCCTCCCTTGTTTCATTAAATGGTGGAAAGGGAGTGAAGGAGGTGTCGGGGGAATAACTCACATCTACGAAAACCATCTTTCTGCTGTGAAGCATATTTCTGTGCTATGTCAAGCATGACGCTCTCTCGTCTCTTCTGTGGTGACGTCTGGTGGTATTTTCCATGAGTGATTAGAACAGAATTGTCCACATGCAGCTTCTGTGCGGCTGCGGTTACACTCGTCATGTTATGATGATGAATATATTGTCTGAAGTAAACTTCATAATTCACTCAACGTGACATTTTTTTTGTAGAATTGAAAATCTGAGTGTAACCTCTGCCTGTGGCTGTGTGTCCATCACGCCGCTTTATGCGTCAGGGCTTTTTGTTACATGTCCTGGATCGTGATGTTGCCTCAAGCAATATTTTAATGGAATCTTCAATGCTGCTGTCGACAGGGAATTGTGTAAAGACTTACCCTCTATATGTGCTCGTTAAAAAATGAAATTCCCTTCCTCTGTTCTGCTGTGCCCTCCTCTCTTCTCTCCATCCTCTCCTCCAGGTCCTCATGGTTTTCAGGAGCGCCTCGCAGCCAGTCAGGAGGCCATGAAGAACAAGAATGTGGTGAATTTGGGCGCCATACGACAGGGTATGAAACGCTTCCAGTTTCTCTTGAACTGCTGTGAGCCGGGAACCATCCCCGACGCCTCCATCCTCGCTGCCGCTCTGGACCTGGTATGTTTCATCTCGTCGTGACCGTCGGCTGTTGCGTGTTTACACAAAATCCACGGCTCCAAATCATCTGCTTCTTCCAGGAAGCTCCGGTTGTGGCTCGGGCCTCCCTCTTCCTCGAATGCGCCAGATTCGTCCAGCGCTGTAACCGCGGCAACTGGCCAGAGTGGATGAAAGGCCACCATGTTAACATCACCAAGAGAGGCCTGTCGAGGGGACGGTCGCCGATTGTGGGCAACAAAAGAAACCAGAAACTGCAGTGGAACGCTGCCAAACATTTCTGCCAGTGGGGAGACGTGAGTTAAAGATTTCACACATTAGTTCATGTGACACAATAATGATGATCGTAAGAAAGCACATCTTTATATGTTTTAATCTGCTCAGGCGATCGGAACGAGGCTCAGCGAACTCTGTCACTCTGACAGTGAGAGCCCCTCCAACATCCTGGGTTACATCTATGATGAAGAGACCAAACGGAGGATGAGGAAAGAAGACGAGGAAGAGGATTATTTAGATGACAGTGAGTCAGAGAAGGGTTTAACTTTATCTAAAACTATAAACCACATCACACCACATATATATAAAACATAGATGATCATTTTGCAGGTAATACAATGTCCCGTGTTTATATGTTTTAAACAGTTTTGTTTTGTATGTATATATTTCTACCTTAAAGACACAGTCAATCCTACAAAGTGCGGCTGCCCCTTCGCTCTGAAGATGGCCGCCTGCCAGCTCCTGTTGGAAATCACCACCTTCCTGCGGGAGACTTTTCCCTGCTTGCCACGCCCACGCACCGAGCCACTTGTGGTCAGTAGTGTGATATAAATATGGATGGTTTCAGTGTGTGTATGTTCTCTCTCCGCTGTCAAGTAGCGTTTGTTAGAAACACCAAGAAAGGTCTCGTGAAAAAGAGATGAAAGTCACATAAGTAAAAAAAAAAAATACGACCAGAATGTGTCACACTGCTGCGGTCACATCTTTGCTGCAGGACCTCGACAGCTGCCGCTTGCGTTTAGACCCCGAGCTTGGCCGCCACCGCTACGAGAGGAAGATCAGCTTCGCGGGTATCCTCGACGATGAGGACGGACACGATTCGCTCAACAGCAGCAGCCACACGCTAAAGTCTGACACCACCTGCGACGACAAGAAGCCGCAGGAAACTCAGGGTGAGGCCTGACGTCACCCTTTTTTTTTTTTATTACGGCCCTTCTACTATCTCATTACTCACTGATGATTGTACATCATCTCTCTCCTCCTCCGTGCTCTCCAGCACCCGTCCGGAAGATTCGTATCGGAGGATCTCGGCTGCTCCAGATTAAAGGCGCCCGCAGCTTCCGTGTGAAGAAAGGGGGCTCCCTGTCGTCCATACGTCGAGCAGGGAGCCTGAAGAGCACCAAGCTGTCCCGGCAGGACTCCGAGTCGGAGAACGAAGAGGGTTTGTTGTCACAGACGCACAGCAGGGACACGGTTACCGACATTGGTAAGTCACGATTTGTCCAATTTGTTTGGAGCATTTTACAAAAACGCGAATGGCCGTGGATTCAACGCTCTCCGGTTAAAATGGTTCTTGTTTGTTGTTGTTGTTGTTGCAGGGAGTCCCTTCAGCACCAGTGAGCCCAGCATAGAGCCAGAGGGTCAGAGCTCAGGAGGAGCCGAGGACAATTATCACCGCAACATGTCCTGGCTCCATGTATGTGCTGTATACGTGTGTGTGTGTGTGTGTGTGTGTGTGTCCCTTCATACTGACTTCCTCCTCTCCTCTCTCTCGGCTCAGATCATGATCCTGCTGTGCAACCAGCAGAGTTTCATCTGTACCCACATTGACTTCTGCCACCCACACTGCTACCAGCACCACAGCCGCTCCTGCGCCCGTCTGGTCCGCGCCATCAAGCTCGTGTACGGCGAGACGGTGGACAGCCTGCGAGAAGACAGCGCCTCCTCTGGCAACATCGGGGCACGTGCCAAGAAAACAAAAGAGGTGGGACTCACAAGTCTTATCTGTCCTGTTTTTAAAACTCGATGAGATGAATAAATCAATAAAAACATGGGCTACTTTATCGCCCGTGGTTCATAAAAGCCTCTGTGCCTTCAGTGTTCGGACAAGTCGTGTCTGAGGACGCCGTCCATGAAGAGGAGACCCAACGACTCTAACACGGAAGGGAAGAAGGACACAGGCATGCTCAAGTACATCCGCAACCAGGTGAACTGATTTTTAAACAAAGAAGGGAAAGAAGAAGGATCTCCTGACGCACATATTCCGACTCTTTATATCTTATCCAGTGGTTTTCTTGGTTTTGCAGGATGATGCATAATGTCTGTTTCTGTTTCAGGTGATGAGCTTGTCCCCGGCGCCGCTCTCGCTGCTGATCAAAGCAGCTCCCATCTTGACGGACGACATGTACGGGGACATCCAGCCCGCCGCCTGGGAGCTGTTACTCAGTGTGGACGAACATATGGCTGCCGCTGCCGGTGAGTCGGCCATCAGGCTGTGCATCAGTGATGCGTGGGTTGTCTCTGTAGGTCGCTGTGACTGTCGGAGTTTATTAACGCTCGGATTATCGAGGGATAGTTCACGTGTCATGCCTTGACTGTTTTATATTCTAATGTATTCTTCCTTCCCTGTTTCTTTTTGCCCTCTCTATTTTTTTTTACATCCACTCTTCTCTCCTTCCCTGTGTTTTGCCCTCAACCATACTTCACCTTTTCCCCCCTCTTCCTCTGCCCGCCTCCGAATCCCCTCCAGCGGCTATGTTCCTTCTGTGCGCCGTAAAGGTCCCCGACACAGTGACCGAAATGATGATGGCGGAGTTCCAGCACCAGGAGGCCTGCCAGCGCATCAACTCCATCCTGAAGTTTTACACACTGTGGCGTTTCCGCTACCAGGTGTGGCCTCGCATGGAGGAAGGAGCTCAGCAGATCTTTAAGGTATGACGATGACGATGTCCCCTCAACAATGATCTAGTTCTGCTAAATATTTAATGTAGAACATATCGTCTCACACAGGTCGGTGACTTCATGCGTCTTTGTTTCAGATTCCTCCTCCCAGCATCAACTTCACTCTGCCCTCTCCTATTCTGGGCATGCCCTGCGTCCCCATATTTGACCCCCCCTGGGTTCCTCAGAACACTGGCAGCGTCCAGGACCCGATCAATGAAGACCAGTCTGTAAGTCTGAGCCCTGTTTACATTGGTTGCCTAGTTATGCATACAGTACATTTACTAATTACAAACTTACTAATAGAAAATATTCATGTTTTCATACTGAGTGCATCTAAAATAACCTCATTATTATTATTACTGTTACTCTTGATCTGAAGATTTAGTTAATTTTCATATTGTGACTCATACTGACAATTTAAATTTAACTACTTGACCTGAGTCGTCAGGTTCCTTCAGATTTAGAAGAAATTTAATGCAGTGACCTGCAAAAATTAAAGGGATTGTTCACCCACAAAAACATTTCATATGATGGTTTTTGAATTTGTCCAGGTTTTTATCCAGATCATTGAGACTCATTTTATCACCAAATTAAGTGAAACAGTGTGGTAGTTGATCAGAGCCTTGAATCCTCTGTCTGTATTCAGAAAGACAAAAGTTCTTTACACAAGCTGCTTTCCGACATGCACTGAACTCCACAGATCCTCCGGACAGGTACCAGGTTTCAGTAGAAACCACGAGGCCTTCTTCTCCGACTCTTCTCCTTCTGCTTCTTCTTCTTTTTCTTAGTTTCCTTGTTTGAGTGGTTACTGTCCTCTGTCGCCTTCTCCACTTTTACATTTTTTGTCTTTTCCACCTCTCGGCTGCTCTCTTCCTCGTCCTGAAGCAGCTCTTCATCACTGCTGCTCTCTTCTGTGGTCAGAGGCAGCTCGCTGGTTCGAGTCTCCTTGTCCATGGAGTCTTTCTTTTGGCTGTGAGCTTGCCTTTCCTCCATGTCTGTCAGCACAAGCTCAACCCTGCTGAAATCCCTTTTCCTTTTTATAGCCAGTTCAGCCAGGACGCCAATGTGGGCTTTAGAGCGAGCTGTCATTTTCTCCTTCTACCTCATCAGAAGCTCATCCTTCTGTTTGAGCTCCTCTTCCAGAGCCTCAGTCTCAGACTGCATTGCTCCACAAGCCTGAAAAATAGAAACATGGAATTCCTTTTTTAAAAGTCCACTCAACACAACCTGAACATACATTTCTAAAAAAGAGAGTTCAGAGAGCAGCGTCTTCTTGATGATTTCTTACTGAACAAATCAGTTGTTGTCTCCGTAGTCAAGGATCGTTGTCTTCCTAGAAATCTGAGATAAATGTGGACAAATTAAATCAAAACTTGATCGTTTGATAAAACGTCATATACAGGGGTTAAATTGGGTGAACCAACCCTTTAAATCCAGCTGAGTCACAGCTCTACCTTTCACTATAGCAGAAGAAATACATACAAAACACTTTAACCTGCTTTTTAAGTACATTTGCTCCTGCTATGCAAAGTGTAATGTGAACAACTGCACCAAGAAATCTGCTAATTTAAGAAAAACACATGAAATTAACTTCTCAGGTGATTTTAAAGTAGTGGAACAGATTTCTTGGTGTTTCCTTTTACTTTCTTCTTTTTGGTTTAAAAAGCATGATTATCAAAATATGTTTTTTTGATGACAACCTGCGAGCACATGTTCTATAATTTACCTATCGACTGTCTTTGTTTTTAGTACTCCACATTAATTCAGTCAGTCCATACCATAGTAAGTTGGTATTTCTGTCCGGATGTTTGTGCTGATGCATCTTGTTACGTCAGATCATTAACGACAGGAGGGGAAAGAGTTTGTTTAGCCCATTGGGAGGCGCTGTAGGTCTGAAACTGGGGCAGGTTCATGGGTCATCTCAGATAGTTGCATCTTGATCAGTGACTCACACCAAACTCAAAAAGGTACAGACAAAACAATAACAGCATGCATCGGACATTCAGACATTTTGTGCGTGTTGTGCTGTTGATGCATGGTCATTGGATGAGAATGACTTTGCTGTGTATGTTCTTCATATCATGCGTTCAGCCTTTTTGGAAATGTATGTGTATGAGCACTCGTGGGAATGCTGTGAGGCATTTACTGTACACAACGATACAGTAAATTCTCCAAAGTCCAGTCTGAACACATTTACTCGTCTCACAATTAGTCATGATTGAAATCTTTCCTATTCAACAGTGTCTCTTCATGATGCTTGGGATGGAATTAGAGCATGAGATCAATGTGCTGGAGGAGAGTTACTGTATTAACGTGTTGTCCGGTCATTCAACATTACAAAATGCTCCTCGGATGTAAGCGTAGAATAGCTGTGCACACACTTTCCTGAAAGTTTAAAACTTTGGTTTTAATTCGTGCATTCCCTCATCCTCAATCTTCTGTATGTCTGCACCCACTGTGCTGCTTGATCCGACGTCCTTCCCTTTCAGAAATCCTTCTCAGCACGGGCGGTGTCGCGCTCCCACCAGCGAGCTGAGCACATCCTGAAGAACCTGCAGCAAGAGGAGGAGAAGCGGCGACTGGGCCGCGAGGCCAGCATCATCACAGCCATCCCTGTGGCTCAGGAGGCGTGCTACGAGCCCACGTGCAGCCCGCCACCAGAGCAGGAGGAAGAAGGTGGAGCTACCAGACTCACAAGCTCACATCGTACAGAAATACACAATACAAGCACCGGAAGCTCTGTACCCTGACTGTATGTGGTTTTCCCTGTTTATGTGCTGGTCGTGTTGGATGTTGATCCCGCCAGCAGAAGAAGTGGTGAACCTGGCATCACGCCGTCTGTCCGTCAGCCCATCCTGCGCCTCCAGTAACTCCCACAGGAACTACTCTTTCCGTCGGGGCTCCGTGTGGTCCGTCCGCTCACTGGCGAGTGCTGAAGGTACGAAAACCCAGAATCACTGATGATGAGTTTTCATAAAGCCGCTTTGTTTCCTCGTTTTTTTTTTTCTTTAATTTCCACTGATTTGTTTTTGCCAGATGAAGAAAACACAGCAGAACACACTCCTACCCACCACATGCTGCAGCCACCTCAGGCTGTCTTCCCAGCATGCATCTGTGCTGCCGTTCTCCCAATAGTCCACCTCATGGAGGACGGGGAGGTTCGAGAGGACGGAGTGGCCGGTGGGCGTCATTTTCTCGCCACATATGAGACCTGTTCGTTGTATTTTGTCACACGCTTTGGTTACAAGTGATTATGTTTCATGTTTCTGCAGTGAGCGCTGTGGCTCAGCAAATCCTCTGGAACTGTCTGATCGAGGATCCGGCCCTGGTTCTCCGCCACTTCCTGGAAAAACTAACAGTGAGCAACAGACAGGTGAGAAAACCTCGGGTGAGAAAGTCCAGTCCGGCTCGATGGGGGATCATGGGATTAAAGCGAGCATCACTTTGTGTCTCTTGTGTTTTCAGGACGAGCTGATGTACATGCTGAGGAAGCTCCTGCTCAACATCGGAGATCTGCCGGCTCAGACGTCTCACATCCTCTTCAACTACCTGGTAAATCAACAAAAACAACTTCAGGATCATTTAAAGTCATGATCACTTATTTCACGTGAATCTCCTCCTCCTCCTCCTCCTCCTCCTTGTAGGTGGGACTCATCATGTACTTTGTGCGGACTCCCTGCGAGTGGGGTATGGACGCAATCTCTGCCACGCTGACCTTCCTGTGGGAGGTGGTCGGCTACGTGGAGGGGCTCTTCTTCAAGGACCTGAAGCAGACCATGAAGAAGGAGCAGTGTGAGGTCAAACTGTTGGTCACTGCTTCCATGCCAGGTGAACGATACCTAAAACTGAACATCATGATACCACATCAACCACACAGAGGCCTTTTTAAAACATTACATCGGATATTTAAGGTGTTAAAATAAATACAATCCCCTCAGATGTCAATGTTCCTGAAACCTTTTCTTGTGTTTGTCAACACAGGAACCAAAACCCTGGTGGTGCACGGTCAGAACGAGTGTGACATCCCAACACAGCTCCCAGTGCACGAGGACACTCAGTTCGAAGCTCTGCTGAAGGTAAAAGCTTGTTTTTACATATTTGAAATACTAATGCCGGTGCACTTCAGTGAAATACTGAAGTTTGTGGCTTGTCCTCTTTCTCCAAACAGGAGTGTCTTGAATTTTTCAACATTCCCGAGGCCAGATCAGCGCATTACTTCCTCATGGACAAACGATGGAACCTCATTCATTACTCCAAGGTGACAAACACTTTCATTGAAGCTGCTGGTTCGAAGGATTTTATTTATTATTAGCTGAGAAACAGGCTGGTTTTGCTATTTCATGACAAGTTGACATTTTGGAGATGAATATGTGTTTCATGGCAGAGCCGTGGAGACTGACTTTAATTTAGGACTTAATTGTAAATGAGCCATTAATTAACCTGGTACAGTTTTAGTGAGATAAAGTAAAGTCACAACTATCTTGATGTAAGTCTTTGTTTTGAGGTTGTCTTTAAAGCCAGTGGCCGCAGGGTTTATGTTTTCAGGTTCTCCGTCCATCAGTTTCATTCTTGTGAACCCAATATCTGAAGAACGCCTTGAGGAAAAATTCACACTGCATGGCTGTGGATTACAACGGCAGAGCTTTAATTTATTATTTTTTTACTTCTTCATTTATATGTGATGTTTTTATCCCCGTCCTGTAGACATATGTCAGGGACATCTACCCGTTCCGGAGGTCAGTCTCTCCACAGCTCAACCTGGTCCACATGCTGCCTGAGAAAGGACAAGAGCTCATCCAGAAACAGGTATGGACGATTCAAACTTTATTTCTAACACTTTGTGAAAGTGAAGTTAAACAGAACTTTATTTCTCATCTTGTTCAGGTGTTTTCCCGTAAACTGGAGGAGGTTGGCCGGGTCCTCTTCCTAATCTCCCTCACTCAACACATGCCGGCCGTGCACAAACAATCCCACGTCTCCCTGCTGCAGGAAGACCTCCTCCGTCTGCCCTCCTTCCCACGAACGGCCATCGACGCAGAGTTCTCATTGTTCAACGAGCAACAAGGTGAGACGGACTCCGACCAACACTGAAATAAAAGCGTTACATTTATAAGTGTTATATTTTGATCCCCTGTCGTCTCCTCCTCTCTCAGGTAAGGAGCTGTTTGGTTTGGACACCCTCCACAAGGTGCTGTGGATCAAGCTGCTGGAGGAAATGTTTCTGGGGATGCCCAGCGAGTACCCGTGGGGGGACGAGATGATGCTGTTCCTCAACGTCTTCAACGGGGCTCTGCTGCTGCACCCGGAGGACAGCTCCCTCCTCAGGCAGTACACAGCTACTGCCATCAACACCGCTGTGCACTTCAACCATCTCTTCTCTCTGAGCGGTTACCAGTGGATCCTGCCGACCATGCTGCAGGTACAGAAACATGGATCCTGTAGATATCGTGGTGGTTCTGTCTCATTAAACTGCCTCTGAACACATTTAACTCAGATAACACACTGATGGACATCCCCTAAACGTCGTTTTTCCAGGTCTATGCTGACTATGAGAGCGACCCTTTACTGAGGCAGGGCATCGAGTTCTGCTGCCGACAGTTTTACATCCTGCACCGCAAACCCTTCGTCCTGCAGCTGTTTGCAAGCGTCGCTCCGCTGCTGGAATTCACAGTAAGACTGTTGAGTTTGTTGAGGAGGATTCCTGGATGACTCCAAATAGCTTTCAATAAACTTGTCTCCATCCATGTTCCCTCACCTCCAGACCAGCACCAGCACTGGTCTGTCTAAAGGAGTCTCAGCCCAGTGTCTGTTCGACCTGTTGGTGTCTCTGGAGGGTGAGACGCCGGACGCCCTGGACGCTCTGGAGCTGGTGAAGGCAGAGAAACCTCTGCGCTCTCTGGGTAAACTGTCAAACACTCTAATTAAACCATCATCAGGCACGGGATGCTCTAAATATGATCTATTTTTTGGTTTCAGATTTCTGTTATGGTAACGAGGACTTGGCCTTTTCTATCAGCGAGGCCATCAAGCTGTGTGTGACTGTGGTCGCCTACGCCCCTGAATCCTTCCGGAGGTAAGGAGACACACTTCATCTCCATCTTTTCCTCTACTGCACCCACGTCTGTCCCACAACAGTTTATTTGTGTCCAGTCTCCAGATGCTGATGGTGCTGGAGGCCTTGGTTCCCTGTCACCTCCAGAAGCTGAAGAGCAACACCATCACGATGGAATCTGCTTCAGCTGCCAGGGACGAGATTGCCGCCATCGCTGCTCTGGCCACGTCACTGCAGGCCCTCCTCTACAGCTCAGAGGCTCTAACAAGGTCGGACACATCTGAGTTTTTACTCGTTGTAGCTACAGGTGGTTGAGATGCTTATAATTTTATCCACACCTCCTCCACAGGCCCATGACAGCACCACAGCTGTCCCGCTGTGATCAGGGCCATAAAGGAGGCACCACGGCGAACCACGCCATGTCCGGAGGGGTCAACACCAGGGACAACCTCCACCTTCTGGAGGAGGGCCAGGGGATGCCGAGGGAGGAGCTGGATGAGCGAATCGCAAGGGAGGAGTTCCGCCGGCCGCGGGAGTCGCTCTTAAACATCTGCACCGAGTTTTACAAACACTGCGGACCGCGACTCAAGATCCTGCAGAATGTGGCCGGAGAGCCTCGGGTCACGGCCCTGGAGCTGCTTGACATCAAGTCCCACATGAGGTGACGAGATTTAACATGAGTGTCCTCCATCAGCTGATTAAAGTTGTCAGTTTTCTGCGGCAGCACATTTGGCAGAGAGAAAAAGAAAACTGCCTGACACTCTGTCCGTTTCTTTCCCAGGCTGGCAGAGATAGCCCATGCGCTGCTGAAGCTGGCGCCCTACGACACCCTGACCATGGAGAGCCGCGGGCTGCGGCGCTACATCATGGAGATGCTGCCCATCACCGACTGGTCGTCAGAGGCCGTCCGCCCCGCCCTCATCCTCATCCTCAAGAGGCTGGACCGCATGTTCAACAAGATCCACAAGATGCCAACGCTCAGGTGCGCTCGCCCACAGGCATTATGCACCAGGTCTGTTGAATACGATCCCTCTTCTTCTCCGTCTCCCTGTGAGTGTGTCGTGCTGTGCCGGTGCCGTGGTGTGTACAGTAAATAGACAGCTTCTTGGCACTGTCCTCTGTAGTGCTGCCTTCGTGGGTGATGTACCGTAAGTGCTGCTGTAGCGTGTTTCTGTGCGGATTCTTGCGAGTGTGTGTTTCTGCAGTGTGTAGCTGCCTGTGTATGTGAGCTTTCACTATTCACTGTCAGTTCAGCCAAGTGATGATTGTGTCACTTTAAAGATTTTTCCGATTTATTATTGATCCGACGCCACGTCCATGTCAATTGATGAGACTGAACTAAGATGACTGGTGTTTCCATGCCAACATCTTCTTTCCCTTTCATCCCACATGACCTGGATGTGTGTGTGCGTCTCTATTTTTATGACCATGTGTTTTTATTTGGTTGTGTGGTGGTGTTGTGTGGTTGTCTGTTCTCCAGGAGACAGGTGGAGTGGGAGGCGGCCAGCAGCCTGATCGAGGGGATCTGCCTCACGCTGCAGCGACAGCCAATCATCTCTTTTCTCCCGCACCTTCGCTCGCTGATCAACGTCTGTGTAAACCTGGTACGAAGACACACACATTAATCTGCTACGTCTCCTGTTCTGTGTTGTTTTCTTGAAGTATTTCTTTGTGTGTTGTCAGGTGATGGGTGTGGTCGGCCCCTCCAGTGTGGCGGATGGGCTGCCGCTGCTCCACCTCAGCCCCTACCTCTCCCCGCCACTTCCTTTCAGCACGGCGGTCGTCCGGCTGGTTGCCCTGCAGATTCAGGTCGACCTCCTCTTCATCAAGTAAAATCCTCGTTGATATTTCCCCACGGAAAATATTCACTCAGCGTTTGTTTTTCAATCTCAGGCCTTGAAGGACGACTTCCCTCTCAGTCACGTGATCTCACCGTTCACCAATCAGGAGAGGAGGGAGGGGATGCTGCTCAACCTGCTCATTCCCTTTGTGCTGACCGTCGGTTCTGGGAGCAAAGGTAATGACTGACCAGTGGCAGCTGGCCAATAGAGGGCGCCGCCCCACCACTCACCGCATTACAATGAATAAGACATAAAACATTTAAATAAAAATGAAATGATAAAATAAAAATATTTTGAAATATATGTATATATTTTTTTAGATGTGCAAGATAAATATTTTATAGTTAATGATGAGTAAAGTTGTTGCTAGGCTACATGCTACCCACTACTGTTAACCGGCTAGCGCTGCGGTGTTGTTGCTCCGGGATGGTCATATCAAAGAACCGAACAAAGGTAAGTTACCTTGAAACTATACAACAACAACACCTATTGATTTATCTATTATCATAATCGTACAACATATACTTACAAGCCTCAAGTGGTTTTTAATGTTATTGTGGTAATTTACCGTTTATTTAACACGTCTAATGAAGTTTGAAGCAAGTTCACAATCAGAATCAGAAATACTTTATTAATCCCCGTAGGGAAATTCAAACTTTAACTAGCTTTAGTAAAGGGTTGTGTTGTCATTTGATTGTAAACCTTCTTCTCCTTCTCCTGTCACCACAAGCTCAACCCTGCTGAAATCATTGGTTTTCAGCACACAATGATAAATATATACAGTAATGAACAGCTTTAAGCAGCACTCCACTGCGATTTCCATGACTGTGCCCATACGAAGGTCAAACAAAACCTCTTCAAGTTTATGTTTCCTTTAAAAAACACACAAAAACCAGGAAAGTATTTGTAAAAAAAGTGAAAAACATTTATTTTGATCACTTCATAAATCCCTCCATTAACCCTGCCAGTCCTCAAGCAGGTGAAGAAGGTACGGTCAGCTCAGGTGCTGTTAGATGGAGCTGCTGACTTCTTCCAACTCTGTGGTTTTCTCAACCCCAGAGCGTGGCGGAATCTCTTCCAGACTGAAGGCTTCTTTTGTTTCTCAGGGAGAACGCTGGAGAGAGACTTCTCCTCAGTGACGTCCTCCTTACTCTCTCCATTGAGCTGACCACTGGAAACATCAGCTGCATACAGAAGACTGCAGACCTCATGATAAGAAGCTTGGAGCTTCAACAGCTCTTCTTCGAGAAGCTTCTTCTCCTGCTTCTCCACCTGGAGCTCAGTGTTAAACTTCTCCTGGTTGAGAGTCTGATTTTGACAGACCTCATGATGAGAAGCTCTGAGCTTCACCAGCTGTTCTTGGAGAACCTTCTTCTCCTGGAGCTCAGCGTTCCACTTCTCCTCGTTGATAGTCTGATTAAGACAGACCTCACGATAAGAAGCTCTGAGCTTCACCAGCTGTTCTTGGAGAACGTTCTTCTCCTGGAGCTCAGCGTTCCACTTCTCCTCGTTGATAGTCTGATTAAGACAGACCTCACGATAAGAAGCTCTGAGCTTCACCAGCTGTTCTTGGAGAACGTTCTTCTCCTGGAGCTCAGTGTTCCACTTCTCCTCGTTGATAGTCTGATTTTGACAGACCTCACGATAAGAAGCTCTGAGCTTCATCAGCTGTTCTTGGAGAATGTTCTTCTCCTGGAGCTCAGCGTTCCACTTCTCCTCGTTGAGAGTCTGATTTTGACAGACCTCATGATGAGAAGCTCTGAGCTCCATCAGCTGTTCTTGGAGAACATTGTTTTCCTGCTTCTCCTCCTGGAGCTCAGTATTCAACTTCTCCTCGTTGATAGTCTGATTAAGACAGACCTCACGATAAGAAGCTCTGAGCTTCACCAGCTGTTCTTGGAGAATGTTCTTCTCCTGGAGCTCAGCGTTCAACTTCTCCTCGTTGATAGTCTGATTAAGACAGACCTCACGATAAGAAGCTCTGAGCTTCACCAGCTGTTCTTGGAGAACGTTCTTCTCCTGGAGCTCAGTGTTCAACTTCTCCTCGTTGATAGTCTGATTAAGACAGACCTCACGATAAGAAGCTCTGAGCTTCACCAGCTGTTCTTGGAGAACGTTCTTCTCCTGGAGCTCAGTGTTCCACTTCTCCTCGTTGATAGTCTGATTTTGACAGACCTCACGATAAGAAGCTCTGAGCTTCATCAGCTGTTCTTGGAGAACGTTTCTTTCCTGCTTCTCCTCCTGGAGCTCAGCGTTCAACTTCTCCTCGTTGATAGTCTGATTTAGACAGACCTCATTATAAGAAGCTCTGAGCTCCATCAGCTCTTCTTGAAGAGCGTTATTCTCATCGTGAGGCAGCTCGCTGGTTTGAGTCTCCTTGTCCATGGAGTCAATCTTTTGGCTGTGAGCTTGCCTTTCCTCCACCTCTGTCACCACAAGCTCAACCCTGCTGAAATCCCTTTTTAAAGGGGCCACCTTCTCCTCCAGAGCCACAGTGTCCTCTTCCAGAGCCCTCACTTGGTTGCCCTGTGCAGCCAGTTTGATATTGTAGGCTTTGGAGCGAGCTGCCCTTTTCTTCTTCATCCTCATCAGACGCTCATCCCACAGTTTGTGCCTCTTATCCTGAACCTTTATTACAGCCAGTTCACCAGTCATGACTTCAGAGTGAGCTGTCATTTTCCCCTCCAGAGCCACAGTGTCCTCTTCCAGAGCCCTCACTTGGATGCCCTGTGCAGCCAGTTTGCTATTGTTGGCTTTAGAGAGAGCTGCCTCTATCTCCTTCATCCTCATCAGATGCTCATCCCACAGTTTGTACCTCTCACCCTGAACCTTTACTGCAGCCAGTTCGCCAGTCTTGACTTCAGAGGGAACTGTCATTTTCCTCTTCTTCCTCTGAATCTCCTCGTCCTCTCTGAGCGTCTTTCTCTGAGCCTGAATCCTAGTCTTCAATGTTCCACAAGTCTGAAAAACAGAAACATGGAATTCATTATTAAAAGTCCACTCAACACAACCTGAACATACATTTCTAGAGAAAAATGTTTTACCGGAATGTCCATTTTGGTTAAAGGGGATTTGTAGTTAAAAGAGCAGTGTCGTCTTGATGAATTTTTACTGAACAAATCAGTTGTTGTCTCCGTGGTCAGGATTGTTGTCTTCACAAACGAGGACTGTGACTTCTCAGCTGACGGTCTGCTATTTATAAGTTTGGTGGATCAAAGCACCAGAGAAACGTCCTCTACAGTCTATAGAGTTTTTAGTCCTTTGATTGACATCTAAAGATTTGAGGCCAGCAATCCCTTTGATGGTTGCCCCCACCAAAATCATTAAAGGAGGTTTTTAAGCAGCAACAGTTTCCATGGCGATTTTACTACACAACATGGCTGCCCCTGGGATCAGGTTGACTTCTATATGATGCACATCGTTGCAGAGCATACACAAATCTTTAGCTAGGCAGCTTGTTGTGGAGACAGGAAGTTGTTTAACAGGACAAACAGAGCTGAAGGTTTTTGTTTCTCTTCCAGTTTCAGCATGAGACTGTTTGGCAAAGAAAATATGAAATAAAAACGTCAATGGTAAAGGCACGAAAAGAGCTGCTGGTGATGAAACAACTGTTTTTATTTGAGATACAAATTCTTATGCAATAATCTTTATGATTCATTTGATGAATCAGCTTCTCAAATGAGAAATTATATTGTTCTTTGTCCGATTCAATAATAAAATGAACATATTTGGGTTTTAAAGGCCCAGTCAGACAGAAGGAGACACTTGATGATGTCATGATGGAATAATAACCAGCAAATAGACTGCGGTGCAGGATGTGACACACACGGAAACCAGTGTGTGTTTCCTGTCGTCCTTTATTGATGCACATTTACCCACATGTTCAATGCCAGATGTTGATGTCGGACATTATAAGACACCAGCTGGTTCAGCTTCTCTCAGTGTCTCAGGATGAAACCTACAGCTCATTGATTGGTTGTTGTGCCGAGTGTCAGTGAATCTGACGCAGGGACCACGTGGAAATGTTTGTGTCACGTGAGTTTAAGTCACCGATCATATCAGGACGACATCAGGCAGTGGCGGCTGGCCAATAGAGGGCGCTAGTGCTAGGACCTATTGATTTATCTATTATCATAATCATACTACATATACTTACAAGCCTCAAGTGGTTTTTAATGTTATTGTGGTAATTTACCGTTTATTTAACACGTCTAATGAACTGCGATTTCCATGACTGTGCCCATACGAAGGTCCAACAAAACCTCTTCAAGTTTATGTTTCCTTTAAAAAACACACAAAAACCAGGAAAGTATTTGTAAAAATAGTGAAAAACATATTTTTAATCACTTCATAAATCCCTCCATTAACCCTGCCAGTCCTCAAGCAGGTGAAGAAGGTACGGTCAGCTCAGGTGCTGTTAGATGGAGCTGCTGACTTCTTCCAACTCTGTGGTTTTCTCAACCCCAGAGCGTGGCGGAATCTCTTCCAGACTGAAGGCTTCTTTTGTTTCTCAGGGAGAACGCTGGAGAGAGACTTCTCCTCAGTGACGTCCTCCTTACTCTCTCCATTGAGCGGACCACTGGAAACATCAGCTGCATACAGAAGACTGCAGTCCTCATGATAAGAAGCTTGGAGCTTCAACAGCTCTTCTTCGAGAAGCTTCTTCTCCTGCTTCTCCACCTGGAGCTCATTGTTCCACTTCTCCTCGTTGATAGTCTGATTAAGACAGACCTCACGATGAGAAGCTCTGAGCTTCACCAGCTGTTCTTGGAGAATGTTCTTCTCCTGGAGCTCAGCGTTCCACTTCTCCTCGTTGAGAGTCTGATTTTGACAGACCTCATGATGAGAAGCTCTGAGCTTCACCAGCTGTTCTTGGAGAATGTTCTTCTCCTGGAGCTCAGCGTTCCACTTCTCCTCGTTGAGAGTCTGATTTTGACAGACCTCACGATAAGAAGCTCTGAGCTTCACCAGCTGTTCTTGGAGAACGTTCTTCTCCTGCTTCTCCACCTGGAGCTCAGCGTTCAACTTCTCCTCGTTGATAGTCTGATTTTGACAGACCTCACGATAAGAAGCTCTGAGCTTCACCAGCTGTTCTTGGAGAACGTTCTTCTCCTGGAGCTCAGCGTTCCACTTCTTCTCGTTGATAGTCTGATTTTGACAGACCTCACGATAAGAAGCTCTGAGCTTCACCAGCTGTTCTTGGAGAACGTTCTTCTCCTGCTTCTCCACCTGGAGCTCAGCCTTCCACTTCTCCTCGTTGAGAGTCTGATTTTGACAGACCTCATGATGAGAAGCTCTGAGCTTCACCAGCTGTTCTTGGAGAACCTTCTTCTCCTGGAGCTCAGCGTTCCACTTCTTCTCGTTGATAGTCTGATTTTGACAGACCTCACGATAAGAAGCTCTGAGCTTCACCAGCTGTTCTTGGAGAATGTTCTTCTCCTGGAGCTCAGCGTTCCACTTCTCCTCGTTGATAGTCTGATTTTGACAGACCTCACGATAAGAAGCTCTGAGCTTCATCAGCTGTTCTTGGAGAATGTTCTTCTCCTGGAGCTCAGCGTTCCACTTCTTCTCGTTGATAGTCTGATTTAGACAGACCTCATTATAAGAAGCTCTGAGCTCCATCAGCTCTTCTTGAAGAGCGTTATTCTCATCCTGAGGCAGCTCGCTGGTTTGAGTCTCCTTGTCCATGGAGTCAATCTTTTGGCTGTGAGCTTGCCTTTCCTCCACCTCTGTCACCACAAGCTCAACCCTGCTGAAATCCCTTATTAAAGGGGCCACCTTCTCCTCCAGAGCCACAGTGTCCTCTTCCAGAGCCTTCACTTGGTTGCCCTGTGCAGCCAGTTTGCTATTGTAGGCTTTAGAGAGATCTGCCTCTATCTCCTTCATCCTCATCAGATGCTTATCCCACAGTTTGTACCTCTCACCCTGAACCTTTACTGCAGCCAGTTCGCCAGTCTTGACTTCAGAGGGAACTGTCATTTTCCCCTCCAGAGCCACAGTGTCCTCTTCCAGAGCCCTCACTTGGTTGCCCTGTGCAGCCAGTTTGCTATTGTAGGCTTTAGAGAGAGCTGCCTCTATCTCCTTCATCCTCATCAGATGCTCATCCCACAGTTTGTACCTCTTATCCTGAACCTTTACTGCAGCCAGTTCGCCAGTCTTGACTTCAGAGGGAACTGCCATTTTCCCCTCCAGAGCCACAGTGTCCTCTTCCAGAGCCCTCACTTGGATGCCCTGTGCAGCCAGTTTGCTATTGTTGGCTTTAGAGCGAGCTGCCATTTTCCTATTTTTCCTCTGAATCTCATCATCCTCTCTGAGCGTCTTTCTCTGAGCCTGAATCTTAGACATCACTGCTCCACGAGTCTGAAAAACAGAAACATGGAATTCATTATTAAAAGTCCACTCAACACAACCTGAACATAAATTTCTAGAGAAAATGTTTTACCGGAATGTCCATTTTGGTTAAAGGGGATTTGTAGTTAAAAGAGCAGTGTCGTCTTGATGAATTTTTACTGAACAGATCAGTTGTTGTCTCCGTGGTCAGGATTGTTGTCTTCACAAACGAGGACTGTGACTTCTCAGCTGACGGTCTGCTATTTATACGTTTGGTGGATCAAAGCACCAGAGAAACGTCCTCTACAGTCTATAGAGTTTTTAGTCCTTTGATTGACATCTAAAGGTTTGAGGCCAGCAATCCCTTTGATGGTTGCCCCCACCAAAATCATTAAAGGAGGTTTTTAAGCAGCAACAGTTTCCATGGCGATTTTACTACACAACATGGCTGCCCCTGGGATCAGGTTGACTTCTATATGATGCACATCGTTGCAGAGCATACACAAATCTTTAGCTAGGCAGCTACTATAGACATGCTCCACAATCCCTCCCCTTGATGCTCGTAGTATTTTTATTTTTTATATTTAATTCTTTGTTTCCTATTTTTATATTTTCTATATTTATACTTGCACCGACGTGCAGTACCAGTAAACTGTTAGCTATCTGTTTTTATGTAAAATCACTGACATGTTTATTTTTGTTCATTGATTAAATAAATACTATTTCACAAAGAACTTGTATCCCGCAGTTTGTATTAAATCGTAGTGAGATGTAAACTGAGTATGTCACCAAAACACACATCAGTGTTAATTCATAAATCTAAATTAGATGATGTTGATTTATTGATGGAACAGTTTTAAAGGCACAAGAGACAAGCGTAAAAAAAATGCAGATCTGTTTGTTTCCAGCTCCTTCATATTTCAGTTTTTTCTGTTTTGCAGACAGCCCGCACCTCGAGCAGCCCGAGATCTTCCTGCTCCTCCAGACTGTCATCAACATCCTGCTGCCTCCTCGGATCATCTCCACCTCTCGCACCAAGAACTTCATGCTGGACGCTTCGCCGGCTCATTGCTCCACGCCGGGCGACACGGGGAAGGACCTGCGCAGAGAGGGATTAGCCGAGTCCACGAGCCAGGCTGCGTATCTGGGTGGGAATGTGACGATGACATTTTCCAACAGGATGAGTGAAGATACATGCTGCTTCTTTTATTTTTAATTGCGTGTGCATCTTCTCCGCAGCTCTGAAGGTGGTGTTGGTTTGCTTTGAGCGCTCGCTGGGAAACCAGTGGTACCGACTGAGCCTGCAGGTGAAAGAGATGGCGCTGAGGAAGGTTGGCGGCTTGGCCTTCTGGGACTTCATTGACTTCATTGTCCGAACCCGGATCCCGATCTTTGTGCTGCTGAGACCTTTCATACAGTGCAAGGTAAAGACTCAGACTCAGGTGTTTAACGTCTTTTCATGTCCCCGTGTCTTCAAGTTGTTTTTACCTCTTCTCTTCTAGTTGTTGACGCAGCCTGCCGACTCCCAGGAGGAGATCACGGCACGCCACCACATCGCCGACCAGCTGGAGCGACGCTTCATCCCTCGACCTCTCTGCAAGAGCTCCCTGTTCGCAGAGTTCAACAATGAGCTGAAGATCCTGAAGGAGGCTGTGCACAGCGGCTCTGGTCAGAAAACACGCAAACGAAAACTTCATTGTTGATTCTGTGAATTCTTTCATGTTCTGATTCCATCTTGACCTGCCCCCCCACCCCACAGCTTACCAAGGCAAGACGTCCATCAGCACAGTGGGCACCTCCACCTCAGCGTATCGCCTTAGTTTGGCCACAATGTCGCGCTCCAACACCGGCACCGGCACCGTTTGGGAGCAGGAGAGTCAGCCGTCACGCCAGCCGTCTCAAGACACGCTCAGCCGCACTGATGAGGACGAAGAAGAGAGTCAGAAACTCTTCCGTTCTACTTTCACTTTCCACGTTTGTAGAAGGTGAAGTGGACTCACTTCCCTCCGTCCTTCTCTCCGCAGACGACTCCATCAGTATTCCCAGTGTGGTGAGCGAGCACGAGGCCTTTCTGCCCAGGGTCATAACACAGCGGCGTTTCTCCAGCCACGCCACCGGCTCTGCAGCCTCACAGCCCGAGGCTCACCGCACCACCATGCTGCCCAGCCACAGGTAACCCCCCCACAACACAAATACAAACTGACAAACACACGACGACACTTGATAGAATGGTGGCGTCTGTATCAGGAATATTTTAGCTTCATTTTTGTACAATGAGAGAAGGAATGAGAATAAAATCTTCTTCCAAACAGAGAGATCATTTCTGTTCCTGTTTCAGGTTTGTTTATGTAACATGTAGAATTTAAAGTTTCATATCCCACAACCACAGTCATTTTTTTCTGTGTATATCTCTGTTTATATTTACAACATGTCTTTATTTAACAGTCTCAGTTCAGACTCTGTGTGTTGCTACGAATACTTAGAATCGATCAGCTCCAGTTTTGGTGCTCAGACTAAGCGAACGCCCTGGTTTCCTGCCCTCGCGACGACGGGGCTCAGGGATTCGGTGGTGATGGATCTCGACTTCTCTCCCTAAACTCCCACTCTCCCGCTTCGCCCCGTTTTTACAGTGAACCCAATGTGCTAGATGAGTCCCAGGGCCTTCTGCAGGAGGGTAACCTCTCTAGGTACAGTGGCCCTCTCTGTGTGTGTCCCGTTATCTGTCTGCCAGTGGGAGGGGCATTGCCTCAGGACGGCCTCCTCTATTGGCCGTCGATCACTCATCCGCATCCAGTCAAATCGCCTTGGCCCGTCACCCCCCCTCACCTGTCTCTCCCTCTCTGTGTGGCCTTGTCTCTCTCCTCCTAACCCTTCCTCCCTCTGAGCTCCACACTGACCCTCATCTCCTCAGCTCATCTGCTGTGCTTCCCTAACCAGGCCCCTCCCGCATAAGGAAGTAAAAAAAAAAAAAAAAAAACATAGACGGCCCCGGGGGGCCCGGGAGCTCTGCCTCTGTTTCTCCTGTGTTCGCTGTGGGTCTCTGACAGTTGATGTGCCATCACCAAAGTCAGCCTCTCTCCCATTGGTGCCATGGTGTCTCATACTGTTTATGTGTCTTCAGGCTTCTCACTGATCACATTGGGCGTCCGTCTCTGGATACCAATCTGTCGGGGCAGGGGGAACTGGGGCGGCAACTCTAACAAGGACACTGACGTTTGATTTATTAACTTTCACTGTTAATTCACCTGATGTTTCACACTTGAATCTCCAGTAAATCCACAAATAATAATAATAATAACAATAAAACACACTCTCACATCAACACTCGAGTTTCTGTTGTGTCAGTTGCTGCTCCAGCCCCAACCGTCCCCTGTTGTGTTCTCAGTGTATGAATCATGGCGGCAACTGTTTTCTCTCTGCACTGTGATTGGATGTCGTGTAAACATACGTGTGTGTCCAGTGAGTGAGTTCGTAGAGTAGCAGTGACATCTAGTGGTCAAAGATGTGATCAGTGCGTGAACACAGCTCAGGAGATGGTTGATCCCTTAAAGGTGATGAGTTTGTGTCTTTTGGTCTATGTGTGTGTGTGTGTGTGTGTGTGTGCACGGGATTAACTGAACCAGGGTTGCCAGTGTGCAGAGTGAACCAGGGCAGCATAACCTCCTGTTGCAGCCTCCGTTAGGAAGGAAGCGCGGCCTCCGACAGGTGAGGACGTCCACGTTAGTGAGAAGTAATCAGAAAATATAAAAAGTGAACGAACATATTTTCCTCGTTGTTTGTCTGTGAAAGATTTTTATCCGTCAAGATAAAATAAAAGTTTTCACTGTGTTCCTTTTCTTACTCTGCATGAACACAAACCTGCTTGAACGGCACTGTGACTGTCCTGCAGCTGCGGCGCCCCCTGCTGTCCATTCCAAAGAATGAACCCCGGGATCGATCTGGAGCTCGACTCTCGACAACTCGCAGGAGCATCCAGCCCAAGAGCAAACCGCTGGGTAACGTCATCACTGTGTGTGTGTGTGTGTGTGTGTGTGTGTGTGTGTGTGTGTGTGATCAGTCTCCCCCCACTCTTCAAATCAGCACACAGACAGACACCAGATCTGAAGCGATGAGACGTCTCCTCTCGTTGTGTGTGTGCGGACTTGAAGTGACCCGTCCTCCTGTCCTCCTCTTTGTTCCAATGCTGTTTGTTTTGTCTCACACTGACTCTCGCTCTGTTCTGTCTCACGTTTCGAAATAAAGAGACTTTATTGGACTGTGAAGGTGAGACACGACCTTTAACCTTTCCTCTCCTCCCTGCAACGGCCCGCCCCTTTTTATCTGCAACCTCACCCAATAGGACGCTCTGCATGTCTGTCTTGCATACCCCCCTCCCAGCCCCTGCCTCCCCCTCCTGTGTCCCCTCCCTGCCTCCACTCCTCTGTGATGATGCTGATGTGTTAGAGAGTCACCAGCTGGCCTTTGACCTCGTGCACGTGTTGCCCCCCCGCAGCGCACGGAGACCAGAAGAGGTCAGTCACCTTTACGGAGGCGTCCGCGGGGATCGGCAAGCCCCCGACCCCCGGCGCCATCGACCCCGCGGCCGAGGGCAGGAAGTCCAGTCCAGCACCTTCTAAGTCGCCCACGCTGGAGGTGCCGACCGCCTCGTCTGCCACGGTGACCGCCGACCTGCACGGTCCTGCGAACACACAGGTACAGAACAATCAGTCGCCATGGAAACCCAGTAGGAAAGGATGAGTGTGATTCCAATGATAAGAGGTGTTGTTGTGTCCAGGGTCCTGGAGCCATAAGCAGCAGAGAGAAGAGAGAGCAGTGGGGGCTCCGCAGCAGCCTCTCCCCTCCTCCCTCCATCTCCAGACCCTCCACCCCGACTCCCCCGTCCCGAACCTGCTCCCCTCTCCCTTTATCCCGCACTTCCTCCCCCCTCCCTCCACCGCTCCCGGTGCTGGGTACGACCCCGGCCCCGGGCCCCCCTCTGCCTCCGCCGCTGCCGCCTCAGACCCCGCTCCTCCTCCCTCCGCCTCCGCCGGGGCCGTCCAGGATCAGAGAGAGCCCCGGGGACGAGGACACCACCGCGCTCCTGCCCCGCAGCAGCACCCTGCTGCAGCTCAGTGAGGACGCCGGCACGGAGAACCCCCTCCTCACCCCGCTGCTGTCCCCGCCCTCTCCTCGCAGGTCGCCCCGCCGCTCGCCTCTGCCCCTCTCCCCCGTGGACCTGGACCTGGATGAGTCCCACGTGTGACGGACTCTGTCAACCGGCACGTTTCACAAACTTCATGAGCAAAAAAATGAAAAAGTAAAACGGACGTTTGGATTCGTTTCACCGACGATTTGAAAGTCTTTAAAAGGTTAAACAGGAGAGGAGAGGGCTTCTGTGCCCGTCCTGCTCTCTCCTCAGGGTAGTTCTCTAAATATCTCACGTTCATGTGTCCTGTCCTGTCGTGTCCCTCCGCTGTCGAACATCAACGTACAGACGAAGGCTTGAATGTATATTTATAGCAGCAAATCTACTTTATGGCTCGTCTCCATCGCAGACAGATTTATTTTATTAGATGGAGTTTACGTCAGACAGAGTTTTAACAGTCGTCACAGAAAAGGTTGATATTTAAAATGTAGAGACGTCTGTATAGAAGAGATATACATTTAAAAAGATGCTATAACTTGTACAAAGGTTATAAAGGAGATATTTAAAGTCGTTCTAAAGCTGTGTGATAATAACGATACGTGATGATGTGGAACCGGAGGAAGAAGAGTTTATATTTTCAAAGATTATCATTACGGAACAAATCAAACTATTCAAAATGAGCTTTTCAGAAATCCACGTGACTTCTCTTGAAATGTTAAAACTTTAATTTGTTTCCTTGAATTTGCTTTTGAAATGAAAATATGTAAAGTGTCAGAATATCTGACTTTGATTGAAGTGATTTGATCCATTTTTTCTTATTTTCCTCTGAACTCATTCTTCAGCTCTGAAAACTCAATCGCAGTCTCGTTCTCCACTTTGTGTCTGTGACATCGTCTCAGGATCGATGCAGTAGATGGTCGTGACCTCGTCGACTCATTCCATGCCTTAATATTAACGTGTCATTTCTCTCTGGTGAAAACCTCACACCTCCAACACCTCTACCGGCCCACGATGCGTTCAAGGTCACACTTTGAGGAGCAGAATAATATAAACCTGCAGAATCGTGGGGAAATAAATATCTATATTTACTGTAAAACTTAACTGTTCAGGAAAGGCTGAGTTCAAACAGAGTAATTATATCTATAGTTATAACGCAGATATTGATCCGTGCCATACACCAATGCACTGTGAGTGTTTTTCTTATTTGCTGCTTGTGTGTTTCATTTCTGTTGTTCTGCCATTTTGTGAAAATGTTGTAATCGTCCGGTTACAAAGAGAGCGTGTGTCTGTGAGTTCTAGTTTGACTGTTTTATCTGACAGAGGGCAGCAGACGTGCACACCGTGTTCAACACGATGTGCAACACATATCAAGTGTAAACAACATTGTGTGCTACACCGTCAGCACCATGTCAATGTCTTTAAAACACAGAGACGCATCAGAAGCGTCTCCGGTCAGAGCGTCAATCAGAGTTCCCTTTAAATGTAACGTGTCTCTGTCGGGTTGTGTCTTCTTCGTGCAAACTTAGAGTGAATATACACTTTGTCGGGATATTTCTGACGTATCTAAATAAATGGATATTGTTTACAAAGGTTTTTACTTCATTTCTAACTGAGCGCAGATGTTTGAATGTTCGAATCCCCAGACGAAGCAAACAGTCAAAGTTTTCATTTTGAATTAAAGTTTGAAGTTTCAGTTCAATAAACTCCACCCCCGCGAGTCTGTCTAACTTGGTATATTCCAAGTTCCCCTTCTCCATAAATCCCATTGGACTCCTCCTCTTCCTGTTTGCCAGTCGGTACTTCCTGGATGCGGAGCTGCTTGGATCTGGAGCCCATAGATCTTCATGAGGTGAATCCTGTTTCAAATATCAACCCAGTTATTCGATCTTCTGTGTGTTCGACGTGTCGCTGCACGTTTTTCATTGTTCACTTGTGTTTTGGAGGAAAACTCGTCTCATTAGCTTCTCATGTCAATGCTAAGCTAAGCTAGCATCACAAGCTAACCACACCTGTGTGAAATTCTCATGTAAACACTTGATCACTTGTTTTGTCCGAAACTAAACTTGATCTACGTTTGGAAAAACTTATTTAGATTAATTCTATGAAAGAAATTTAGTTATTCACAGTTTCATTCAAACAATAATACAATTTTAGTTTTTTTGGCTTCTCTAAGAAAAGTAGGAACATTTTACTTAAATAAAATCCAAATAAAATCCTGTGGCTTTATTTTATATCTGAAATGTTTCAGAGAATTCAAATCACATCCGTTTTAAAGCTGTTGGAAAAAGTAAAGTGACCTTTATATGACCAAGTTTAATAAATCTTGATAAAATGACTGAGTCAACTCGTCTGTAGGCTGCGACACTTTCCACCTCAGGTTGTTCGACCAAAGTAAAACTCTGAATATATGATTACTTTAAAAACAGCTGCAAGAACTTGAGAGCAAGAGCAGAAGCTTTGTTATATATACAAATATATATAATATATATACTAATACATATATATGTTGTGAGTGATGACTATTAAAACTTCAGTGTGTAAGATTTAGCTGAAAGGATCTATTGATATTTAACATGAAATAATCTTAGTGATGTTTAATATAAAATAATCTATTGATATTTAATATAAAATAATCTTAGTGATATTTAATATAAAATAATCTATTGATATTTAACAAGTAGCTCAGACTGGACAAACTAAACCTTCTGTGTTTCCATGACAACTGAAGCTCCCACAGGTTCCCTCATGTTTGGAAGGAGAGGCTGCAACATTCAGCTTCACCACCAGATGTCACTAAAGTCTACACATTGTATTGATAGTGTTTTATTACCCAGCTCTACCAAACCCCAAATATCTATATATAGATAGATATAGATAATTGTATTTACAATTAAGTAGGAATCAAACCTGTGGCATGTGCAGAGTATTAGACGCCATATTATACGTAATGTTTTAGACTATATTATGATGTTTTGCATGTTTGCATTTCTTCATGGACTTTAAAATTCAACTCATACATGAAGACAATGTGAAGAAACACAGTAAAATAAATAATACAACTTGATGCATTGTGTACAACTGATACGCAATTTATTTACCTTTAATCACACATGTCCATTTTTCTACAACATCGGGTTTCCTTCAGTGTCAGTGCATCTCTTAGGCCAACGAGACAACCAGTAGATTTCAAAACCAAGAAATGTCAAAGTGCTGAGTCGCCTTCTAACACCGAGCACTGAATCTTAAAAAGAAATAAAACCAACACACGAACACACACAAATAATACATCGGCCATTTGCATCTGTCAGGTAAAGAGGTGATGAGGACACTGTGCTCCTTTGCTGGAAGACACACACAGAAAGAGTTTTTGCATAAGGCACAGAAACTTAGGGAGCAGCGTCTCAGTGGCAGAGCGGACTTCCTCCTTCTGCGGAGAATCAGGAACTTTTCTTTAAACTTTAAACTGGGGGGATTTTCAAAGTGTGAAAATTTAGATTTGGAAAGAGAGAGTTAGAACATCTGGATTAAAAAAAAAGTGGCTCTAAAAATAAGAGCAATAAAAGCGAAAGATGGGGGATGAACACGCATTCAAAGAAAATATTTATTTGCATCACAAAACAGGTAAATTTGGTTAAAAGCTTTTACAACAGACATTAACTTCAGTTTGAACAGAGATCAAAACTAAAACGAGGGAGAAAGACGAGAAAAATCTTCAGCTTCACACGAGACTTCATCTCTTTCGGATTTGTTATTTGTCGGCTCGTCTACGACAAGATTCACACGTGACGCTGCCGCAGCGCGACTCCATTCCACACAGCATCAAAACAGCAACGGAGCAGTACCACCTGAAATCGTGAGGGGGCAGTGTAACCCCCCTGTATAAGCAGTACATAAACAGTTTGTGGTTTATAACAGCTATCGTGCTGACGTTAAGGATATTTTGTGTTTATCAACGAGTGGCATTGAACAACAGTTAATAACGATGAAGGAATATTTTACATTGTTAAAACGCTCATTATACGTTAACACACCGGCCTCTAAACAAAACTCATCTTCTAAAAAAGAACTGAACCTGCGAACGACGACATTATATCGTGTTACAAACCATTTGTTTATAAACTGCTTATGATTGTTGCTGATTTAAGTAGCCGCTTAGCTTAGCTTAGCATAAAGGCTGGAGACGGGGAGCGGCGAGGGGATGAGTGGCGCTTTGAGATCAGGATATCGTTGGCAGGTGATAACGTTAGTGGTTTTTATTTTCTCTCAGTTTCCGTCAGTTTGATTGATCTCTGATCTCGCATCGTATTTTCAGGAAGAAACTCCCAGAAAGTCACTTCACCGCCGAGGAAAAGAAAAGAACCGGATCCAGGTCGATCAGCAGAAACGAACGAGTATCATTCATCAGACGATCTTAAGGCTGCGTAAGTAAGAAGAGTCCCCCGACCAGCGTGACAATGTTTTCACCGACATTGGAGCGTTAAAAAAAACAAACAAGAAAACTGATCAAAACGTTGAGGTTTCATCTTGAACATGGCGAGAGAGCGGAGAACACCTCCAGTGACGCCGTCTCTCCGTCCGCCTCCCCGTGTTGCATTCGTCTGTACGTCAGTGCAGGTCATGCTCTCCTTTCATCACCGTCCAACACACACACACACACACTCACATTCCTGAATCTACAACATCAGCATCCGAGACTCATCCTGAAGAAACTAGGATTTGAACGCAGAGTTTTTCCAAAGTGGTTTGTGATAAATCCAGCCTTCGCCCTGCGGGAGGAGAGAGAAGTGTCGTCAGGAAGTGATTAATCGTCACGTGGGGAAAAGAAACGAGACGCTGGAGTTCAATGACCCAGATTCTTGAAGAAGTGAGAAAACCCTGAAATAGAAAACCGTCGACTGGGGAGAGAATTAATGCTGAAGGTGATTTTAAATGTGTTTAGAGGCAGCAGAGGTGACTTTCACAGACTCTTCTGTTTGTCCTCAAATGCCTCATGAAAGTAAAACTCCTGTGTTGACTCTTCATCGTGTTTTTACATCGAAATCTCTTTCACGACTAATTCAAATTAAGATAAGTACAAACTTCTGGATCAATGTGTTTTACGTGTTCATTGATAGAATAGATAAAGGTTTTTGTATTTTCCGTCTCGCTCACCTCTCTGTCAAAGTATCTGGTCCTCCAGGCAGTTTCAGTCTCAGCGCGGTGCCTCTCCTCCGTCCGCTGCCGCTCCTCCAGAATCCGCTTGTGCTCCGTGGCTTTGTCGATGTCCTTCTGCCGCAGGGCCTCAGTCACGTGCTGCCACAGACGCCTGCATCACGGAAACATGTTATGAAAGCGTCGAGACACAAACAACTGCATGAGACGATGGCGTTCGAGTCCACGTCCTCTCACCTGGATTCGGTCGGTCCCTGCTTCTCAACCGGCCGAACCAGCTTCCTCGTTACCGGCAGCTTGGTGACGTCCACCACCCTCGTCTCTCCGCTGGTGTAGCTGAACTCCAACATGCCGTTCCACTCGCCCTGCACACGACACACCACCGCGTTGGTGGTGTTGTGCTTCACCTCCCCTGTGACTCTACGAACGGAACATGTTTGAATCAGTCAACACTAGGATGCACGATTTCCCATTTAGCAGCACTACAGCAACACAACACTCGCAGACGGAGCGATGACGGAGCGACTCACTTGTGCAGTTTACCGCCATAAAAGGGTTTGGTCTGGAAAGTGATGACGGCTGAATAACCCGACTTGACGCAGTTGATGTTGACTTTGCCGCCAAGTTCCACCCAGGGAACGGTGAGGATGGAGCGAGCGTAAGCACAGGGCAGCGTGAAGGTGTACTCCTCGTCGTGCTCCAGCAAATGCAGACAACCTGCAGACAGGACGGAGGCTGGACTGAGCAGCTCATCGTACAAACACGGCGAGTGACTGTAGATAACCATTTCTAAACCTTCCCTTGCTGCATGACAGGAAGAAACTTTGCTGACTCACCTTCACCTATCATGGACACTCCGATGGACATTCCCATGAACTTGCTCTTGGTCCACACGTGCGTGTTCACACACATCCGCCTCTCCTGACATTCAGCGTAAAAGCCGGACACAGGGGGATGATGGGACACCTGCTCCGCCACAAAGCGCACTTGGTAAGGGTCTTGGGGGGCGGGCGGCTCGGCGCCTCCCTGTGAAGGCTCCTTGGCGGCCTCTGGTTTCTTGGGAACCTTCCAGGAGCAGTGGAAGGTCTCGCCGATGATGGGGTTGTAGGGCTTCTTGGCGATGGCGCCCTTGCGGCCTTCGTGGAAGGAGGTGAGGTAGTACTCCACAAACCGGACCATGCGGTCCTCCGGGCTGCTGCCGTCGGTGATGGCCATAAAGAGGTCGGGGTGAGACATGAAGTCGGCGTACATCTCCAGCAGGGAGCGCTTCTCCAGGATGAAGGTGGGGAGGACCACCTGGGAGGAAGACAAATACATATGGAGAATCATCTACCGTGGTTCAAATGGAGGAAGTGATGATGTGAAGCACCGCTGACGTGACCTTGGCGTCACAGCGTCTACTGGAGCTAGAGGGGACTCAAAGAATCCTCCGGATAACTGCGATAAATCAGAAACCCAAGAGGAGGATATCCAAATACGAGAACAATCTGACACCAGAAGATAGAGTTTCTATCCACGACTCAGCTGTTTGTTAGAGAGAGTGTGTGTGTGTGTGTTTACACAGCAACAACAACTTGAGTCCGTCAGGTCACTGAAACTCAATTAAAAGCCATGACAGTGATTCCTCATCACGGACACAGCAGATTTACTTTAATCTAATCAGACAAGTTGTTTTCTGTTAATATTAAATTTGAGGTCTGATGAACGAGCTCGGGCTGTCACTTTTTATTGAAATTCTAATTTAGACTGATCGTAAAAATATGACAAAACTAGTTTCACCTTTCTTTTTCTAATCAGCCGACAAAAATGTAAGACGTATGTAATGTATGAGAAAACTACGACAAAAGAAATGACGAAGGGAAGAACCAAGTGTCCCTGCGTTTTTTAAATCATCGACGGAAACGTTTAATAAATAAATGAGCTTTAAAAGTCGGAGAATCCCCTAAAAAGCGATTTGTACACAAACGTGTATCATTAACAGATGAGTTCTTGTTTTTGCTGCTCGGCAGAACATGGAACTCGACCTACCCGTGTGAGGTCCATGCCGAGCTTCAGCTGGGACAGCAGGTGTAGGATGACGCTGCGCTCCTCCTCCACGGCGCCCAGGTCCTCCTCCTTGTCTGTGAAGGCGTCCTCCAGCTCATCCTCCGCGTCTATGTCTTCCTGTTCCTGAGAGTGGGAGGGGACATAGTCAACACAACCGGGTTGAAAGCAGAAGATTGTTAGAAGCAACTGCAAAAATGGAAATTATGTCAAATAAAAGTCCTGAAAACTGTGGATCCTCCTGGAGCAGAGAGGGTGTGATTTCCTCGCTCTTACCCCAGAGAAGCTGCAGGAGTCTGGGCTGCTGAGCTCCAGGTGGCTCCCCTCCAGCTGACCCTCCCCTGTGGTGAAGCTGCCCAGGGAGCTGCTGCCGTTCTTCAGGATGTCGGGCAGCTTGGGCTCCAGCCACTCGATGGTGGGTCCTGTCGTGGACAGGGAGTTCTCAGTGGCAGGTTCAGAGGTACTCATGGTACTACCCCCCCTCCACCCTACGCCGGGCCTACCATTCGCCACACAACACCCCACAACTGCCCGGCTGCCGACTGGACAGATGGTTACTCCTCGTCGGCTGCCCGAGACCAAACGAGTGTAACCCGACCCGTCCGACGAGCCGAGTATCAGGATACCTTGGCCCCGCCGACAGGAAACATCCTCGTCCTCTGATTGGTTTAAAGCCTCTCAGTGTGGCCTGGACATTTTTTTAATGTGCGGTTAGAGGTGGGCAGACCTCATTCAAATTCACCTCGTGCGTTGTCGGACAACTTCACCCGATTGGCTGCGTGCGACAAGTCCGGCCAAATGAAATATACATCGAGTAACGAGATCTGCTGTGAAAAAGTGGGACATTACTCGGACGTTTTCCACATTTCAAATCGACCTGAATAGAGAGGGTGGAGAACTTCAGCTCACTTCCAAAACGCAACAGTTGTCAACGTGAAGCTGTGTCGACTTTTTTCCACAGAGCAGAAAATAACTGATGTGAAATATCATCGGGACTTTTTCTAACGTGACGAGTCAGATCGTGAAAAGAACAGCGTGTTGAGCCGCAGCCTGCAAAGTGTTGCTGATGGATATTTCAACCATCTGAGATCTAATTACCTTCGAGACAGGTGGTAAGAATAGGTACAGCTCCTTATCAATAATGCAAAATAATTCCAGTGAGCAGCCAAACTCTAGATTGTTTGTCGTGAGGACTGCATGTGGCACAGATGCATAATCTGCAGCGTCCAACAGCAGAAACGCTCACGCCTGGAAGAATAACCAGCAAATGAACAAAAGAGTCAAGATAAAGCAACAACCACCACATCCGCTGCAGAGAGAACCGGCCGCACACTCACCTCCCAGGGAGCCTCTCTGCCTGGCCACCTGCTGCAGGTGCAGGATGTGCAGGCACTCGTTCAGGCAGTTCATGGTCGCCATCGACGTGGCCTTGAGCATCAGCAGATCCTGGTCCAGAGGGGAGAGACCGGGGGCGGCCGGCAGACCCTCGATACTCTGGATCAGGTCCCGGTGCTGGCCCTGGGCCTGGGTCATCATCTGGAGGAGGATCGTTCTTTTTTTTTTATTCATGCATCCATGTTTTTAGGGCAATAAAAATAAGACAAATAAAAAACACATGCCTCCGGATTTTGACATGACTGAAAAACTCTCGTACAACCAATATAACTCTCTAATAAATAAATATAAATAATATAAATATATGCACATTTCTTAAACTGCAATATCACACAGACGTCTTTATTTAAATATTAAAAACAAATCCCTTAAAATAAAGATCGACTGATCACTGCTATCTTCCGATGCCCTCTGGTGGACGACCTGCACGCATGCATCTAGGTGAAGATGAGAATTCACGACGGAACTAATTAAAATCAGCAGAAGCTCCAGGTCTAAATATTTTACTTTTACAGCTGAATGTCTTGTAGGAACATTGTGTAGCTCGTACTTGTAAAAAGTTTCATTGTGGCAACATCACTGAAGTTTAAACATTAATGAAACACGCTGCGGTGAGTAAAGTGCCAGGCTTTATCTTTCCTGCTCATCTTCATCATCATCACTTTATCAAGACTTCACATATTATTTAAAGCTCATTTTATCTTTATTTTGTTAAAGTAATTTGTTGTAAATCATTTTTTGTGGAATAAACAGGGACAGGAAATTGATTTTTATCTTTCCAACATGACACAGGTTTTAAAAACAGCAGAATAAAAACTTGTCCTCATAGACTGTAAATAAAGATGGACGACATGTCTCTGTACCTCTCTGGCGTCCATCAGGTGGTCTGGCAGCAGCGACCTCTTGCTGGAGTAGAGCGACGAGCCCTTGTGGACCTGCGACCAGCCGAATAAGGTTGGGTTTTGGCTGGGGCGGCGCGCGGACATCGGTGAGCTGCCGCTGCCCTGAGACGCCATCGAGTAGCTCCGGGACTTGGGAGGGGGGTTACTCTGCAGAAGGAGGACACGACGTTTATCAAACGTGAATTACAGGATGTCACAGGTGAACATTTCTATCATGGCAGCAACAGTCATAGAATCACTTCCTCTTTGGCAACAAGTCTACAAAGTAAGAGCACAACATTCTATTAATCTGAGGACTTTGGTCTGATGATTGAATCACCTGCTAAACAAACCTCTGATAGGCAATGTGTGCAATGTGCGCCATGAACAAATAACACCAGTTAAGTAAACCATTCCAACTTATGTACGATGAACGTAGAACATGCTTTAAAGACCTGATCTGCAACTTTCAAAGGTTGAAAACGAGTCCAGAAAATGTAATCGATACAGTCACACTGCAAACACAACTTGAAAAAATGATAATAAAGAATAAATAAAGTGTCATCTATTTGTTGACTATGTTAAGCCGCTGCTACTGTAATCCTTCAGGGAGTTCTCATGTGTCTCCACAACATTAAATGAGGTTGTGGGCAGTGTAGTCGTGTGTGGATCAATATTTAGATCAATACGAGTAAAACTTGATCCTTTTTCCACATAAACATCAATGTTTACCCACAGAGGAGTTGATTTTCAGCAGGATTGTAATGATAGAGAGATCCCACTAAATTATGCAGGAATATTTAATCACTTTATTTTACATTGTGAGAAAAGATGATTCCCAGAGAATAATTCACGGATGAAAACAAACCAGGCAGATTAAGGGGAATAACATCTACGTGTGTTTTCATTTTGTAGAGGCTTGACTTTATTTAAACTGTTGGGCCTCTGTGGAGGAATCCGCTCTACGAAGTGATATTCATGTGGCACAAATATTTACACTGCTGCCGTCTCTGTGCGAATGCTCCTTTGACATGTGGAAACCAGGAAAAGAAAAACTCTCCAGCTCACACCCGCTCCGCGCAGGAGTCAGGAGAATTATTTGGATCAGTTTAAAACACTGTGTGATCGTCTCACCTTCCCCATGGCCTCTGTGTGGTGCTGTGTGCAGATCTGCAGCCTGCTCACCCAGTGCTGCCGCTCTTTGGCATCAGTGGCTGAGAAACACACAGGAGAGCACAACCTTGTTCATTACTCTGAACCTGATCCCACTCTGCATCAGATCCCGCTTCACCCGATAATGGAAAACACAAAGATCAATACTGTGAAAAGCTGATGGACGGTGATGACTGCGCCCGGAGTTCAAACTGTAACTGACGCAGGGAGGGGAAGCTTTAAGATGAGCACACCACCCTCTTAAGTGATTGATAATTACATCAGGAAGTCAGGCACCCACCCCTGAGCTTGTACTGCTCCCCGCTGATGGCGTTGACAGTGAAGGTGTGCGAGTCCTCGTCGCTGGGGGAGATGACGGCCCCGGCCAGGGGGAGCATGCCGCGGGGCTTCTGGGGCCGCGACTGCTCGTTGACAAAGTACTCCAACAAGCCCGCCTCATTGTTTAACACAAAGAACCTGGAGACAACAGACGGCACGACAATGTCACAACCACAGGGATGCACCTGAAGAGGATTCTTCTGGATGCTGAATCCTGATTGAACTGTCCCCCGTCTCTTACTCTTGCAGGTTTGTTTACAGCTCACCTGTACTGCCACCCTGTCACCAGGTTGGTGTATTTCATCAAGTAGCCGTCAACATTCTCCATGTGGTCGCTGCCAGGGCACAAAGAACACTTTAGAAGCACTGAGGACGCACCACGGACACACAAATCAATCATGGCCGAGTCTGCTGACAGATTAGCTGAGAGATGCTTCTGTTTACTGGCAGATTAGAAGCACAGCGACATTATAATAACACGACGATCATGTTAAAGCTACGAGGTGACACGTCAGTGGCTGGACAGCGTTAATGAAAACACAAAAACGTGTCGATATATCACATAAATGCTGCTCGTGAGTCACTGTAGCCGTTAGCATGCTAAACCTCCACCCACCTGTACTGCCAGCTTTTGGCACTGGCTCTCCCCGAGCTCGGGGTCTTG
The DNA here is from genome assembly GCF_024713975.1 of Paralichthys olivaceus. Taxonomy (NCBI): domain Eukaryota; kingdom Metazoa; phylum Chordata; class Actinopteri; order Pleuronectiformes; family Paralichthyidae; genus Paralichthys; species Paralichthys olivaceus. The sequence goes on from NC_091116.1 coordinate 12,962,166, forward strand.
TTCTGGGGGACGACATCCAGCTTCCCAGCCTCGCTCTCCGGGACTCTTATCGCCGTGGTCTCCGCTTGCATGGTCGCTGGCAACGAACCCAACTCTCCGGCTGACTCAGGCTCGCCAGTGTATGGGTTTGAGCTATGCTAAGCTAGGCTAGGCTAGGCTAAGCTAAGTCTCCACAGATTCGAAGCAGCTGTTCGGAGACTTCAGCGGAAGTGTGGATTCATCTCAGGTGGAAAGGAACTCGGCCGCGTTGACTGTCTACGTGAATAAAGGCAAATAAAACATGGTTTAAAACGGAAACTAGCTCGTTAGCATGTGTGCTAACTCCTCTGATATTTACTGCTCTGGCAGCAGCACAAGTCACGTGACCCGCTCAAGCGCTGACACTTCCGCATTCGAAAAATCACAACAACTGAAAAATAAAATAAAATAAACAAAGATAGAGGCTAAACTTCATGTTTGGTTATTTTAAAATGATTTTTTTACTTGTTTAATACGTGTTTTATTTAATATTTTATCCTACAAACCAATGATAAACATACAATTATACATATTACTATATAAATGTGTATTGTTCTTTTAATTTGACTTAAATTCGCAAATATTAAAATGGAAAAAAGTAAAATCTATATGTACAACCCTGATTAAAATGCATTTTGATCAAATAAAATAATACGATTATTGATAGGCACAGGACACAGTATTTTATTATTATTATTATTCTTTTGTAATGATTTTATTGTATCTGATCAGAATCTGAATATAGGCTACAGGAAACCTTTTTCTAACTGTACTCTTGGAGAAACAAGCAACAAAATACAAATAAATGTATTAAAAGATTTATTTATCACTATATTATGTTTTTGTCAGGTATTGGTAATGATTTAGCTGAAAATATTAAAAACATTTTTTTAAATATATATGTAAACTTTCTGACGTAGTTTTTAACTCACTGACTATTAATATTCGTTGATCTATTTTGGTTCAAGTCATGTTTACGGGCGGAAATCGTGATTGCTTTTATTGTTGAGCATCCTCTTGACCGGAAGTGTCACTAATTACCTGTCCGGCTTGACGTCGCTTAGTCCAGAGGATGAGACATTAGTTCCGCTGTTTCCTGTCAGTCTTTAATAATAAATGAGTCAATAAAACATTTATTCGCTTTATTTTCTTTGTTTTTCTGAACAACTCAGTTTAATATTCAGTTATACATATTCAGAGTGAATTATGTTCGACATTATAAAGCGCGTGGGGACGGAAATAGAGCAGTTACACACCTGTTGCATCGTTTTAATGCACGTTTTTAAAAATAACAATAATAATAAAGGAGTGTATCCGTGGAGGAAGAGGAGGAGGAGGAGGAGGAAGAGGAGGGGGGAGAGGAGGAGGAGGAAGAGGAGGAGGAGTGAATGAGGAGTTCAGTTTTCAGGGCGTATGAGGAAGTTGCTGTAGAAAGAAAAACAACCGAGCAGCTCTTTGAAAATGCCTGGAAAGAAAGTTTGCATCGTGGGATCCGGAAACTGGTAACTTCTATTTTCTTGATTTGATTTCAGATGCATCTTCTCAGAAACGTTAAAGTTGTGATCATGAGTTTGTTCGTCAGCTGATTGAACTTTACTCCTTCTCCTCCTCCTTCGCTCACTTTGTTATGAACCTGGTTCTGCTGCAACATTAAAGTGATTTTCTACCTGTTTGTGTGAAAACTTCAGGCTCTTCTCGTTAATTTAACCTAAATGAAAGTTTGTGCACGGTGTCACAGTGTTGGTGTGATCCTGTTCCTGCTACTTGTTAAAGTTGTGTTGAAAGATGCTGTTTGTGTTTCCTCCTCTCTCTCCCTCCAGGGGCTCCTCCATCGCCAAGATCATTGGCCACAATGTGAAGGCCTCCAACCGCTTCGACCCCCTGGTCAACATGTGGGTGTTCGAGGAGGTGATGGACGACGGCAGGAAGCTCACAGAGATCATCAACACCGACCACGAGAACGTCAGATACCTGCCGGGTCACAAGCTGCCCAGGAATGTGGTGAGAGCCGCAGAGTGTTATTACACAGGAGAGGTCGCTGAAATACACCGAGACACTGATAAGATAACGAAGCTCTGACTCACACGTCTTTCCGTGTGTCCTTCGTGGACTGTTTGCTCACTATGACCACACAACCGTCACATCCTGCAAGAGAAGAACCGTTTAACTGCAGGAAGCATTCAGAACGAGACGGCACATTTCAACATAGCTGCAGTCACACAACATTTTCTTTGGCCTCAGCTTTCTTTGTGGTCACTTCCTGTCCTGACGTCCCTCCAGGTGGCCGTCCCCGACATCACAGAGGCCGTGAAAGGAGCTAAGATCCTCGTCTTCGTCATCCCACACCAGTTCATCGGCAAACTCTGTGACCAGATGAAGCCTCACATCACCGAGGGAACCATCGGGATATCGCTCATCAAAGTAAGACCCTGTCCTCTCTCTCTCTCTCTATTCCCTCATTCTTCTTTCTGTCTCATGTCCTGTCGGCCAAAACAAAGGAAACCATCACGTGACTCACTGCACTTCATGTTTTCTGTGGCCGCAGCATCATGTGACGTTTCAGTCGAGCAACACAGAGAAAATCTTTTGAAATAGCCTGTAAATAAAAGTGGACGTGGACCTGTACGCTCCTCCGAATATAGTTACCTCTGGTTTCAAAAAACCAAGATGGACAAATTGTCAAACCCAGAACTGTCTCGTCGGTTAACTAGGGTGTGGACGAAGGACCGGACGGACTGAAGCTGATCTCAGACATCATCCGAGAGAAGCTGGAGATCGAGGTCAGCGTCCTGATGGGCGCCAACATCGCCAGCGAGGTGGCAGACGAGAAGTTCTGTGAAACCACCATCGGTTCGTGTTCATTGTTCTCATCAGTGCTTCTACGTTTTGTCCTCCTGACGCTGCCGAGGAAGAAAAGGGAAACACATCAGTACCTCCTCGTGGCACCGGTGTCGAGTGACGTCTTTATCTTTTTCCTGCAGGAGCAAAAAATGAGGCAAACGGACACATCTTCAAAGAGCTGCTGCAGACTCCAAACTTCCGCATCACCGTGGTGACAGAGAGCCACACAGTGGAGCTGTGTGGAGCCTTAAAGGTAAAGACAGACTCTATCTTTACTTTTCCTGCTTTACAGATTATAATGCATGTCTTCTCTAATCCGCGCCCTGTCAGAATATTGTGGCCGTAGGTGCCGGGTTCTGCGACGGTCTCGGATTCGGCGACAACACCAAAGCGGCGGTGATCCGGCTGGGTCTCATGGAGATGGTCGCCTTCGCCAAGTTGTTCTGCAGAGAACCGGTGACCTCGTCCACCTTCCTGGAGAGCTGCGGCGTGGCCGACCTCATCACCACCTGCTACGGGGGACGCAACCGCAAAGTGGCCGAGGCCTTCGTCAAAACGTCCAAGGTGAATCAGGCGCAGAGGTTCATTCAGTAACCTGCTTCTTTAACGGTTGTGAATGAAACAACATCCAAGTTGTTCTTCTGTGTTGGGTTCTTCAGTCCATCGCTGAGCTGGAGGCAGAGATGCTGAACGGCCAGAAGCTTCAGGGTCCACAGACGTCAGCGGAGGTTTATAAGATCCTGCAGAAGAAAGACATGGTCAACAAGTGAGTCACATTCACTCACAATACCTTTAATATTAAATGATGTTAAATAAAGACACAGATTAATTCTATTTATTTTTAATTATTAAGAGTTTATTACTGAGATCATAACGAGCTTCAGGCAATATTCCTCTTCCAATGTCTGAGTCGATAACCTGCTCATCTCTTCTTTCCTGCAGGTTTCCTTTGTTTGCTGCCGTCTACCAGATCTGCTTCGAGGGCAAAGAGGTGAAGGAGTTCATCACCTGCCTGCAGAGCCATCCTGAGCACATGTGAGCAGTGTGCAGACACTTCACCACCACTAGATGGTGACAGAGATTCACATGCTGGACACGCACAACTCAACTTAGTCAATTCAACCAAAGGCACTTTTTACTTCTTTTTATTGGAGACATTTCATTGTGCAGACTGTTCCCCTTTAGCTTCTGATGCACTTATATTAAAAAAAAAATCATTTTACTTCTAACAAAGTTAGAAAAGAAAAGTTAAAGCTATTAAAGAAATGATTAATACAAATATTTTCATCATTTGTAGCAGTAAAACTGCAATAGAAATTGTATAACAAGACCAAATGCAGCACCACTACGATTCTGTTAATGCAACTCTGTTTGTGTGACTGACATAAACACAGTGTTTACAATTTTCTACAGCAATGTGGAGTTTTTATCTCAATAAAAGATTAAGAGAAGTTTTTGTTTATTCTGAACAATCAGAAGTTAGTCCAGGGAGGTATGGCAGTATCCAGTCTTGACACCAGGGGGTGCAGCACTCACATTAAGTGATATTTCAACTATGAACAGTAGAAAACAGGACTGATGTCAAACCAGTTCAGTCTGTGGTCCAGCAGCTGTGTGATTGAGTTGTGTGTTGGATCTCAGTGTGTGTGTCTGCGTTTGTGTGTCTTTGTGTGTGTGTGTGTGTGTGAGACAGACCCACACTGATTCCCACGAGGCCGCAGTAACCTGGTATGAGAAAGCAGATTAATGAACAAAAAGCGTCCTTGTCCCTGCGTGTCGGCCATGTTACAGGTCGACCCGGTGAACGCTTTGATCCTCTGCCTCCGTCTCCGTCCGTCTACCATCACTGTGTCTCACTGAGTCATGTCCCACCCTGTCTCTCTGTGCTCGTATCACTTCTTTATACGTAGATGTGGAAACAGAGAAACAAAATCGATCCAAACACTTTAGATATTTGAGAAATTGAAAGTGTGAGGGATCAAATTTCAGATCCATTGGCTCAACTGTGCTTTAGTATCCTGGATATTCTCCGTGTATGCACCTATCAGTGGTGGTGGGTGTCTTTAACTGGTCCCATCAGTCCGTGTCCTCCGTATCCTCGTCTGCCCAGATCCCAGGACATCAAACGGTTCATCTGAAAGCTCAGGAGGGCGATGGAAGAGGCACCAGTTTTTTTTTTTTTATGGGGGCACAAAGAGGCCAAGAGGAGCTTCCAGGTTTCCCATGGGAGAGGAGGGTCTCTCAGGTCGACGTCCCCCTCTCATCTCCACGCCGCTACTGTCATCGGTGGGTTTTGAGCGAGCGCTGAGACCCTTGTGGTGGTTTGACACCGGCCCAGATCCAAGAGAGGGTCCACCTTCAGCCTGAAAGAGGAGCTTAATCACCACGGTAACTTGTCTGTTGGTAGCCCTCGACCCCAGGCACACACACACACACACACACACATGCACTGTCCTCCAGTCAGAGGCCTGTGTGTGTGCGTGTTATTGGATTTAAAGCTCACTGCTTCTCGTCCATTCTTCAAGGAATATTTCACGTTTTGGAAATTGAGACGAGACGAGATCGATGTGAATTTGTCTCTGAGCACAGAGAGTGGAAACTCGTCTGTCTCCGTCCAAAGTGAAGAAAAACACCTTTGGACTAATTCACATGTTGTATCTCCTTTGTTTAACTTGTGAGGAGAGAGAAATGTAAAAACAGCAATTTGTGGTTTATGGAGGAGTCGTGTGTTGGACTTAAATTACAAAGAGACGACTTTCAATGCAAAAGAATCGTCCCTTTATAAGCTGTGGACACTGAAAGTCTTCCAGAGGCACGGGAACGCTGCCATTTTTCAAAATTGTGAGCAAACAAGATTCACCTCCAGCGTAATGAGGCTGAGCCAAAGCTCTTAAAGCTGCGATCATCCATATTTTCATGATTGTATATTATGTGAAAGGGTCACACACAGTCTGGAGCCTCTTTCTCACGGCAGCGTCTGTTTATAGCACAAAACAAGACTCCACCTCATCTGAACCGAAAACGAATATGACGAGCGGAACCAGCCAAGTTGAAAACTTCGGTGAGTTGAACTTTAAGATAAGAGTTGGATCAGGACTTTAGCGGTTCTGCTCAGTCTCCGTGTTTTCAGGATGACGTCGACCCCAGCGCAGTAAGACACCGTTCAGTACATTTCACGCCGAGTTGTGATTTATGAGGTGTGATGAGCCTGGGCTGTTATTCTCACACCTGACTATCCCTGGGATGAAGGAGTGAGTTACAGTCCAACCTCTCTGCAGAGCGCTGCAGGGCTTTATTTTTTGAAAGTATGTGTGGCCGCCTCAGGCCAGACCACATGGTTCACGCCTTTACAGTTATAGCACCCAGAGAAGCTTGGAGTCAGTGTGAAACCTCACACGTGGACTAATAGATAACTCATAATGTCCCCTTCAGGCAAACGAGCGCTGGTGTGGTTTTAATCTGTTATATCTTTACGTGTCGATGCTCCTTCATGTTTCAATGTGTGTGTGTGTTTGCCACTAAAGCGGAGAGTCTGTCCTCCGTCCTCGGTTAATTACAGGCCCCTGATCTCGTCAGCTGTCGCTGCCACACTCTTTTTACATGTCAGTGACAGCCAAATGGGACCTCACATCCTCCCTCCGCTCATGCACCGGGCTGGGAAGACAAAAAGAGATAAAGCAAAAGGATGCCACTCCTCGTCCCAGCTGGCGTTTGCTCCGCTGCCGCCGCCTTTAACCTCCGCGTGGTCATCTCCATCCTCGGCCTGATCGGTGGGGGCTCCGGCTCTTTGCCTCCTTTTGTGCTCTGCCTGGAGGTGAAGGCAGCAGTGGTGGTGCTTGCTCTGGTTGCTTTTGCAGTCTGCGGGGGGGGGAGGAGGAGAAGTTGGCAGGAAGCCTGGTCGTGGTAATGCATACAAACACCGGGGTGAAAACACAAGGCCTATTTGTTCCACTCTCCCATCCTCTTACCTCAGGGAGAGTGGAAAAAATTGCATGAGACAGCCATAAGATACGGTGCGTCCCTCGCTCCCTCTGGACAGCCATTGATTCTGTGGGACAGGGACGAGACAAATGGGGAGCGGTCCTCGTCAGGAAATCACAGACCATAACTCAATGAAATTAAGTCAATTTGTACAATGTCGACCTGGCAGGACGCCCGGCTCGGTTTGCTGCTTCAGAGAACGAGAGAAAGCTTCTTTGATTAAATATAAACGACTCTGGGCCTCGATGTGAGTCTGCACAACAGCATCAGGAGAGTAGCTGCAGTTTAATAATATCCAGCATGTCTGACGAGACAAAGGCCCGACAATGTCAAAGCTGGATAACCTCCGTTGTTCCTGCTCTGCATTACATCCTGCTTCGTCTAAATCGGCTCGGCTTGATCCCCTGCGGACTCAGAGATGCTGACATCAGTGCAAACTCCACACTTCCTCCACTCTGATTTGTGGAAGGTGAAATCTTTAGCGTATGTACTGCACCAGTGTCTCTGGAGTCGGAGCTTACATGCACATAAAGATGCTTTCCGAGGCGGCCGGGTTCCCAGTGCAGCTGCAAATAACATCGATGTGGCATTCCTTCATGTCAGTGGAGCGGAGCTGCTTCCTGCTCCTCAGAGCTGAAGAGGAGAGGAGACTCAACCTCCTCGACAGGATCGAGGAGGAAAATGATTTCATGTGAATTAACCCTGAGCCACTTTCTCCACATCATGCACCAAACAATCAGAAGTCAGATTTGTTTTCTTCATACATTTCTATGGATTTTGAATCCTGACACTGGTTCTGATTCTGAATGAGACATTACTCATTTCTCAAATCATTTCCTAATTTGGAAGAAACTACAAGTTGACTCGGACTTGCTGACGTCATCACTTATAAACCAATTAATGTATCTGGCTAATTTCAGAATACATCCATGTAAACGTGTCAGATCTTGCAGCGAGCAGCAGAGTTGTCTGCTCTCTGGTCGCTCTGGTCTTAACCACAATTGCAGCGAGCGATCCGAAGGGAGGCATTATGGCTGAATGATAAAGCAGCCCCACACGTTTGGAAGAAGAAGGGGTGACACTGTGATGCTGTGCATTTATGCATCTGTTTGTGTTTATGTGTTTTTCTCCTTGGGTGTTTTTCCCACATTTGACCTCAGACATTCACCTCATTCACCATCAGGTCTGCAGCTGCAGTGTGTTTCAGCTCTTGTGTATTTTGACCAGAGCCATTTGTGAAGCTCTGGAGCCTCCACACTTCTGAATGCTTTGACCCGTCTTCTTGCATCTTCTCCCTCCCTCTGCTCCAATCGTTTCCTGCCGTCTCCTGCGGGGCTCCGACCTGTGACATGAAAGAGTCGGACCTCCTGCCTGCAATGGCGCCGGATGTGCTGCAGGTCAAGACGTGTGTTCCACAATCATTTAACCATTACCTCCCTGCAGGACTCTCAGGGCGCAGACACACGATCACAGTGATGTATGAGCAAGGTTTCCACTGGAATGGGATCCTCAAGCTTGTTTTCTTTTGCTCTGTCGCTCCCAGGAGGTAATAGTTTGTGCAAACATCCAGATTTTTGCCCCAAATCTTTCAAATTGACAATAAAAATAAAAAGTGAGAGCTAAGGAGAGTAGAATGAGTGTTTATCTTTCCTTACTCTGAGATAAGAATGTCTCAGAGTGAGTGGAGGAGGAAGATATGGAAGACAGGATGAGATATAAAGGAGAGGATTTAAACTTGTTTGTTTTTGTTTTAGATAACATGAGAAAACTCAGGCTTTCTCACGTGCACCCACTGCGGTGCTGCCCCTGATTTACCCACTCAGATTAATGACCCATCTGTAAACCTTCCCAAATAAGAGCGCACACAATTGTGGCATTATTCAAATGTTCATTCTGGAGTTTTTTCTATTAGATTAAAAGAAAATATCACAAGCTTTCAATTGCACAATCAAAGATTCCCATTATCAAATGCATCATATTATGACCCTTCTCCAAAGTCATCAGACGCCAATCATCTGATTTTTTATTCAGTTAGCTCCTGACATTTCGGTTTAAGTGAACGCCCGTGATTACAAATAGTTTGTGTGATTTGTGAATTTATCTCTCAGCTCTCCGCAGCCTTGTGGTGTCGTCAGCCCACTCGTCCTCGCTCTGTCTCTGTGAGCGAACAATGTTGCAATGCAGTGATCTTATAGGGGAAGAATGCGACGACAGAATGGAATTACGCAGAGAAATTATTGCACTTGAGGCCACAAAGAATGCAGCGGAGTCGGGCTGAAGTGGAGCATTTGTTCACAGTGGTTATGGAAGACCAACAGTGGGTGGCTGGGACTTTAGCCGAAGGGCTCGGCCGTCCAGGCTGCGAGCTAGGAAACTTGAAATTATGATTTTATTTTAAGTACATGCACATTTGATTTTGATGCATTCTGCAGAAAATAACATGAAAAATAAACTAAATATGACATCAGGGCTAAGGTCGATTCGCATCTTGCAGGCCACGAGGACGGGTGGCAACGAGGAATGCGGTGCCCTGCAGAGGGGCCAATGAAAAGCAGAGCGGCGGTGGCTCCCTGCCGGCATTAAGAAGTCTCCTTGGCAGTAAAGCCGAGAGTCATGTGCCTCCATTTAAATGAGAAGGCAAGAAAGGAGAAGGAGAAGTACAGGCTGAGCTAAGAGGCTGGGGACGCTGCCAAGCCAAGACACTTGAGGAATGCAGCACCTCCGTCTCTGCAGCTCTAGCATTACACTGACTGCTCTCTGAGTCAGGAGAACGGCTCTACCAGCCCAGTCAGCAGGTCTCAGGGCCGAGCAGCCTGACGACAGGTAACACGTCAGGAGAGAAACTGCACAAATCCACTCCAGGCGTTTGGCCGTCGCCCGGGCCGAGAGATTCCAGGAATATTTCAACTTGTTGTGTTTTCACCTCCAAAAAAAAACAGAAAGAAAGGAAGCACATGCGTGCACACTTCTGCATGTGTGTTGAGCAGAAGCCAGAGGAGCTTTGTCTGGTCTCGTTTGTGTCGTTGTGTAGTTGTGTGGTTGTGTGTGACTCCTGCAGCAGCAGTTCATAAACACAGGCCTGTCAGCAGCTGCTGGTGATGTCATGTGGAACAGCAGCACCTCCCTCCCTCACTATTTACAAGTCTTCACTGCAGACTTCAGCCCTGGCTGCACAAACACTGTGTGTGTCTGTGCATGTGTGCATGTGTGCATGTGTGTGTGTGTGTGTGTGTGTTCCCTCCATGTTTTCAGCTGCCACCTCAGGATCAACCTCATCAACACGTTGTTCAGAGAACTACAGCTACAGTAAGTCTACTGACACCGCTGCTAATCAATGCTAATCAATGCTAATCTAACAGAAAAAGGGTTTTGCTAGCTAAAGTGTGTTAGCCACTCAGCTAATTACCTGGTAGCAACTCGATGTGTGGAAACAAACTGAGGCTTCGTTATCTCAACACGACATGAAATCCACTTTGACAAATTACTCAAAATTACATTCTGAGGGAATGAGCTGCTTAGCTTATTAGCTACTAGCAATTATTTCACATGACAACTTAATTACGTAGCTAAATTCATGATAGCTTGCCATGCTAATTAATCAAAAGAAATGTGTAGTTGTTTTAGCTTGTTAGCCAGAGGCAGTTATTTGAATGACAGATTTATTACACAGCTACATTAATTAGTTAGCTAGCCGGTTACATCCAGAATAGATTAGCTAGTGGCTTTTATTGAAGATAATAATGCCAAATTAAACTTTTAGCTAGATTGATGTTAGCCAGCTACCCTGGTTATCTGTTTACATGCAGAAAAAATGTAGCCGCTTAGCTTAGTGGCGTTTATTTATAAAGACGACAACACTAGCAACTTTGATAAACAGCTAATGTTTGCTAGCAATTTGAGTTAGCCCTTCCCACCCAGAAAGATGTAGCTGCAGCTGTTGCAGTCCAATGCTAATGTCAGCTAGCATCACATAGCCACTTAGCTGCAGTGAAGCATGGTTCCTGGATTAAAATGCTTCAGTGCTGATAAATAAGTTGTGTAGGTGCAGTGAAGTGTGTAAACACACAACATCAACATGTGATGGTGCAAACAAATCATCTTATCGTGCAAATGACTTTTACACAGAGTGTGTTTCTGTCTGCAGCACTTTTCTGTGAGAAAAATCACATCAGCAAAGATAAACACTGTTGTTTCTCAAGCTGTCAGCAGCCTGCAGAGGAAATACTCTGTGTGTGTGTGTGTGTGTGTTCTGCCCATCGCACAGTGCTCACATACCAAAGTGAGAAGGGGGCACGGTTGTGTATTTTGATAACGGTTGGAAAATTCCTCTGCCCTCTCTCAGCTCGCTGCATCACCCCCCCTGGCCTTTGCAGTATATTTCTCTGTGTTATTCGGACCTGAAACGTTGTCATGAGAGAGTTCAGCCGAGCGTCAGCGGCAGAGACGGGTCCCACGACAGGAAGCTGGGTTGATTTTTCTGTTCCAGGATGTATATTAGAGCATCCCACGCATCTGGTGGGATAAGCACAGGGGATTGCAGGGACTCCCCTTGTGAACAGGATGACGACATCGCATTCATTGTTTTTCCTTTTTTTCCCCAGCTGGACCTCCAACCCTTCCTCTTTTTCTAAACCCACACATTAAAGTGTCTGCTGACTAAACATGATTCAAAGCCGCTCAGACAAGCTTTATCATTAAAAGCGCCTGAGAAACACATTTTTTTGTAAGTAGGTTGTTCCGTCTTATCTTTTTTCACATGATTTTGGCTTGATTTTATAATTGAGGCGTTCGCTAACATGTGAGAACTTGTCTTTTTCAGTCTTCCCAGCCGGGACAGGCCCCTGATGCTATCAGTCATGTGAGACAAGCTTTATTGAACAAGTAAGTCAAATATTGATAATATGCTCCTCAAAGTGACAGCGAAGTTTATCAGAAAGGGAGGAAAAACCCTTGCGATGACAGAACTGGAGCGTCAGGTGACGAGAGCGAATAGAAGCAGAACAGAAGGTGTCACATAACTGTCTCCACCACATGATTTACAAATGCCTCACGCTCCCCCAGCATGTCTCACAGCTTTGTCACTGTAAAAACATAATGAGGAGCTCCATTTGTGCACTTGCAGGATTGTTTTTTACGCTCTGAGGCACGTTGTCCCTGCCTCTGAGTGCAGGACGTCACTGTGGCAGGCGTGTTGCTTTAAAACGAGCAGTCCATTGACAGAAAACTGCAGCCATTTGTTTACCTCAGCTCCTCAAATATGAGAATTTGCTGCGTCCCTCAACAGCTGTGCTTTTCTCAATGTGCAAGGACACGAGTTGGTTTATCAGCAGTGTTTAGACTGTCCTTGGCTTTTTATTAGGCACCAAACACAAATAATCATGTACAGACCCGCAGTCAAACAGACAAAGCTTCCGTTTTTACATGTGCACACTAATGTGACTATTCCAGAGCAGGAGGATTTATGACGAATCCTCTTTCATTAAACCACAAGTCCATATTTAACTCTAGTAATCTGGTTTAAGTGGCAGCGATCTCAAAAATGATAAAGATGTGCACATGTTCCGACCGGCCCATTAAGGCGGAGAACACAATACCAGTTACATAAAGGAGCCTTCTGTTGTCTTGCAGCGTCAGCACTAATTTTAAAAGGACTGTTATATCGACCTATTAGCCTCGACCATAAGTCTTTCATTGTCACACGCATGTGATACTTAAAAGCGTGGTGTAAACACTGATGTGCCATGGAAGCAGCCGTGATCACACTCTGTGAAAACTCCGAAAGGAAAGACGCAGCATCCAGCCTAATGACCGGTTTGCTGACAGAATAAAAAAAACAGAGCGGGGCAAAGTATGGCTTATTGTTCCAGGCTCTCAGACGCAGTAATTCCACGTTAGGTTGTGCCGGGCTACAGTTGGCGGTGCAGGATCAGACAGGCCGGCCAGCAGAGGGACTCAAAACATCCGATCAGCGCGGACCATCTGTGCCTACTGGAATACAGATGGACCTCTCTCGCTGCACATTAAAGCCCACATCAGACACTCGCATGCTTCAATTTTCTCTTCAATGAATGGAAAGTAATAGCAGCCCCCCGCCATCTCCTCCCACTTCCCTCGGTGTAGCAGGCGAATTAAAAGCGAGACCCAAACGTATAATCTTCCCGCTCATTCATTCTTCTCCCCGGACATGGTAATGTGGATGAATCATTGAGAAGAAAAAGAAAGAGAGAGAGAGAGAGAGAGAGAGAGAACGGGGCTCTGAACCATGTGTGTTTGTGTGTGTGGGGCTGGGGGATGCCTCCGCTCTGACCCCGTTTCCCCTTCATTCAAGGCAGGCGCAGGGCATGCACACAAAATGAATTGGTTCCTGGGGCAAAGGGGGCGCACCAATCAATGTTCGACCCCCAATCATCATCCATTTTCAGGCCCGGGCACTTCCTGGCATTGCACTTTTTTTTAGGGAAGCAGGGTATTGATCACATATTTAGCCTTTAGCCGGGGGGGGGGGGGGGGGGCTTTCATTTTTCACACGCAGACCTCAGTAATAGTGCAAAGTGGAACCTCCTGCTAAATGCACGTCTGGATGAAATATTTGCTCTTGTGTTTACTGCACAGTTTAACCTCTCGAAGACTAAATGTGTTCAGACGTACAGAGGAAATTCTTTTCACGCTTGAGTGAGAGGTTGTTTTTTTTTTTTTAATGGGTAAAGAACCAAAGTTCAGGCCGCTTGGTATCTCTGTTTGAACTCCCCCTGACAGAGATTTCTTACGTCTGGCGACTCTGTGAACTGAGAATAAGCACGGCTGAATGCCTGACTGTATGGGCTACAAAGGCCGTCATTGTCACTTGTGGCGGCGTGTGGTCTAACACTTGGGAGTCAAAAGCCAGAGGGCGGAGCAACAGTGTGTCTTTAGCGGGACCTCTACCTACTGTACGTGTGGGATTATTCCGACAGAAGCGTGGTCGGTTCAGTGATCGCAATAAATGCACAGCTGCCTAATTCTCCTCAGCTTACAAAGGAACAGTATCAAATCTGAGCCATGACGATCCATATTCATGGACGATCTGGGCTTATTATCGCTATTTATCCGTGAGGCTCACAGTCTGTTTTCAGTGCAGCGATCTCTCAATGGGTTTAAGTGTTATCATTAAGCTGTTATCCCCTCACATTATCCCTGTTGTAGTTCGGAGCTGTCTGGGGCTCTGTGACCTCAGCTGGGTCCTCCCTTGTTCCTGGAGCAGATGTTAAAAAAGAGAGTGCACCCCCCAACCACACGCACACACACACACACACCCCTCTGCATTTGGGCTGTACACACACACACACACACCATCCTGCCGCGCCTCCTCCCTCCACCCTGGTATCTAATTAGGCCTACAGCACAAAGACTCCCAGATGTCAGCGTCCTCCTGGCCTCCTTTGATTATATCCTTTCCACCCCACTGGCTGGCTTGCCGACAGGCTGGATGGCCGGCTGGGGGCCGTCGACGCGTGTCACCCTGCGTAGGTCAACACTGGACCGGTTTAACATATCGGTAATTGCTTTTGGTGTAAATCAGAAGGAAACAGGAGGGGGGGAGGACAGTGGTGGAGGGGCTGCAGTTGCAGAAAGGCCCTCAGAGCCTCATAAATATAAGTTTAAGGGGCATTTTATTGTTGTAATATGATGTATAATGTAAATATAAAAGGGGTAAGGCAGCAAACCAGGAAGCAAAGTTTGTCAATCACATCTCCTCGTTTCCATGAACACTAGCTCTACCCCAGTGGATACCTAACGATGATGTTTTCACGTTGAAGACGAAGACATCGACCTGAAAAGACGATAGAAAAGATAAATGTTTGGCAAAAAGTGTCGACAGCAAAACTGTAGTTGTAATATCAAACATAATGAGAATAAACATGAACACGTCTAAAGAGAGATGAGTTAAATAAAATCTACATTTTGATTCATTATATATTTAAAAACTAGTATTTTTGCGTTCTGAACCTTGTAAACGCAGTTACATTCATTCAATTACAGCACCTACCGCCTGATTTGCATAATCGGTGTCATTTGGTTTGTTTAACTGTCAGAGGTCGGAGTTCTCCCGTGTTTTATCGCCTGCTGTTATCTGAACGTCCCTGATGTCTGCCGTTTAATGTGTTTGCTTAATCTTTATCGCTTCCGATCCATCCTACCTCACCCCTCACACTCCGTATACCCTCAGGAAAGTGGATTCAGTGTTTTCTGCACTGACTCATGGACAATCAGACACACTGCTTTAATCATTTACTCTCGATTTCCTATCACCTCCGTCCTATCTCTGCATTCAGGGGAAGACGAGGGCTTCACTTCCAAACTGAAATGTAATGTAAATAATAGTCCAGACTGTTTCATCTGATGCTACACACGTGCACAATTAGTGATTACAAAGCCAGAGAGAGAGAGAGAGAGGGATGTTTCTGTGTCATTAAAGACACGGCCGCTCACATCCTGTTCGCTGATTAGACAACTTCCTTCTACACCAGTTAGCCCCGGGGTATTCAGATATGGGGCAGGAGGAGATGGTGGTGTTGTGTGTAGAAATGCGAGCGCCTGATCCCGTGTGGAATCTGTCGCTCGCGGCTCCGTGTCAATAAGTTTGGACTTCGCAGATTGGCAGTGGATGGAACGTGTCATGTTGATGTGTGGGGCTGTTTGACGTGTGCCGTCACGCTGCTGAAGCTGGGGACAGGGTGGAACAGATGAAGTCTGCAGCGGAGGCAAAAAGGGGACTTTGGGGATGCTGTTTGGGGAGTGTGGTTGATTTTACATGGTTTTCTATGGGCTTAAAATATAGATTACAGAATTATTTTTTATTTGAAACGCTGTGAAAACATTTAAAATAAAGTGTAGATTGGGTTCAACAGTCTCTATTTCAGTTGCATAAGACACACACGGGACTTATCCACGCATGCACGTGATAACACAAGTTGCGTCGTACGGACAAGGTCCCTGACCCCTGGGGCGTCCATCAGCCGACCTTTGACCCTGTCCTCACCAATAAGGAAGTGCTGTGCTTACTCTGAGCACCGGCACAGTGAGCGTAAAGCCTGCAGGCTCTTTGTAAAGGAGTAGTATGCGTGAAGTGAAGTGTTTATCTTCTGCTGTGGCCTCAGTCGGGCCAGGTCGGACTGGTTCCCAGCGCTGTTTGCAGAGGCCTAGAAAAACAAAAAGGGCTGAAGCTCTGGGTTTGGTGTTGGGTTTGGAGGGTGGGGTCTCTGGGTGACAGTGAGAGCAAGCGGTAAGATCCAGCTGGAGCTGTGTGATCGCAGAGTCCCGTCAGGCCAGAGAACAGGTCTGCACTTCCACTCGCACTCCAGCTTTTTAGTTGGAGTCGCTGCTGCTCCGTTCCTTGGACTCTGATCTCATGTAGAAAGGTGAAAGCCCTCCTCACAGCGGAAACGTGACCTGCCGGACATTCAGCTCTTCCCTTGTTGACTTTCTCCCTGTCCCTTTTGTCCTCCACTCCTCCCCCTTTCCTCCTCTCCTCCCTCCCAGGTGTGTTGATCGCTGCCGGGCACCATGAACAGACACCTGGAGAGCAGAGAGCAGTTAAAGAGATTGTCTCTTGACAGCGGCCTGACGGTAAGTCTCCCCCTGCACTCACACTGTATGTTAGACCGGTCATTTTAACAGGAAATGCACTTGGTGGAATGTTATCACTTACATTTGTTAATTAAGTTTCTTGCATCTTAAAAATGAGGTTTTCCTTTTCATCTTTAATGTTTTTGAATGGTCTTGTCTTTTGGACTCTTCCCAGTGCACCTTGTTCTGTTCAGGGTTCTTTTTTATTCTATCAATCAGACTGTAAAGAAAACTGTTAAGATTCAAGCGTTCCCTCTACAGACGTCCACAGACACATCCAGGGGTCAAAGGCAGCGAGAGAAGAAACAGCCCGCCCCCCCCCTGTCCCCCCTCGTTCACTTCCTTTGTGAAACACAGTAGCCGCCTGTGATTGACAGGCTTATCTCCGCGCTGCGCCGCTCTCAGGAATCACAGGAGTGGAAACTTGTTTTTGCTCAGGGTTAACTGAAGGTGAATCTGCTCGCAAGTGCCTCTTTTGAAATGTCAAGTGCAGCCATACAGTGGCCGCTGTGTTGTGTCTGCACGGGAGTAAAGAAGCTTAATACCCCCCCCCTCCCCCGGCTTGCACCGATCCGCCACCCCCAGGTGCATCGTACTGTACGGTCACTGCACAGGAGGCAGAGAATCGAGATGCTTGAAACTGCGTTTTGATAAAGGAAATGCTGAAGTCGTCAGAGAGCTTTTTTAGTTGTATGTGTTCCGGAACCAAAACATGTCACTGTGCGTCCCCGTGCTCCGCTGAAGGACCCACTTCAGGAGTTGTTCCGCTGCTTTTGACGTCGGAATGTGGAAAACACATGAGTTGTGTTCATGTGTTTAGAGCAACACCTTGACGCCTCCTTCCAGTATTTGCATAATAACAAAGAGCAAAGAATCAGGTGTGACGGACATGGGAATAATTTCAAACGTTCATGTTAATCACATGGGTGCTTGTGAGAGATGGACATGCAGTTTGCGCGTGTCGACCATAGAAGTAATTGTAGTTCTCTTATATTTTTTAACTGTTAAGTCCGTAGCGACGCTCATATTTCCTCCTCTGATCCAGATGTCAAAGATACCATCTCTCTCTCTATCCCAAAAAGGCATCCAGGGAAATGTAGGAGAATGATGAACCATAGGCCGAAACATTAAATCATAAACGTTCCTCACTTGTAACTGACAGAACATCAAAATTTAATCTCGCTCTTGATTTTTCTTGTGGGATTCGGAACAAGTCTGCCAATCACTTCTTGCTCTGACAGCGACATGAAAGTGAATGCAGAAGGAGCAGTGACACACTTGAATCCTCTCAGCGAGATGAGACGCTCCCTCGCTGATAATTTATTCACAGCGGTTTATCTTTGTGAATGTTTAACTTCAGCTCCGCGGCAGACGATCAGTCGCCGATCGAGGTTTTTCTCCTTCGGTGGCTTTGTGAGTCATTAAGACTTTACCGAACGTTATCAGCTCTCAGCTGATTCAAGATACGCTGCAGCTTTAATTGCTGTAATTGGAAACACGGCGACCTGATTTACTGTGAGACTCAAACTAGGTCATATTTGTGATATGGGTTTATGATTCAACATGCTCACATTTGTCCACTCAACTATCCATGCATGCAGCGTTTTTTCTCTCCTCTCCTGTGCACTTTCTCCTCCTCTTTACTCCTCACAGTCTCTTCGTCTTGTTTAATCTTTTTCTTCTGCACTCTTTCCTTCTCTAATGATTTATTCTCACTCGGGGCAGCGGGAGCATACGGGCGCTGGGCTGTTTTAATAGTGGGACATGAGGACGCCCAGAGCGTTTTTGGTAAACGTCCAGCATAGATCTGGTGGCAGTGTGCAGATTTGATTCCATGGCATGGAGAGTGCACATTGGTTTGGTTGAACTCTGAAGTTGAAGATGAAATTCGTCACAGTAGTTCGAGTTAAATTAATGTCATTGTCTTTTTTGGTGTCAGGAAAAACAGATTCCCTGTCAAAACTGAATAATTAGAAACGATTTTACGGAATCACGAGAAGCGTTTGTTGTTTTTACATCATTTTAAATTCTTTCTTTCCGCCCGCTTGACGACGCACGCCCTGCGTCTTTTTAGGGTGAGGGGGAAGTTATTCTACTTGTTTTAATGGGAAATGTAAAAAATCAAGTGTTTGGATATGCAAAAACATAACTGTGCCAATATTTTAAAAGGGATGCACGAACGACAGACGTTGAGGCTACGCTGTCAGGAATGTGATTGGAATATTCTATCAGTAACTCATACACAAACATCCTAATCAGGGTAATGCCTTATTTGGAATAATAACACTGTGTCTGTGGTCGAGTGAGCCCTTGAGTTTGAGGCCACTGAGTTTAACTTTGTCTCTACACAAGCCTGCGCCCCCCCCCCCCCGTCGCCGATGTGGGACATGATGTCGATGGCCCTCGTGGCCCCGCTGGCCCTGGCACAGATAAACCCACTGTCCTGTAAACACTCCTTTTCCTGGGAGGATATGAGCCTCAGATACATTTATTTTTTCAGGCATCTGAGAAAACACACTGGCTCTGGTTTCTGACATTCCATCAGACGACAGGCGTGAGCGTCCCCGTTCTGGTTTTTTAACTTTTCACCTGCGATCCAGCTCCAGCCAGTCGTCCGAATTTACATGAGACGGAAGCGCATCTGCAGACACACCACCCCTCTGTGATGCTTTGGCTCAAGCAAGATCACACGCGGAATCGTCGTCCTTGTTTTGTCACTTCCACACATTTTAGGCATTCCTTGTGTTTCATGGCTTCTTAGGATGACGGGTTTTCACCGGGGAGGCGCCCGACAGATTGTCACTTCACACCAGCTTGAAAAACTGGAGACAAAATACCATATGTCAGCTGAGGAGCAGGTAAAATATTTATGTCTGCTCCTCTTTGGGTGGATTACACGGCCCGGCCTCATACAAAGCTTCTGTCGAGTCTGCGGGTGATTTGGTGAAGACAGAGCTTGAATGTCCGTCTGGACGACCACCTCACACATGTATAATGCATCGAGTCGGCATATGCTTCCTGAATGTATGCAGGCGAGGTTTAAGGGAATTTTCCTGGGTGTGCTAAAGCTGCTCAAAGCCACAGGCCCCATCCAAATAAGTCATTGGCTCTTGTGTACATTTATGTGTGTGTGGACACTCGGCCAGCGTTACCAGCTTTTTATTGATGCGCTTCGTCCCAGCGCTCCTCTCCTCTGACAGGAAATAGGTTGAGTTGGACGCTGTAATCTGGATCAGGTTGTGTGCAGCGATGGCCGAGGGTAGCGGCGCAAACCGCAGCGCGTCTGAGTAACTGGGGCACCATTTGCATTACATAACATGCTGTGTTGCTGGGCTGATTCTGTGGCTCTATTTATTTTTATCATTTGATGCTCGCCCGCCTGCGGATGAGACTCTTCGTCATGCAGGGATGTGCACGGTGAGCCCGATGGCCGTGGACGGGCTGCGAGCTGTTGCTAGCTGCTGCCAGCCAGCTTTAACTAGGTCACCGCAGACGCTCTGTCAGGGGTCTGTCCTGTACAGCAGAGGCTATCACAGGAGTTTACTTCAAAATACCACAGAGGTAAATACTCGCAAAAGTGATTCGTAGACGAAGAGTGTGCGAAGAAACTCATTCCGTGCAATAATTCTTGCAGATGCATGGGAATAGATCACAAATTAGCGAATATATAATATGTAATCACTAATAATATATAATATTATGAATTAGTTTAGAGCCAAGAGAGTTGAAATCCGGACATGAGTGCGTCTGAGGTTTATGGAGTTAAAAGCCAAAATTCAAGCTCAGCCGACAGCGCTCGGCTGCAGCAGATGAAATGTGGCGAAACTAAAGAGGAATGAAGTTGACGGCGTCACAAGGTGGAACTGTGAAACCGATTGAACGCTGTCCCACTTTGGACGCCATGTTTCTTTACGTTCGTGTTCCTGGAAGTCAATTGTGAGCGATTTGTTTCCCAGTAACTCACAAACTGTGACTGGTGGTGGTAGTCTGCCGTGTCTCTCGGCCACGGCAAAAAATCATGAGCAGATAATGGTGTAATCTGACACAGTGACCATTCTCTCAGATAAAATACTTCACAGTCTGACCGAGCTCTTTACCGCAAGGATTCTTACATCACTGAGCGCGTGTCCTTATTTTCTCTTCCCTGCTCTTCTCAACCCGCCAACATTTCGAACGCTTGCATCGGCGCAATCACGCTCAGAGATAATTGATAACAAAAGGCCAAATTGAAAACGCTCTGCAGGGGACGTTAATAATCAAATGCTCCACATTACCGATTTAACGCCTGCTGCCTAGTTGTGAGTTGTGTTGAATGAACAGCATGTGGTCGTGCTTTCCTGTTTATCTCCAAAGTATTTGGGTTTAGCTAAATCCCCCTGGCTTTTGTCAAACCTCGTCCTCCTCCTCGTCGTGTTTTTATGAGCTGATTCGCTGCCACGCTGTTATATCAGGCTGCGACTTGTTCCTCTGGCAAAAGTGAGACGATAAACTCGTCCCAGAAACCAGCCCCGAAAACAGACAAATGAGTTTATGCTAAATTTAAGTGCAAATGAATTGGACGGTATAAGCCCACATGGAGTAAGTTTGGCAGGATTGGGTTTCCTCTTCTCCCCCCCCCCACCACAGCCCATTACGGAGAGGGGTCGTAAAACCAAGCAGGGGAGTAAACCCTGTTGCTGGATGGGAAGAAATGCTCTGGCTAATCTGATTGGCTCTCACGTCGCCAGGCAGGCAAACGGAGAAGTTTGATATTATTACTGAGCGGCTCAAACTAATTGAGTGTAATTGTACAGTAGAAATCCAGTGACAATGGCGTCCTCAGCGCGGGCCCCGTTCTCACGGCATGTGTATTCCAGGACGGGGACGAGTGCTCGCTCAGTGCTCACTCACTGTGTCAGCTTGGTTCTTGAGTAACTGGCGTTGAGTGTCCTTCTGAGGCTGATTGGACGATTTGGGTGGGAGCCAGTTATATAAAAAGATTTAGATTCCTCCCTGAGCCGCCGCCTCCCTCCCTCCCTTGTTTTCTCTCACACTTCATCCCCGGTGTTTCAATGAAAGTTTCTCAGCAGGGGTGTACCAGCCTCCGGCCAGGTCTCTGACAGCTCCCTTAGTGTGCAGGTGACATACCACGCATACCTGGGCTCGCCGCGTGGGTAGCCACGGGGCCACGGGGTGTGGGAACCCTGCAAACTCTTGGACCCAGGAGAAGGGGCATTTTTTTCTCCTCCTCTTGTCTCATGGGAACCGTCTCCTCTGTCACGAGCCCAGCGAGGAGCAATTACAACCTTGGCTTTTCCCGAAACTCCATTCTGAAAGCCTGCAGCTTCCCTCATAACCAACCACACGCTGTGGATAAGACTGAGCGGCCTCCATCCGCTTGTAAAATTGGTTTAATAATTGTCGAGGCTGTTTTGATATGAGCCTCTCGTCTGTTTTTCCAACCTCCAAGTAACAGGATTTGGCAGTCCCCTGTTAATACCTCGTCTGTGTTTTTATTAGGGCAATTATATGATATTTTATAGATGTCACCATCACGTGTTGTGGAGTTACACGCTTCTTTCATTTCCCCGATCAGCCGCCCGCACAACGTGGTGTCAGAAATGTGTTTTCCGGCCTTTGCAGGGATCTGAGCAGAGTTTTGAGATTAATTTCAGGTGAGCAAAGCGAGAGATTTGCCGTCGGTGATCCCGAAGCCGAGCGTTCTAGCTGACCTGCTCGCTCTCAGCTTGGCATGTGAACCGTCTCTGTTGGACGCCACTGACATGCTGATGTGGGCTAATGTGCGTGAAATCTCTGACTCACGTCACAAGTTGCATGTATGTCGCATGGCTGAGTAATGAAGGCTCTGAAACATAAAATAAATTGCGTTTGGGCGTTGTTGTAAACACTGTTATCTTGTGGGGCAGCGGGTTTGTTTCACTTCGCTTAATCAGCGGCGCTTTAATAATCAGTCGGAAAGTAAAAAGCAAAGCTTCTGGGTCGGATCCAAACTGATAGAGGAGGCTTTTTCCTCGTGTGTGCCCCCTCTCACCCAGGGCTCCGTGCCAGCTCTTGTAATTGGACGTCCATTTGCCCCTCGTCCAATGAAACCGTCCTTTATGCCCTTTTTTGAGACGAGGCGCCAATTACAGACTCTCTTCCTCCAATCGTGATGGAGATCAAAGATGATAGCGTCACATGCGTTGTCACCCCAATCTCCGTTCACCTTGTGGTTTCCCTCAAAAGAGGCTGGCACCAGAGAACACAGGCAGCTTTTGAGAGGCCGCCGGTACGTCCACCAGCGTGTCCTCACATTTACTCTGGGAGTTTGTCACGATTAAGAGAGTCACACAAACCACTGAATACATTAGTTGTTGTTCAGCTCGGAGGGAGACAACACGATGCGTATTCCATTTGGAATAAAGCTTTGATTATATCAGTTTTACACATAAAGACTGTGTGATCGCATCACATGTTCACGCTTTTCCCAGAAGAAGCTGTAAATGTCATTTTCTTGTGACTGTGATTCATGATCAAAAACAAAAAAACCCATTGACGTGATGATATATTACTTTAAATGTGAAGGTCGGGTTTCTTTAGCACGGGCACGAAGACACAGTGAAGATAATAAACCTACATCTGTCATATCTCTGTATCCAAACAAAGACTAAAGATTTGTAATGTGTGGAAAGAAATGCAGATTATTCCGCTTGCATTTGTGCGTGTCAGTAATCTGTGCAAAAATGGAAGTGAAAAAATCTTGCGGCTTTACATTCACACCAACTGTAAATGGTTTGGATTCAATTTAGAATATTTGATTACTACGAAGCAACCGTAGCTACGCTTTTCTCATGCTTTTATTTTATTGCAAATTACGATAAACATGCACAGAGATAGCGCATGCACTTCTGTAGGAAGTGTGAGAAACATGAAACGTGATCCTGACACAGGGTGTTAACCCCGTCCACCTGCCATGGAGGCTCCGGCTCCACTGAGGGATGTTTGTTTATCATGTGCAGTCGAGGCACCAGCTTTGGATGCGACGCTGGCACTGCAGGTTTGAGTGTGAACGAGGCGAAACTGGCAGAGGGTGGCTAACAGGATTGGACGTGCAGATTAAGACCAGGGGGGAGCCGTAGGAAGAGGAGGGGCTGCATCTGTCAGCCAAGGGAAGCCCACCTCCTCACCTTGCAGCTGGGGCGGGACGGGCTCGCTCTGTGGCCTCCTGGCAGGGACCGGGTGCGGGTGTGGGAGGCAGAAGGTGGTGCGGTGGCGAGCGTGTCCTGTCTGTTCTTCTTGCACAGAGGACGCCCTGTGATCCTCCTCATCAGGCGTGGAGCCAGACGCTCAGCTGGGATGAGAGGAAGCTCTTTCATGCTCGGTTTTCTCTGAGACGAGCTGGAAATGTGGGGGAACAAGGATTGTTGTTGTGTTTACTGAGGCCGATGTCGGTCTTAAAGCAAGGACACAGAGTTTGTCAGTGTTTTGTTGAAGGTTTGCTGAAATGTCAAGACGTTTTTTCTGTATTTGTCCTCTGTAAAATAGACGTTTTCATATATGCAAACGATATGACTGATGTGTCTGTGAAAGACTCACACTGGCAGGTTTTTATTTGCCATCTGATGAATCCACTCGATCTGAGTTGTTCTGGATCTGTGAAAGAGCCACTTTGTGTTGACGGATTGTTGTTCTCTCATTCTTGAAGACTTGTCTACATAATAAACGTTTCAGACGCATTTTCTCCGTCATCCATCACACGTGTAACCACGGCCCCAGGTGCATCTTCCACTTGACACTTCGTCTGAACGCCTCCTGCGTCAATAACGATGCAGGACTGAAGCCGAGTGTTTCGCATGTCTGCTCTTCTTGGCGTCAATCCGAACTTTTGATTCCACTTGTCCGGTCGCTCGGTGGTCTGGGAAGTGACATAATGACCCTGAAGTCTCTTCCTGCCGAGTCCGGGAAAATATTTACATGTTTCTGCATTAGCTCGGACCGCTGGTTATATAAAACTAACAACATATACGGCTCCACATAAGTGCTGAGGCCTCGCTTGTTTGTTTTGTTCCAGGTTGATAGATGACGGCAGAGTGTGCGTGCCAGCATGTGCGCGAATATGTGGATGTGTGCTCACACGCATCGGCATGTGTTTGAGTGTTTTCCCAAATACTTATGAAGGGCTTGTTACCACACATGTGCGTGCCTGAGGAGACTGTGGGACTCAAATGTCGAGACTTCCAGGTAATGGTCTCACCCGACGGAGGCTGCGCTGGACAGGCGTGTGTGGTGGGTTCCGACCAGGTGTTCACAGAGGAGGGGCGCTTCCTCGCACCTGGTGACCTCTCTGCTTTTAAAGGGTTATGGGTTCAAACGAAAAGGGCTGGTGGGTTACGACCTGGATTTAATTGTGCTCTGCACATTCTTACACACATTGATGCAACCGAGGAGGAATCTCAGTGCTGTATAATTGACAAATAGTTTCTAACTCGACGAATGGTTCGTCCCTCCTAGGTGTCACCTTACAGCTGAAGGCTCTTAAATCCTGCATTCTATTTCTTAAACTGATTTTTTATTAGAATCCACGTTATCTCAGCTACACATTGGTGCTAGTAACATGTTTGTGGCGTCTTCCCTGAATGCTTCTGTTTAATTTTTCGTGAAGTTTTTGCGTAACCCTGCAGAGACACAAACAAACAGGCGGGTGAAAATATAACCTCCAAAGCAGAGTTAATAAATGCCCTTGATTTATTATATTTATATTATTTGACCATTATTCTAATTGAGGCTTTGACAAATGGTCTCATTTGCTAAAGATGTTTTCCCAAAATACTCTAATTCAATTTTCCATCCATCCCAGACCTAAATCATTATGTGGGTATTAGTGTCGTGATGCCTCCTCGCTGACAAATGAAGCGTCCCTGAATTGCCAAAAGATGCATTATGAAAATCTTTATTATATAGACATGGTTGCTCCTCCCAGTGATAGAATGGTCATTATTATTTCTGCATGAACTGGTTAACTGCTTTAATTAGGTTTGATGCACGGATGACTGGTGGCATTAGCTTCACTCGGGTCGCTCATGAATGTGAAAACCACACCATAGATTTCAAAGTAATTATCTATTTAATGAAGGTGTGAGGAGCGGCTTTGATGGAAAACACTTAGTCAGTGAGAGGAATGTATTCAGGGCTGATCTTAACACCTGCATGTCCGCAGCTCGCCCCGCGTGGCCTGACCGGTGTGTGTCATCATAAATTCCTCAGCGAGGTTCGTCCGAGCGCCTGTCGACTGACGAGTTTGTAAACAGTGTTTGAGGAGGACGGCTGAAATAGGTCAGTGGGAGCAGAGGATTCACACTCAAGTTAAGTTTCATACATTGATCATAAAACCTTTAAAAATGCGCCGTAAGTGAGTCCCAGCTTTTGAATCGAGGAGTTACAGCTTCATTTGGCGACTTCGTAACATTTTGTTCAGCTCAAAAACTTAAGTTTCTTCTATATTTACAGGCTTTTGCTTAACCTCCCTCCAGGACAATTTATGCCTGGTCAGAAAACAAACAATCCACGTCGACAAAAATAAACTCAGCATCCAAAATTGATTTCAGTGGATATTTTAAGGAGAAATGTGACAGTGTCTCCAGAGCTGCTTCGCTTGATTTTCCATTCAGAAGCGGAGAACTGTCATTATCTATTGTGCAGCGTCCTGCACCGCACCAATGTGAACGAAACCTAACGTGCAATCTGAGGTTCGCGACTCATTCTCTGCGTTTTCCCTCAAGTTGTGTGTTTGCAGTCGGCGGTGAGCTCTGATTCATTAGCTTGGGAACATTCTCATCGAAAGGTCAAATCTGAAGCTTTTGGTTTCATCACATGATCTTTCCCAAACCGTAAGAACCATTTACTCGCTTTTGCTCAAATGACACAACCTTTATCGTCAGGAAATTGTCGTAACATTTCGAGCCTGTTATAAATCTTGGCTACATCCACACCATTTTAGTTTGAACTTATTGTTGCTGTGGTTGTTCGTGCCGTCCACACTACAGACCGGCACGAAGTGGCTGCTCCCAGATCCCTCTTTTTTCCCGCCAGAGTCACAGAGCGTGCTTGACTTCGACCTGACTCGCTGCGCTCGCCATGAGACAGAAAAATACTCCCGAGGCAAATGTCAAGGAGTTTTGATTCTGCTGCACGAACAGGCACGCACACGTCCTGCTGCCAAGTCTTTTCTTTACATCGCTGTGGAAGTGTGACTGTGTGAGCGACAGCAGCGCAGCAGTAGTAGTGACAGTGATAGTGAGACGGACTGCTCAGATGCGACTGAGTTTCAGAAAGAGAAAGAAATCAGATAACGTGGAGTTGTGTTAATGTTTTATGTGTTCGCACTGGTGCACAAATACAAACCTCACCCGCAAACACAAAGTCATATTCATAACACACACAAACACACACTCGGCTGAGCGGGAAACCAAAAAGTGGTCATGCCCAGGTGATTTAATCTGACTTGAATCGCTGTTTAAATATTGACAAGAGCTGAGGTGGCCTGGCTGAGGAGACACGAGAATTCAGACGAGGCTGCACGGCTGCCTGCTGCATCATCACGCCAACACACACACACACACAACAAAGCCAAATGGAAACACACACATGCACACAGTGGCAGGCAGCAGCTGAGACGCAGCAAGGCGGTTAGGGCAGAAGTGGGGAACGAAGCGGAAGAAGAGGAGCAAACAGAGGAGAAAGAGTAGGACGCAGGATGAGCCAGTTCGTGGACCACGGCGTCGTGTGCGGGAGGATCCGAAACCTTCCCCTGCTGGAGCTGCTGGCGGTGAGTCTGGTTCCGCACCTCCCCCCCCCCGAAACCTTCCAGCTCTGCATCTGTGGAGGAGGTATCTGGGACAGGCAGCGTGGAGCTGGAAGTAGGTCTGACTGGGCGGTAATCAGGCAACATCCTGCCCTCCGGTCCGCTCCCAGATCCACGACCACGTACGTCGCCTGTCTGACTGGAGACCCCAGGGTTAGAGGTGCAGGGCAGGTGGTGGATGCGGAAGGGAAAGTGAGGAACCAATTGTCTGTTTGCAGCATTTACACTTTTTAGCTGCGTGCATCTCTATATCTGTGGTCATGTGCAATATAATGACGCGTGTTTTCATATTTATTTCATGCTTTTATATAATTTTTGTGAGAATCTGCAGCTTTTCCGATCTGGAAATTGAATATAGTTTGTTTTTTCATTGTTTCTTGCACGAATCAAGAAATTGAAAACATCACCTTGTGCATTTTTCGTTGTTGTCAAAAAACAAATCCGCAGTGTAAATAATAGTTTTCAGAGCCCTGGCTGTGCTTTTTGAGCTGTCACTGTCAGTTTGTGTGTGTGTGTGTGTGTGTGTGTGTGTGTAGTTTCCAGAGTGTGTGCGATCCTACCATGTTCCATATGTAGGTCAGTAGCCAACAAGCTGCCACAGCAACTAATTACATGCGAGAATTGAGCTTGTTTTATGTTTCCGATCAGAATCTGGGGACCTGCCTGTCGTCTGCGAGTTTACCCAGAATGCTTGAGTTTGATTGTGAGATTTCACTTATTGTCGTAGGACGTCCACAGTGTACAGTATGTGCTGTATGTCTGGGGGGGAGGTGAAAACATTGGAACATGTGGCAACAGCCAGATCTAAAAATATCACATGGTCTGTGGACGGTTTGGAGCGCCAGCGTTTGATCCCCGACTTCTCTTCTGGTTTTCGGGTTAGTTCTTATTTTTTGGCGCGAGTGTTTCGAGAAAGAAAGTGATTTGTTCTCCTCTGGAGACATATCACAAGATAAAAAAAAAAGAAAATGGAATATTTCAGCGATGATTTTCCCCCTTTTCATCTCTATCTTCATGCTTCTCTCACTCTTCTTCTGAATTATGGAGCCGGAGGTGTTTTGTGGAGATCCAGGGGTTCTCTGCCTCTGCCACCGCACGGACACAATTATGCAGACAAATGTCTCCGTCGAGCTCCGGGACTCCATATATCCTTTATCTAATTACATTAACAGGAGCGGGATAGTGACTAATGGTTCGTCGAGGAGGAGGAGGGAGAAACACACAACGAGGAGCTGGAGAGGCCCGGGATGCATGATTGCATTTTTCCATCCTATTTCACTCCCTCACTCCTCCTCGTGCCCAGATCACTCCCCGTGCTCGGTTAAGAAATCCCCCCCAACAACCCCAAACCTCACACACACACACACACACACACACTGACCCACTGAGCCTTTTTCCAGCCTGAAAGACTTCTGCGAAGCAAAAACACATCTTTAGTTCTTTTTCCCGGGCATTATGGGGGATGTTCTACTCTGTCCATCATATTTCTGCAACTCTGGCAGCTCTCAAAACTTCCAATTCAAATAACGAGTCTCTTCCCTGTAAACGTTGCTTTCAGAGCGAGTCGAGTGAAAGAGTTGCGTGCACCAGAGCCACAAGCGAAAGTGGACGTTTTGTGTTCTGTTGGCATGCAAAGCACCTTTAGAGTCCAGGAGTGCTTTTTCTTTATCGCCCTCAGTCGGCCAGGCAAGTGCTGCCAAAATAAAAGCCTTCTCAACCTCCCGACGGCCATAGTAAAATATTAAAAAATAAAATAAAGAGCCAAGGTCTCTGCTCGTGTCTGCACATCTCCTCTTAAGAAAAGCACACAGGTGGTTTTACATGTTCTAGCCCATGTTTTACGTTGATTATCATTATGTTTCCACCCGTCTGTCAGTCTGTCCGTCAGAAGGATTACGCAAAAACTTTAGAACAGGACGAGCCAAGAAAAAACTCATTAAACTTTGGGGTGGATCCAGGAAATTGTTATGGTATTTTCTTTTGACATTTTCCATAATTTCCCAGGGAATAATTCATGATGAAGAAAATCAAGCATATTTACTAGATGTGCAGTTTGGTGCAGCTTAATCACGTCTATGGGGACTGTTTGGTTGATTGGAGACTTTAAAGGTGTGCAGGGTAGTTTGTATATCTGCTGGTTGATCATGTCTGCTAGTTAAAATACACTATATACTGCATGAGAACACTGATGGTTTAATAATAAGGATACTGTAGGTGTTGTTGTGTCTAGCCTCCTGTCTCTCTGCGGTCAGTGAATGAAGCAGGTGTCAGTTCGTTTCCTGTTTTTCCCTGAGAGGTTTGCACCCGGCTTACAGGAGCTCAGCAGTCTGCTGGCTCACATTACTTTATGCTAATATCCCCCAGCTGCAACCTGCACCACCCTCCTGCTTCTCTGTCTGTCTCTCACACACACACACACACACCAAAAAACCCACTCTCACAAGCCCCCGGGACAGTCGCGGGAGGGCTGTGAAAAGGAAGCAGAGATGATTAATTAACTCTGCCCTCATTTTGATACCGCCTTATTGGCTTTCAGCAGCCGAAAATCAGCTTCAGAGCTTTGCATACATTATCCTCCCTCCACCAACACCACCACAACAACGGCTATACCACCCAAAACAGACACACAAACATATTCATATCAAGGTCACGCTGATGGTGAACGAGTTTTCCGGAGCGAGGTGTTGAGTGTTTGAGAAACACGCCGGCCGAACACAGAGACTGCTGACACGTAGCGACACTGACGCAATGAGCTAATCGCTGGATCTAATGAAGAGCAGGTGAATGACCAGGTTTGTCCGTCTTTCACAATGTTCATCCCTGTTAACAGCTGCACGTACTTCGATGGGAAACTCAGGTTGTGGTTTCTGGCACACACACACACACACACAGATGCATGTTTATTCGATGAATCAATACTGTGACCTGTCACAGAAAATCAGATGCCGTGAAAAATACGGTTGCCTAATTTCTTTGGAGCAGTTTCGGTTGCGTGAGTCATTTACGAGAAACCTTTTCTACCTTTGTTACTCAATATTACATGAAGACTGTACAATACAATACAACTTGATTAACGGTGACAAACATGCACTAGAACAATAACACAACACATAGTCCTACTTGTTGGCCTTTCCTGTTGTCAGGCCTCGGGTCATATCACCTCCAGAGGTGTCGAGCGTCGCACAACAAAGATCACTTTGAACCAATGACACACACTTCATTCAGCACCAGCTCCTCATCCTCCTGTTCTATAATCGAGACACATGATCATGAGACAACCTCAGCGGTCTAGTCGCTGATCATTCTGTTGGTTTGTGAACTTTGTTCCACGTCGCAGTTGTTGTTGTCATCATATCCCTTGTCCAGTGTGTACTTTCTGCGTGCTACGCTTGTACTCTTAGAGCAAATACATGTGCTACATACATGTTCGCATCATCATTAGCGTGTGTTTGCTTTTGTGTGTGTGTGTGTGTGTGTGTGTGTGTGTGTGAACGCCAGGTGCTCCAGCTGGTTGCGTCCCTGCAGTGGCCCCGGCCCTGACCGTCCGTCCTCTGGCGACCGCTCCCTCCCTCTGTGCTTGTCTCTCCAGCTGTAAAGAGCCTGTAAAGCCTGTCAGCTCACAGCAGCAATGCTACACAACACAACAGCAGTTGTCTTTCATTGTCCTTTTTAAACTCTCGTTCACCTGTTTGCTGTCTGCCTCGCTCTGCCGCTCTCAGTTGCGGACGCAGCGGGAGTCTGTGTGTGCATGTTTCATCATCGTCTCGCTGCTGAACTCACTCTTTCCTTCCAGGCTGTGTGATGTGTCACAGGGTGGGAGCCCCGTGGGGGCGAAGCTGCAGCTACTGTTATCTCTCCCACAATGCACCATTTGGGCAATGTTACTAACTTATTGCCAGTAAGTGCTGATTAACCCATTTTCACAAGCGGTTGAACTTGTGTTTCACACTTTCCCTGTCTTCCTGATGGTGGTTTTCATGTGGAGCCAGTTTTTAATTCTCTCTGACTTGTTTTAGAGGAAACATCCGGAGGTTATTTTCATAGCACGAGCTCGTTCTGCCTGAAATGTTTCTCCAAAATATCCTGCTCTGGAAGCAGCTCGTGTGCAAACACAGCGACAGAGCGGATGCAACAAAAGCAGTGAGCTCTGCCTTGCCTCAAACTGCTGCAGTGCGTCGCATGATAATGAGGCGTTGTTTGCAGGGAACCTGATTTTGCCTGACGTGGCTAATGTGCTCTGTCAGAAGCGTTTGTGGCTGATGCTAGCCTTGTCTCCGCTCTGCAAAAAGTTGGCGAGAGGCAAGAGGGAGTAGAGTTCAGTGTGGCTCGCACCCGACCACAGCCCTCGCCGTCAGCAGGCAGTGACCTTCACGCCGAATTTCTGAGGAGTCAGGTGCCGTCAGTGCCGACAGGTGGGCTGAGCCGATCTCCATGCAGTTCTCTTCTCACGTTACAGGCCAGAAATCAACCGAGCTTCATTTTCAAAGCAATTTCAACTGTGTTATCTCAGGGCATTAAACACAGCCACCGTCATCACATTATCTCAAAGGCCAAGCATCAATATGAGACGCAAAGCGGAGCCATTACAATGATTAGAAGGAAATTCATGCAGGAGCCGTTTGATGGCGCACCGTCATGAAGAGGCCGTTTCTGTGGATCCAATTATACGCTGCAAGGAGTCGCCTGCTTTCATCCTTCAAACAGGAAGGAGATTTTCTTCAATCAGGATTCAAGAGTTTAAATCGAAACTATTAGATTTCTCTGTGAGGTTTGTCTGTTCTTTTGTCTGTCGTTGGTGGAGTCGTATTCTCGGCTTCTCCGTCTGAATCGTCTTAGCTGTTATTTTCATTATTGATTGCAGGCTTAGAGCGCTAACAAACAATCATCCCATGATGCATTTTGCTTTTTTTCCCACTCAGGATGTTATTTCATAGGTCACGTCTTGAAAACAACGATGTGAAACGTGCATGCATCTCATTCAGCTCTAAAGGACGTTCTGACAGTGTCTTAAATATCAGTCAGCGATCCCTCGGATGAAGTCATTTTGATGCTCGGCTCTTCGTCATTAAAAGACGTGCTCTCTGTGAGATCCATGAAAGGAATCAATATCATCTACATGTAGTAACATTTGTGAGTCATCTGGCGAGCTGGAGCCATTCGCATTATTGAGTCTCAGTCGCTTTTCTGAAGAGAGAATATGAGCTGTGTGCCTTTCACGAGTCCATAATTCAACTTTATGGTGATGTGCTTGTGGCGCTCAATGATTTTCCGGGATCCTCTCTCTGCCGCCAGACATCAGAGCGGTGATTGGGGTTTTATGAGGCGCACTGAGCCTCAGGTGAGCGGCGTTGAATGAGGGATACTTTGCTCAGGACCGTTTGACCCTCGGGGCTGATTGTGTGCGGTGTCAAGTGGTCAGCGCATTTGTGCGTGGTCACGGCGGTCAGTCAGGGTCTATTGTGGGGACCCGCGGCAGCCAGCGGGCTCTGGAGCCGCGGCCCTGCATCCATCTGGCACAACAGCTGGGGCAGCCGATGGTTTTCCACACGGGAAATCATGCAAACAAGACTCCTGCGATTATTTCATTAGATTCATTTCTTTGGGATTATCATCGCTTTGCAGGAAACGGCTCCACAAAGCAGCGTGTAGTTGTTAAATATTGCAATACATCCCAGCCTCTTCCATTCACTCTAACACAAACAAGCTTTATTTTGGAGGAATTTCCTGCTCAGAGTTTCTCTTCTCCACCCTTCCTCTGTCTCGCCGGGGCATTGAGGAGGGGGGCGCAGTGGAACCAGCTGAATTAGTGCATTATTAAGCCTTTCTCCCCTGACCCACATCCCCCTACTGCTGGCACGGCTTGACTCCAGTGTGTGTGTGTGTGTGCACGGGAACCTGGAAAGCATTTGAATGGTCTCAGGATTCATTTCACTGTAAATGGACCTCTTATGTGCAAGCAAGTGCTCGGAGAGGATCCTGAAATGAGGCGATGGTGAAAGCTCCTCATTTTCTCGTCAAGCCTTCGCTCAGTCGCTCTCAGCTCTGGTGTGATCAGGCATCGACCTCTGACGTTAAAGCAACGCGAAGCGACGTTTTCGCCCTTAAACCAGCAGCTTGATTAAAACGAGTGTGATGGTTGAGTGAGTGTGAACATGGAGAATGTTTCCTCTTTCGTGCCCACTCGTCACCCTGAACGTCTGTTCTCTGTTACTCTGCTGAGTGGGGTCGATCTCCCGTGAGAAGAACTGACTGAGAGTCGCAGCTCGTCGCGGGGAGCCGTGGGCGTGAGGTCCTGCCAACACATCCCAATTTCACCTGCTTCTACATCGTCACATAACGAATTAAAACTAAAACCACGCTCACGTCGATTGTTTCAATCCCACCGTGGAGTGAATCTCTCGTGTGTTCACCTCTGTAAATAATGCAACCAGCGTGGCCAGAGAGCAACTTCTGACCCACAAGGGGAACAATGCGGAACGCTCTAGCGTGTCCCGTGTAACGCCATGGTAAACAGCTCATGCTGAAGGTAATGCTTTCAGGGGTAGAGGGCATCTGATGGACGAGCTATTGTAACCCCGGCAGAATGAAGCCGCTGCCTCACTTCAATCAGCCCGTTTGAGGCCGCCGCCGCTTGAGAAATGGCTTCCAGAGGGTTCGGAGAATGTGAGAGCATTGAGTGGGGGGTGTAGGGGGCTGCCCCAGATAAAGAGGGTTAGCTGTATAAACAAATAATAATGATAGAACAGTGTTGTTATTGTAAGAGCAAATAGCTGGCCTAACCAAAGGAAATTCAGGTCCTTGCACTGCGACATTTTCCCACACTGGCGGAACTATCACATTCTGATCCCAACAGTGTCGAAGCGTCTCAGGATGTGAAAATAAATAATATTTGAGTTCAGGTTCCTGCTCGACGCTCAGTTATCATGTGATGGATTTGATTTATTTATCACACGAAACCTCTGACGCTCGCTTTCACGCGGTGAGAGATCCATCGTGTTTCAGTGCCGGGACGAGAGCGTATTAAAGTCCGCTGATGTCACCCTGTCTGAGAGGCCTAATGAGAAACAGAGCTGATGTCAAATTCTTCCCTCAGCTCCCATCTGGAAGAAATAAAACAAATATGGCTGTTAAAAATAAGCCTCCACTTGAGATGATAACGAGGGTTTAGTGCTATTAACTGTGTAAATACAGTGTGTGGTCAAACTGGAATTCCTCCCCAACCTGGATGAGCTCTGACTGTAAATGGGCAGCGGCTTTCAAAGGCTGATGATGGTGCCTTTAAATATTTTATGCTGTTGAATTATAGGACTCTTTCAGATCACTTGACGGAGCTGCTGCTGCTCTGAGAGGGCTTCGTTCCTGTTAACCTGTGAAACAGAGGCAGAAAACAGAGGGTGCAGATGATCTCTCCGAGCCAGAATCACCACCCTAACATGGAAAGTGAAATATAAAGACTTCATGTGAACTCTGGGGATTCTCTCCTCTATGTGTTCACATCACAGATTGTGAATTTAGGCTGCGAGAAAAGATTTAATCTTTTAATCTTCTACATTTTCTCACAAAGCCTGAGCAGGTAAAAGTAAAACTATCTCCATGACTCGATCCTATATTAGAGAGAAGAATGCAAATATGTTTTTTTGTTGTTGCTCGTGATCGTCAGACGTTCACCGTCTGCGATGAACATGAACCAAACAAAGCAGCATGTTTTATTTATGAATGAAAGTTCAGCGGGGACGTTCTTATTTACAGCGGAGCCTCGGGGCTGGGGGTTACCTAGATTTACACCACCCACGCCAGGACTGCTGCCGTCTTAATGCAGGCTACTACTACTCAGGGGCACTTAGCTGTTTAGGGAAATGTGTTTTAGAGTTCGTTCACTTCCCACGTGCACATTTCCCCCTCGTTGGCCTTCAGATTCAAACAGGCGACCCTTTGGCCACAAGCCGGTTTTTCTTAACCCTGAGGCTGCTGCCACCGCCGCAGTCTGTCTGCAAAAACATGGTGATCATCCTCTCTGCATCGCCACAGAAATAATTCATGACCACGAGAACAATCATCGCTCTGAGTCCTGCAGTAGAGGTCAGAAGTCACCACAACCCATCTCTTTCCACATTTCTCATTATTATTCTCCGGGCTGCACCGCCCCTCCCCCCTTTGAAAGAGAAGAGATCACCCCACTGTATCTCGACCTGCGCTGCTCCGTCACTGTCAGGTTATATAGCAAATGCACGTCTGATAAGCATGAGTGGCACAGGTGGGTTCGGGGATGACAGCGGCACAAACAAACAGCGTCCACTTGTCACATTACCATATCCCCGGTTATCTTTCCTCGCATGCCTGCAGGGAGAAATCTCTTTTCCCCGCTGCGAGGCAGAAGAGAAAATCAGAAGCTGACATTGATGCCTTTTCTCGAGCAGGAATGCGACGCTCTGCCTGCTCGACATCTGCCCGGCACCTGGTTCGACCGACTTCAGCGCGCTGTCAATAAATCAGCCTGTGGATTAAACGAAGGAGAAGCGGCGATAAACCTGAGGCCTAGAGCTAATGCACATGAAATGTCAGGGAATCTGACAAAGTTACTCAGGGCAAGAAATATCTGTGTGAAAACACGCGCTTGGAGGTCGGGATACTCTTGCCCTGGTGTTTGTGGTTCGTGATTTGTGACCTGGAATGTTACCGTCTCTTGTCCGCTCAGCTGAACTGCAGCAGAAGAGGTTAATTTATCTTGGTGAGAACTTGACGAGCCAAAAACGGAGCTGTAGTCTGAGCCAACACGATGACACAGTAATGAGAAGAGGTGAGAGGCGCTGCAGAGACGTACAGCCTGGATCCTCTTGTGGGCTCTCGCTCAATCTAGAATGTGACACATTTTCCATGAAGGAACGCAGCCGCCGCCACCTTCTCTCCATCGACCCTCTGCGATCACGCAAATGCTCGGGCTGCAGCACGGCCCGCTTAGGTGTGGCGCCTGTCTGTCAAAGCCTGCATAAACAGAAGCCCGACTTCCCCTCGTGAACCGACCGACATCTGTTTAGCATCAGGCCTCTGCTCTGATCTGCCCCTTCCTCTGTCACTCTGCAGAGAGTTCCCCTCGCCGCCTCCTTCTCTTTGTCTCTGTTCACTTTCCTGTGCTTCAGCGCCGAGTGCCGCTCGCGTTAAATCCCTGACAACGCTGACGAGCTGTTGCAGATATTATTGATGCATAATTAAAAGTAGCTGCAGTAAAGCTGCTCAGTTAAAGGGAGATGATGTTTCAGGATTAAAGTTGAACTTTTAAGAATATATCAAACCTCCAGCGTCAGTTACTCGTCATGATGGTTATTCTATATATTCTACATACACACATTTTAGTTTTATTTCTCATGCACACAAACATTTATTTTTCCATTTCCTATGTCTGTTTTTACTCCCAGTTTTTAAATCCCTATCCCATCAGGGAGGAGCGGTCGAGGAATGCAGCGTTTAGAAATAAAAACAAAAACACACTGTGTGTCCACGCTGGTACCGATGTTTCCAGACAGGACGGGAATCGAGGAAACAGTTGGCGCACAGGGGGCAGAATTCTGCAGCGTGCCCGCGCCCAGATTTTACAAGCCTGGAGGTTGCTGGGTTTTATTATCATCTGGGGGCCAATATTCAGCCAGGTGTATTTGCATCGGGAGGGAGATCGGCGATGACAGAAATGAAAAGGAAACCTGGAGCTGGTGAAAAGCAGAGGAGCGGAGGGGAAATAGAGAGGCTGCTGTCGGAGATTCAGAGAGGTTAGAGAGACAAAGGCGAGAGAGAGTGAGAGAGCGACGACATCAAAACGCTGAGGACAGACAGTAAAGAGACACGGCAACAAAACAAAGAGGATGAAAGATGGCAGCCATCGTCATACAACATTTGTACACTGGGAGAAATACAATATAGATGTCCATAACAGTTTAGAGAGTTTCCAAACATCAGTCAAGCACATTCTGATTTTAATTTCTTATGGATTCTTGTGATGTTGGATTTCTACAGATCTCAAAGCGCTGACACAATCCAGTCACGCTCACTCAGAGCACTTACCAGAAGCTGTGATGTTTTATGTAACGCACAACCAAACGATGCGACGGCTGATTTTGTGTCAGACAAGACGGAAAATTCATCTTTTTAACACGAGTGTTGGCTCCAAAAGGAAAGATGAACCAGTGGATGTGATGAAATCTTCATTTCGTCCAATCAAACGGCTTCTGTAAATAAAGACGGACAAGCTCTCCACACTTTCCCCTGTTCATTGTGCAGCTTTTATTTTTGAAATGCAATATGCCATCACCCACATCTGCACTGCTGAGCGAGTTTAAAGAACATGACTTGTCTTGAATCGAGGATTCAATAAAAACACACAAACTCAGAAGAGCACACGCTTGCACACACTCGCTCAGGCCCGTGATGCCCTCGGCGGCTCGTCCACACAGGTCGCTCTGTGGAAGTGATCAAATAGCGATGTCAGGTCTGATGCATTTCATTCCTCCGCTGCGTTCTCAACTCTCCCCTGTGAGATTTTCACGGCGAACAGCTCGGCCAGTGTTCCCAACAGGCATGAATGGCCCGCTCTGTCGAACTGGGAGAGCGGTGGAGGGAGCGCTGGACGTATCTCAATGTTTGGAAAGATAATCTGTGGGGATTTGGATTCTCGACGGTGGCGGAGTGTTGATGTTTGGGCTGGGCCGGGCTGTAGGGTGCTGCTGGAGGAGGAACATCAGATAACCCAAACTGGTGAGATGATGAACAGGCTCCCTTTTGTATCTCAGGTAATCCATATTCCCCGACACTCCTCATCTGGGGCAGGCAGGCCGATGAAGAATATCCTGCTCACTGGAGCCATTTGTTGCATCGATGTCCTCGGCTCAATGAGGCCACTGTGCGCGGCTCCACAACTTTACAGTCATTGAGGTTTTAGGCACAATTAGGCAGTATAGTGCCAAGCTCTGGTTCAGCATCATTTGTTGAGTGAAGGTCCGTTAACTGCGACGCAGTGAGAGCTTGATTTGATTGTTTTTAATAATCTTCAAGAGGAATTGAGAGATGATAGATGGTGCAGAGGACAAAGCCTTTGATTCTTTTCTAAGTTATCGTGCAATATTAAATTTATCGAGCACATGAGAGTATTTTTACTGTTTGTTTGCAATAAAAGGAGAAATAGAATGCCAAGGAAACTTGTTTTATAAGTTATTTGCTTTTCTTCTTCTGAATTAATGAATTGTTCAGTTTCCACGGTTAAACAGTAAAATACCCGATCTCAGCCGCACACAGATCTTTGCTTGTGCAGCATAAACACAAGAAGACAGAACCTTCACTGTTCGGCACGGAGCGCGGGGATCGTGATCTCGTCCCTGCTCGCTCCACATCTAAATCTTCCCTCTGTCTCATCAAGAAACAACAGTGTCCTCTACAGATCCAACAAGTCATTAAATCACACAGGAAACGGTCGTCCTGTTCTACATGATAAAAAACAATCATGACGCTAAATCGTCTGCACAGATCTCGGTAGCTCTTTCCCCACATGAGCAACAACACGCATTAACCTGAGTCGCTGCCCTCTCTTGATAAAAGCTGCGGGTTATCAGAGGAGTTATCAGGGTCTGCGGATATGAGAGGCCGATGCGGCGTGCTGATATTAGGACGCCGGGCCACCGGGGATGCGACCCCTGACTGAAGGATCATCGGCACAGAGGCTCAAAATGAGCTGATAAGACTAATGAATTTAACCGAGGCACAGGCGGGTTTCTAGAATTACCTCAGTACGTCACTGCGATCGGATCTCAGTCATTATGAATTATACGAGTTTTCATTGTCGCTGATTAAATTTGCTGTGTTTACATCTTTGCTGATGATGTACGGATAAATGTTGCCGTATCGGATGGCAGGAGCACTTGGCAGCGAGCGCGGCTGTATCTCTGGCCGGAGGCCAAGACTAACAGGCGTATCAGATGTGGAGAGTCTCCCACACCTTGAAAAGACACTGTCATAACTCACTCTCAAGTGCGCCATAAAAATACACACAGAGAGAAATCTTACAATCTGTTGGCATAACCTTTGGCTCGCGGCAGCCCGTCATGGGAGCGCTTCTTTCCATCAAACCTGCAGCTCAGGGCTCGCCGTTGGTTTTACAGTCACCGGAGACCAGGCTGGCATGTCATCAGTTGGTGCAGCGGATTGGGATGCAGGGATAGAGAGGGGGCGGGAGAGGTTGTGACCTTGTCTTTGGCAGGGTCTTAACTCCCAGAGTGCACTGCAGGAGCTGCAGACCTCGACAAGGTGTCTAATCTCCTCGCGTCTGATGTGCGACCACATCAAGGTAGCGCGGGGAGCTCAGCGCGGCGAGGACTTCAAGGAATTCACGCTGACCCTGTCGGCGACTGGGTCACAGTCTTATCTCTCTTCGGGTTTATTTATTGAATTTTAAACTCCAAAAAGAGCAACGTAAGAAGCAGGATGTGGTTTCATCCCCCGTAATCTCTAAGAATGTGTGAAAGAAGAGAGCGAGCTGGCGAGATGAAACATACATCTGATGTTTAATTCCTGAGAACCATTAATCTTCAACAGATTGCATTAGCTTTGCGTGTGCATCATGTGTTTTCTTCCTCTTTGCCAAAGCGGTGGGGGAAGGCGCTCGTATTTTAAATTTTCATAAAGGCACATGGGCAGTTGGAGGCGACTGGATTGTGGGAGTCAAGCCGTGCACATGGCGGGGGAGGCTCTTCCCTCATCAAACGCCCTCACACGCGTGAGTAAACATGCCCAGATAAACATTACTGAGAACC
Source organism: Paralichthys olivaceus (assembly GCF_024713975.1). NCBI lineage: Eukaryota > Metazoa > Chordata > Actinopteri > Pleuronectiformes > Paralichthyidae > Paralichthys > Paralichthys olivaceus. Next base: position 13,002,243 of record NC_091116.1, read on the forward strand.
TGCGGTCATGGAGCAGGTTCCTGCAGGGTTAACACTCGTTTACCCTCCGCTCGTCCAAACAGCAAAAATCAATGCTTGCTTTTAGTGAAACGTTGTGAAATAACCTCAACTTCAGTTCAATGGCTAAAAACTGGAAAAGCAGAAAGCAAACACAAAGACACAAAGAGTGCAACTAGCAAAATATTGAGAATCTAAGGTCGTGATATCGATTAAAAAATGCTTCTTATGATTTAATATACTTCACAGGTGATAACACACTCCTTCTTAGGACATTTTAACCTCTGTGAGGAATATTTGCTGCACTGCAGTTGTAAGAAAACCGCTCCTGAGATATACGCCTCCGATAAAGTCTCAGGTCAGTAAATCCTGTTTTTTTTATTTTTTTTTCCTCCCCAGTCTGCACGTGAGTACCTGGGTCTTCTGGGAACGCTGTGGCTTTCACTTACGCCGTAAAACCGTCAGAAATAATGCCTGGCTGAAGATATAACACGCCGCGTTGCATACATGAGTCACGCTTTAAATCTCCGCTTTAAATACCCTCACATTTCACATGACAACAAGCACGCCGCATTCTCCGCATTCCTCCATGTGTGCGGAGGATTATTTCAGTGCCCTGTCATTAGCGGAGGTCTGAGCGATGACAACACAGACTTACGCAGCTTTACCTCACGTCTGATGTGGCCTGTAAATATTTCCCCTGACACGGGGCTTTCACGAAGAAGGTTCCCCTTTGTGCAGCAGCCGTAATCATTATGGGATCATGTTGCTAATGGTCTTTCGGAGACAGACGTTTTACCTTAGACAGTTTTTCGGGCCGCCGGAGGAAAAGTCACACGTTGAAGTTGATGAGATGGCCGATGTGGGATTCTTGTGCAGTTCCTGCTACAACTAAACGCTACGTGTGTGATATTATTTCTGCACAGCGACCGAATTCATCCCCTCCGCAGCGAGGACATATTTTACAATTGATTGCCTGCTGCTGGAGCCAACACTAAATTTAACTTTGGGAGCTTAGCTGAGCGCTAATGGCCTTTCAGCTTGGGTTTGTTGCTGCATGCTTTTTGACTCACACATGGCTCTGAGGCAGCGACACTGTAAACTGGTCACGCTCCAAACTTGAAAGATTTGCATGAGTCAAAATGGATGAAGACAATAATGAATAAAGAGGAAATGTCCTGTTTGTGGTAAAATCGCATAAAGCGTGAGAGAGATTGGAAAATACGGCACCGAGCTGTTAAGCATCGATCTGTCGTCATGCTTTGGCGTTGGCGCTTTTTGCTTAATGGTTACCCAGAGTGCCCTTGACTGGCGACTCCGCAGGGAGCCTGGGCTTTTGCCACGTTCAACTGGCAAACTGGTGGCGACGGCAGCTTTCGAGTGGCAGTCTCCACAGGCGGAGCGAGGAGACAAAACAACTGCACTTACTGTATTTAGAGCAGCAGCTTCTGAACATCTGGTGTAGGTTGCTCTCAAGGCCACAGGTTAAAAAAAGCCCATGCAGTGATAACAGAAGTACTTTGAGTCTGGTCTGGACCTGACGATGTGTCACGGGGAGGTCAGAACCAGTCCAATCTTTACTCAGAGCAAATTATCAAACGTTAAGTATGAGAAACTGGAGGAGGTTATTTTTGAGGCTGTTTTTGTTTTGCAGTGTGTGAGATTCAGATTCTCAGTGTGGTTCCTCAGAAATCTATAACTATATCGTCACAATAAAACCCATTTGCATATGAGATCAAGCTCTTCCTTCTTTATTCACACTGTATCACAACGGGGGTTCTGGAAAAAGTTTAAAAAAAAAAAAAACAGGCGCAGTGTTTGTTTTTCGATTTCCCAGGATTTTATATTTCAGTGGCATCCAGAAGGGCTTTATCTCTGCCAGTGAATAATGAGATAAGTCAGATTCAAACAGAAATAGACAATATCAAAAAAAACTGAGCAAGGGGGGGGGGGCAGTACTTACAAAAAAAATAGTTTAAAGTCAAAACAGAGAACACAAACATCTCCCTGTTTTCCCTTTGGACTGAGATTCCTGGCCTAGTGACCTCTTCATGGGATTCCCCTTTATTTAATTTCGCTCTGCGAGCACATGACCGCAGTGTCTAAGAAATCAATGGAGAGCATCTGTCCCACTGAGATAACCGTTTACCCAGGAGATGCGTCGTGAGCTGTCAAGCTAACGTCTAATTAATTAGCCCTAAACTCAGCGTGCATGGATCCGACAGTCAGAACCGTTGTGTAGGTCTGAAAACCCAGATGGTTGAAGTGCAGTGTCTATGTGGCCTATTTTTTTAAAGCCGCCCCCCCCCCCCCCCTCCTCTCTCTGCCTCATGCAGTCGGACCACTAAGAGGCAAATCATTAGGCCAAAGCCAAGAAATCCTGACATCTGTTTTTCCCATTCCGCTCTCAGCCTGAGCTCATTTCGTCCGTGCTGTAACTCAGTAGCGCACGTTTTGTGAGTGCGGGCTATTCCCAGCTGACGTTACACACCTGGACTGGCTTCTGGGCCAGCCGTTAGAAGTTACCCAGAGGTGCTTCTGGAGTTACACGCAGAGATGACGAGACGCAGAATGAGAGACTGAACTGATTAATTGCACTGTTTGAAAAGTGGGTTTCTGCAGCGTAGGAAATACAGGAGTGCAGTCATGACGTTGATCAGCATCCGATGCATACACTTATTATTTATCTCACTTGGACAGAGACTTGAAATCATCTCCAATTAACGTTTGCCGAAAGACTCCACCGTTTACCCGCTTTTCTCGTCTCTCCCATGCAGGAATACATGGACGCCAACAAATGCATCAACGAGCTCCTCAAGCAGCTTGAGGACGAGCGCCGGAACGTGCGAAGGTAAGAGGTTCTCAAGACTTCTGGGCAGATGTTTTACTGCCTCAGGACATCAGCAGCTGTCTGCAATCCATTCCTGAACAGAGGCAGCGGAACAATGTTGTTTGGTTTCGAGCGCGAGACAAGCTTTGTACGCCGTTCCTGAGAAATGCTTTTTGTGCTGGAGGCTGACTAAAAAGTGGCGGACAAAGGGGAGACTCCGGGCCCAGTGTGGGGTTGACTGGGGGCATTTCTCATGGAGGTCCTTTTGCAGTGGATTTGCCCAGACAATGGGAATGAGGAGCTTATGGAGATGCCAATCTAATGACCTTGTCCCCTCCGTGCTCCTATCGTCCTTTAGCCCTTCCAGTGATGCACCGCCCCCGTTAGAAAAGAGAGACAATTTTTTAAACTTCACCCTCTTTTGTTCAGCCCTCGCTCCCTCTCAATGGAGCTGTATTCCCCAGCTCAAGTAATTTTCCCCCTGAGTGAGCAGAGAGGGGCTGGGGGTTGGACACAGGGGGATAGGGGTCTCGGGGTGGGTGGCTGTGGGGATGGATGACCACTGACCATCCCCTTTACTAGGCCAGGGCATCCCCTTAATAAAGGAAGTGATGTGTAAAGGAATGACCCTCCCCACCCCTCTTTATAAGACAGGGAAGTCATCTTCAGTGACACCCTCGGTGACCTAACAGCCACTTAGAATGACCACGGAGTCTTTGTGACCCACGTTTGGAGCCGAGGACCAGGTGAAAGCCTTGAACTTGTAGTGACTGGAGCTGTTGGATCTTGTTCATGTTTTCAGGCACAGTACAGTATTCGTTTATTTACCGTCAGAGGGATTAGTGTGAATTTCCCTGCATGACTGTGTTTGTATTCTCTTATTTAGACCTGAGACGTTTAGATTAGCAGATTACCAGCACCGGGGCCCAACAGTCCCCGTATCAAACCACATGCATATCCATCAGATCCAGATTTTTATTGAGATCTGCACCGAATTACACTCACTCATAATTAGCAGTCAGCCAAATCGTGCCCTCTTAGCGGTACCCGGGCCCCGCTTTGAGAACCCCTGCCCTAAATATGCCCTCTTCTTTCATCGAGATCCATTAATTACTCCCTGAGAAATCGGGGGGAAATGTCCAATCTGGATCCACCCCAAAAGTTAATGAGTTTTTTTTCTTGGCTCCTGTCCCATCCTTCAAATAGGTTTCGTGGAAATCCGTTTTCTGAAACCAACAGGGCGAAAGCGTAACCTCATTGGTGGTGGTGGTAAGCATAAGCAAGCTGCTTTAGTGAAATGCAGGGAGCGTGATGCAGAGGCATTGAGAGGTACCACTGCAGTAAACTCTGCATGGTTGAGATGCAACTTCCAGACGCCGTAAACAAACCAGTGCATGTTTAAGCTGTAGCGCTGCGCTTTGGAAAAGTCCCTCATCTTTGAAGCTCAGTTTTTTAGAAACAACATACCACCAGTGTTGTCCAATTCAGAGCGTCGACAGTGATAAATGACTTCACAAAGGCTTTTGTTGAGCTAAAACATAGACCGCGAGTCCGAAAAACGCCTCCTTCCCCTTATTAGGCAGCATCGCTCGACGCCGTCCATGTCTCCCTCCACCCCTCAGAATATGGGGCCCATCAATCCGTCAAGAGGAGAAAGAGAAGCTCTTACATTCCTCTAGTTCTCTGCATCCCTGCGTCATGACCCAGTGACCCACTGCATTCATGTCTCTCATTGTACCGTATTATAGGGTAGTTTCACACCGCTCAAGTACACAGATTGGACAAATATGACTTCTTTTTAGGGCCGGACTGCTTTTCTGTGTCGCTGAGGTTTATCAGATATACCCATCAAATAAAAATGTGACTTGGCTTTTTCTTTGTTGTGGTTAGTTTTTTTTAATTCTGAGGCCGTTCTATAACTTTAAAAGAAATGATAGTAGTTTAGTAAATACTCTGTCTGGGTCACAAGTCTGTAAAATCTGCAAAAGATGGCTTACGTAGCTTTTACAGACATTTTGATGTGTTTCCCTTTGAGCCTGAATCTGCAGATATGATTTTGTTCAACTGTAGAAGCTTGGATTGTATCCTTCACATCCTCCAGCCCCTCGCACTCTGCCGCAGCATCATCGCTCGGCGGAGCACAAAACCCCAGTGGGATGCAGGCCGAGCTTTTCCCGCAGCCTCTATTCAACCAGAGCACGTCTTTGACAGAGGGAAACAAAAGCTCCACGGCAGAGTGTCAACATCAGATGCAGCAAATCCAAATTTGGCAGCGTCAGACAGAGCATACAGTAGGACGCTGACCTCGGGTTGCCAGTTATTCATCATTCTCATTAAACATAATTAAATGTCTTTTTTAAGCCCCACGATGTCGTCACGTGTTCAGGAAGATGCTCAGTGAGTTTATTAAAGATTTCTGCTCAGCGACAGACGTGTTGCAGAGACATACGGGCGCTCTCCAGCTCCTAAACGGCATGACGGGCGGGGAGTGAGTTTGCATGACCTCTTTCTGACAAGCTGCTGCGTCAAGGCACCGTGACTGTGTAATCTTCCCTGTGGATTAAAACAATGTCGATTAGATTTTTCTATCTCTGCTTCCACACGTTTTCCCACTGTTGACATGTCGCTGTGCTGAGCTGGTGTTTGTGTTTCCCCTGAATCTTCTCCTGACCTCGTTTTTAGCGGGAGTGGAGCGTGGCGCCGGTGGCCCGAAGCCGGCCTCACCTGCCATTCTCTCTCTGCCGGAGCAGATGGCGTTTGTCTGTGACCCTTTCCACACCTTGTCCCACACTTGAACGAGATGAGGAGGGTGTCCGGCCGTGGGTGGGGAGGTGAGGAAGGGGGCAGGCGTGGGACTCAGCTGGAGATCCTCCAGGCTTGGGACAGGTTGCGAGGAGCAGGCGGCTGCAGCTGCCGGAAGGACATTAGCAACGACATCTGCTGATCAATAAGCTATTTGTCATGTTCATGGAGCAGCGTAGCTTGGAAGACAGCGGAGATAGAGAGTGGAGGTCAGCTCAGATGAGCGCTCAGCTGAGGGATTATTGATAATAGGACTTTCTTTGTGTAAGTGAATTTGCCTGTAACTGCTCGACATGTCTGTCCATTCGTCCTTCAGACGAGGGGAGGGTTGAGATTTTGCGGAGTTTGTCCGTAATAAGAATAAATCCCTCTGTATCATTATTAACAGCGTGTTTAAGCCACAAATCACTTTCTATTTTTTGGTCGATTGGAATTAAAAAACCCTTTGAGAGACTTTGAGCGATCCCCAAATTTTTAATTTGGAGGACGCCGATGAGAGAAAACGTCCTTGCTCTCTCTCTGAGGACGGTGAGGTCGGGCGAGAGAATAAACACGCGGGTGTTTACACATGAGAGGAAAAAGACCACAGGAGCGCCCGGCTGGGGAACAGTGTTACAAATCTGGACCTTGCTGATGTTACTACAAGGCATATCTGGCCTCAAAGACGCCTGTGTGCTGCCGGCGGTCTGAGCAACATGAAAGGCTGTAATCCTCCGCTGAAGTATGCGGAGAGGCCTGTTCTGTCGACGAGGAGGTGGTTAGGGTTCAGCCTCCCGCAGACGCCCCGAGGAGCCGCCGTCTCGGTTGGACGAGAGCCATGCATTTTACAACTTTAATTGGATAAGTTGACCAGTCTAATGCAATAATTTGATCACGCTAAGCTCCAAAGAGATCTCATACGCTCCCAGAGTATATTTGTGTGCCCTCTGAAGTGAATGACTTCGCCTAATCCGTCCATTAGAGGTCACTTTATGGCCCAGGAGTCCAGACTCAAGGAAATATCTCAGAGGAACCGTCAGCGGGTAAATAAATCAGTCTGTGAGGACTTCATTTGAGCCTGCAGGCACTGGTGGAATTTGATATTTGGACCATTTTAAAATCAGTTGATTATTTTGATTATGTGTTTTCCATAATGAGAAAAGCTTGAGTAGAAACAGCAGCGAGTCATGTGTGCTATCCGTAGACATCTTGTAAATAAAGATGAACGACACAGCTTCACTTCATCCCAACATCTAGAAATTGAGCCAGAATATCGCGGCTATGAACGCTGCGATCTCGCAGCAGTGATCGGGGATGGAGCCGATCATCAAATAATGACTTTCTCCTTATACACAGTCTATCTGTAATTAGCAAAAAGCAGTTAGCATCTACGAGAGCTCGTCTGACTCTTGATCTTTACCACACTTGTCAGTGACGACTTAACCGCGAACGTTGGTGATGATGAACTCCCTGAAGCAATTAGCGAAGGAGGCGACACCGCCGATTCACTAAGTCTGGGGGACGCGCACTCGATTCCCCTGGTCCTGTAAACGCCAAACGCTGCGGCCACTGATTCATGTGCAAACCCCAGACCAGAGTAAAAAATATACGTGCATCAGTTTTATGGAGCTTATGAGAGGAGGAGGTTAATCGAATGGGTTAATGAAGCTTTTTATTGATGCTCCCTCAAGGTCGTTTCGTTGCGGAGCTGCATTCCCATGCACGATGCTAAAATAGTGATATGCACCGGCTGCTCCACAGGCACCACCTCCCTCTCCACATATCAGTCACCACAAGCCTTTATGTTTCTGATGCAGTCAAGGTTAAGTATGAAGCTAAGCAGCTGTCTGCTGCACTTATTCTCGGACAAAAATGACGACACTTAGCATAATGGATATTTCCTCTCCCTGCAGATGAAGTGGAGTAAACAACTTTATACAGAAGGGAGGTTATTATCATCCCTGAGCATTTGTTTGTCAGTTTGTCAGCAGGGTCATGGAATAACTGAAGAACTCCAAGAAACATTACATTTTAAGCCGAATCAAGGAATCTTTTTTTATCACTTCACCAATTTGTCAGAGAATAATTCATGAATCCTCATGAAAACAATCAGGCACGTTTACAGGACTGGCCCTCGGTGGACGTATGAACCGCTGTAGTTGTTCCCGAGGTTTCACAACATGTACGTGTGGTGTTTAAAAGGATTTGTGACATGTATTCTCTCCATTTGGATTGAATGGGGGGCATTATCTGCATTCCTAGAGGCAATTAGCTGTGTTTAAGTGCTGAGTCTTTGGGGGGCTCGTTTAATAGCTAATTAAAATGGTTTCTCCAAGTGAGTTCTCAGACTCCCATTTGAAATTCTTGCACTTAAATTATGCATTAGCCCAGAATATTATTATTTTTTTAATCTGATTTCAGTCGTTTGCTGTTATCAGTTCGATTAAACGAAGGTTCACACAGCATCCAGGTCTGTTAACTTCACTTGACTTCCTCCATTGTGCAATGAAAGGATTTTTTAATCAAGATAAGCTCAGGGAGAATTTGCAGTGACTCCCTTTGTGCTCATGAAAGCGTGCAGTTATTTTGACTCATACCTGGTGCACAGCCCTCAGGAAAACATCCTCGCTTCAAGATAAGAGAAGCAGTAGGTCCTTGTGTGGTTTTCTTTGTTGATGGATCCTTGTGTGGTTCGTCTTGTTGATGGATCCCGTGTAGCTTTAGCTGGTGGAAGTCACAGTGGTTTCATCCACGCTATTTACCTCCTGCTCAGGGCTCCGTGGAAAACATCCTCTCGTCTCTGTGAGGAAACAGGAAGGGCTGAAAATTGGGTCCGCTAACGGTTTCTAAAAGCGAATGATCGAGACCACCGCTGGAGTAAGACGACACGGTGCCACTAAGAGACACAACAGTACAAGATGATGCTGGATAGATGATTACAGCTGCTGAGAACATGAACTTTAATTAAAGAAAAGGATGCAGGACAGTATATATATCGTATTTATTAGCTTCTACACTGAATTTTACAATATACACACACTTGATTTTGATTTTTTTGACAAAAAAATGTGAGAGGAAACCGCAGCACATCAGTATTTTTAGAACATTTCCAGTAACTGTACCACTGAGAAAGAGGATACCACTGAGATTACCACATAATAGTCTCATTTATTTACTGTAATCACACGAGGAGCGTGAAAGCGTTTTATAATATTAAATTGAGATTAATTAAAGATGAACTCCATCAGTGTAAATCCTGCTCATTCCAGACTTGACAGCTTGAAGCACTTCCTGCGTTCCTCGCTGATGTCGGTCTGGACCGCCGTCGTTCCGCCCCCTGTCCCTCTGACTAATGAAACGTGACAGAGGTGCATTATCGCCTTCATTGTGTTTCACACTTCATTCTGCTGCTCTGATGTTAAACAACACACGTAGACGCTCACTAATGCACACACATGGTCCCTGTAGGGGCTCGTGCAGCGTGACACATCATGTGCGTTCTGTGGATCCTGACCAGGCGTGTGTTGGGTAAACAGTTTGGCGTTTCCTCTGCTCGTCTTGATGCAGAAAACTCCCCCTTCCAAAAAACACAGTCTAGCCATGTTGACAGCTAAATATCTCGTCCCTCTGATGTGTTTCCAGACGTTTTCACACCCCTCACTTTTCCTTGACATTAAATGGCTGTTCTCAAGACGCTCGTCGAAACTCAAACGACTAATTGTCGGGAAGGAAACAAACGTTTTTTCTTCTTCTCCTCCTCCTCCTGTGTGATTAACGTCGGACTCGGAACACACACCTAGATGGCGGAATCGGCCGGTGGAGTAATGAGCTCAAGTGACACATGCCGGCCTCTGGTCACTCATCTGTGATCAAGCTGCAGGGGATTAATGTCAGGGAGGAAACGTGTGGCTGACGGCTGGAGCCTGGGACATTCCACCAACAGGATGTTTGTACCTTGGTACTTCCATTTTGTGCAACTCTGTGTATTTTAAAGGGAAATTATTTAATTTCCACCTCCCTACGTTTATTTTATGGCTCCAGTTTCAGATTTCACGTTCAAAACATATGATAAACTCATAAAACGACAGATTGAAACAGATTAAAGTGTTCAACAGCCTAAAGCTCTTGAATTTAGCTCCATCTGGACAAGCTATAACATTCACATGCACATATTAATGTAATGCGTCCGTCTGAAAGGACCAGATCTTCAGAATCATGCATTTTAAGCCACTAACGATGGTGTTTAACGGTTTCTGGAGAGACATTCGTCTAAAACGTATTCAACAATATTACATTTGTACACAAAGTTGAAATCACACAACATAGTAAAGAGGATTCTACTTCCGTTCCCACCACTGCAGACACACGACCCAACCGAGAGCGTCCCTCTAGCCCAGGCCGCTCTGCTCTGCAGCTCAAAGGTGCTTACACTCACACGTTTCCTGTGCATGTGCACAAACATACACTTTGCACAACCAAAACCACGAGCATCCCCCTTCTCCCACAACACCCTGCACCAAAATCCGTATCGACCCGCCGTCCCTCCAGCCACTGTCCCAGCACCATCCTGTCTCCTTCCCTACACCCCCACACCTCCTCTCTGTGGAATGCTAACCTAGCTTGTGTGTGTGTGTGTGTGTGTTTGCATGCGTGTGTGTGCGACAGTAGTGGAGCCAGGCTGGCTGTGTGGGCGGCCGAGTGTTTCCAAACAGTGGAATCTGTCACTGACACCCCTGGCAGAGCAATAAGCAGCGCCTTAATGAGCTCAGCAGATCACTCAGCGCACAGAGTGGACGCACACACACACACACACACACACACACATGGGTCAGATTGCCAAATACAAGTTACATGTTTTGAAATCTGTAACATGATCAATTGGATAAGAAACAGATATGTCATTTAATCAGAGTACCTATTGGTTACTTCAAAATAAAACATGTTTCACTTCATGCTAACAAAAAGGATGCAGCCACAAATATTGTTTTTGCTCTGATGTGCAAATTAAATAGAGAGAATTAAAATAAAGCAGATAATAGATTGATAGATAGATTGCGGCGATGCAGGAGACCAATTGATTTTGTTCTACGCGGCACATACTGCGGAGGTTCCTGTGTTGTGTGTGCAGCAATAACAACAACAGAAACAACTACATATGCACACACTCAGTGCAAACACACACACACACACACTCATTACTCGGTTAAAATGGAAGAAAACAAAGCTAAAGAAACAAACACTGCCTGTTTCCTCATTAGGAGACAGAGGAGGATGCTGGGAAAGAAGCGCACCACTATTTCTGACACCGTCGCCCTCGCCGCCAAGCTCCGCTGAGTGTGTCACCCTGCGGACTGGAACCATCGCTCAGGGAGTCGTCGTGTTGAGTGAATTAGAAGTGAAGGCTGCCTCCATATTTCTTGATTACAGCACATATGTAAGTGTTAGTGATGACTCAGCTCTTCATTTGTCTTTTAGACAATAGTGTCCAATTGGAGACCACCTGCTCTTAGAATCGAATCACGCTGTTTCCATATTCAGATCCCCCTGCGAGACAGCTGCGCTTATGATAAACTCGATTACCCCTCTGCATGACACGCGCAATAATCAGCCGTCATGAATCTTTCTGAGTTTTATGATGACAAATGGGAACCAGCTTTACGACACATCTGATAACGAGAATGTGACGTGAAATAATCCTCATCCCTGCATGTTTATCTCCCCCCCTTCCCCTCGTCTTTTAAGTTTTCCAGCCCACTCCTCGACGCTCCGTTCTCCTGCAAACTAATTTTCTCACATGCTCAGTGTCATCGAGGACATTAGTGACAGTGAATGTCGGGTAAAGTGGCAGTGATGGCCCCGGCTGTAAGTCAGCCCCGGCCTTTCTTCCCCCTCTTTAACTGAGCGCTCCTGTCACTGGGACCCTTTTAATTCCCCCTTTCACCCCTCCGGTGCCCGCCCCCTCTCGCACTGGTCCTATTGGGGAGCAGACAATAGAGAGCGCACCCCCTCCTCGTCCTCTTCATCCTCCTCCTCTCATCTCCCCCGGCCCTCGCAGGCGTCCCTGCCCGGTCGAGGCTGTGGGCTCCAGGCTGCAGTTTGTCACAGCCATTCAGCTGAGACTGATTGTGATTGCAGCAGATGGGCTGGAGCCCGGTCCATCGCTCGGCCCATGCAGGCTCGACCCGAGCACTTCTCTCCCTCTCTCTCTCTCTTTCTCTCTCAACCTTTTCACTTTCTGTCCTTCGCTCTCTTGATCTTCATCTCCTCCTCGGTTGCCCCCCGTCTGCCTTTTGTCGGTGGCTGCTCTTTCTGTCTCTTGTTTTCCACGTCCAAGCTAAAACAGGCAGCCAGTGTTTTTTTTCAGATGTAGAGCGGCACAAACAGAGAACTTCTGAAATGCTGCTGGCCCCGTTTTTACATGATGAACGATGACGTAGAGTCTGCATTTTACTTTTCGACCACTGCTGCTTCACGTTTGTAGCCGAGCTCATTTTAGTTTGACAACTCTGTGTTCAAATAAACACGTAGTCGTATGGAGGTGGTCTCACACGTGTGTGGAGGGTGTACAGAGACTCCACCGTGTGTTTTTAGCATCTAACCAGCACACGGCCTAATTGTGCTTCTGTTAATTGAAAAGCATCTGAGAATACTTCTTGCACTGTCAGAATGGGGATGACTGCACACCCCCCCCTGCATGCAACATTAACCCAGGTTTTTCTTTCTTTCCTTATTTTTTCCCGTAATAACTTCCATGAATCCTCTTTTTCAAGGAGACTGAAACTTTATTTGTCTTAATTTGTGCACAGTCATAACTTTTCCGTTTACATGTGCTTGATTCCTCGGTCTCTTCCTCTGTTTTTATAAAGAGTCCAGTTATTGGAACATCACAAGCTGGCTGCCGCTTGCCTGTTCACGTCCCCTTGTTGGAGTTAAACCCCCCTCGACACTGTTGTCACAAAAAACTCCTCCTCCTCCTCCTCCTCCTCCTACCCCTCCATACAAACCCCCACCCCAACCTCTCCTCTCCTCCCCTGAGGAAAGAGCCACCTTCAGAGAGGCAGCAGCGCAGCCTTCTCCCTGAACACATGTTTAACGTCCCGCAAACCCGAGGAGGAGGGACGCAGTCAGAGAGCTGGGGAGAGAGACAGGACTGAGAGGAGAGGAATATTCTGAGGAAACATAAAGCCAGGAGGCGGGGAGGGTGGCCGGGGAGGGAGGGGAGGCACACACAGCGTTCTGTGTGTGAAGAGGAGCCTCAGAGCGTGTGTGTATGTGTTAGTGAGAGGAAGCGTAGCACAGAGGGAGAGCGTACGTAGCGTGAAGGAAGAGCAGCGACCGGGAGAGTCAATGCATGTTGCCAGATTGAGAGAGACAGGGAGCGGTGAGGAGCCGGAGACAGGGAGGCGAGGATCCTGAGAGACGACGAGAGAGGGAACGGGGAGGAGAGGCAGTGTCAGTGGAGTGGAGAGGCAGTCAGGGAGCGGTGTGGAGCCGGCACTGCTGCATTGTGGATGTAAACTTTATCATCTGCGGGATCAGCGGGGTAGCAGCTGCAGAGCAGGAGGGAAGCGTGTTGGTGGATTACCATGTGTGTCCTCTGAACGCACCAGGATGCTGCATCTCCAGCAGGGTAAGAGGCTGCACGCGTGACGTGACCGAGATGTGCAACTGCACCATTTCACTGTCTCATTGATTCTCCTTCTTTTACGTGTGCCAGATTTCTACACAGATTTCTGCTTTTGCTCAATTCAAGGATGGTTTATGATTGTTTCTTCCGGCTGCACCTCCTTCAGCTGTCTTTACATAGAGGGGAGCACATTTCTCATATCAGCAGTGCTCACATGTGCAGGAGATGATGTTTGATTCACACTGAGCCAGTTGCAGGAAGGGAATCACATGTCTTGTTGTTAGTGGCAACAGCATGGAGCCGGTTTCCTGCGTAAAAAAAAACACTTGATCCTGATTGATAACAGAGGGAACAGATACCCGTCGTTTGAGGTGAAACAATCCAGCGTTGCAGGGGATTTGTATGTGCAGGAATGTATGGTTCCCCTCCCTCTTCTCTCTTTTCTTTCCTCACACTCTCTCTCTCTCAGGCAGATTAAGATTTTCTATCCAGCCCACTAATCCTCGGCTGAAACGACCGGTGCTGAATTGGGTGTGTGGATGCAGCTAAGTGCTGGAGAATATGTATCATGTCACGATGGCCAGCTTCTCCGCAGCTCAGTGCGGCGTTAAGTGCTGCAACGATTGCGTCCAGAAGTCACAGCAGGTCAGAGGTGGAGGGTTTCCTCAGCGTCAGCCATATTTACAGTATTAAACGCACAGGATGCCAATTGTAGGACGCTGGCTTTATATTTGTGGCTGGATTTGTTATCTCTAAAAACAGAGCTGAGAGGGAACATGGAAACAAGGGCATGGGAGGTATCATCTCTGCTGTCACAGAGCCAGAGAGAAATGCCATTCTGTCTTTTTTCTGAGCTTGAGCTGAGGTTTTTTTATGCCCTGGGAACGAGTGCTTCCCAACATGAGATCAGAAAATAGCAGCTGCCATGTACTGGGTGCTTTATAGCTGGAAACGCTGGAGAGTAAAGTACCAGAGCCAGTTTAGTTCGCTGACCTTTGACCTTCTACTGAAACTTTCAGTATATATAAAAAACGTATATGTTAAAAAACTTCACAAACAAAATCGTAATAAAATAGCACCACCCTGAAAACCTGACGGGTTTTTTAAGAACTGACAGAATCGCTAACATTGCAAAAACTTTTAATGTCTCAGTTCCTGAAAAAGAACATTTCACTTTCATTGTAAATCATTTTCCCTAAACTTCACGAAAAACAGACTTTTATGCAAAAAGGGTTTGAGAACCACTGTCATAAACCAGGTTTCATTATCAACAACCACGTGTCTCATCATCTTTGAGAGCTATTTATTTTTGCATTGCATCCCGTAGTGCACTAAATGCACAGTTCACATGCACTTTAATGATTAATCTCCTGTATCGACTGACACCAGCCTCTGAACCACGGCAGACGTCCATCAAATATTTATTTCCATTTTCACGTTTTTGGGATTTTATGCACAACAGCAATCACCATTACTAACCGGAGGCTCCACTTCATCCTTTTGTTCGAGTTTGGACCTTTAGAGCTTTGATTTAGAGCAGAGCAGCAGCCGCTGACATCATCCCGCCGCCAGGGCAGATGTGTTGCTGCGCTGGGCAGTTGGAGCCCTTCACCCTCTGAAACCTACCTGGGGATTATTTGATAAGAGGATTGCCAAGTGGAGGGATTTGATTTTATAGAATTAAAACTGTAATTCTCTCCACGGCGCGGCCATTTCTCCACTTTATTACTTCCTCCCTGCTGCCGTGTTCTCGTTTCACCAACAAGTTCCATTACCGCGTCACGTGTCCCCCCGCGGTGAGAGCGGTGTTTGAATTAAAAGTCACGGGACTCTGTGTTTAAGTGGAGTGACGTTTGGACAGGAATCTGTTTGTTTGTTAGATTTTCATCAGTTACAGCAGAAAGTGTGCACTGGGAGGTTTTGGATGCCAGTTGGCGTTATTAGTCATAATCGAGATCCAAAACACGAACCTGCTAATAATGAAGACGACGGAGCAGAACATGGTGACGTGTGCTTGTCATATCTCACTCCTCTACATCCGATTCTCCTCCTCCCCTTTTGTCTGCTCTGTATTCGCCGACCCTCAGCTTGCGTATTGGTTTGAGGTCAAACTGAATTACTGAGGAATGTTCCTCCCTTCAATGTCCGCACCATTGGGCCCCAGCATGGGAGCACTTCCCCTTCATTGGCAGCCAGGGGACTTTCATTTTGAAGGAGGTGGGAGAGTATGGATGGAGGTTGGTGGGGGGGGGGGTGGTCTCCTTCCATACAACTTTCCCATGTGATTCCCTCTGTCTCTGCAGCGTTCATCGGCACCGCGGAGCTGCGAGCCAGAGCAGCCTGTTTAATGATGTGTACGTGTGAGGCACATCTCAGGATCTCGGCAGCCTGAGCCTTGTTGAGACGCTCTGCCTCTGTGACTGCAGGCCATCCAGCTCAATTAAAGCTCCTCTGAATGCATTCCTCCCCTCAGCCTACTCTACATTTATCTCCCCCCACTAGCTCCACGTGGGAACTCTAAAAACAGCCACAGTCTTGCTCAGACCTCAGGGGCTGGCAGGAACCTGTTTTTGTGAATCTGCGAATCAGGCTGTGTGTTTTTTTTTTTTTTTTATTCATAGTAAACACCCAGAACACATCATGTCCCAGCTCAAGCCGCGTTCTCTCTGTTTCAAACGCTAACAAGTTGGAAATCAAGAGGAATGGGACTATCAGATGTCTCCGGCTTAACTCGGAGTAATGTCACTCAGGGAAAAAAACATAAAGTTTAATGGTCTGAAACAATTTATCACCAATAAAAAGCTTTTATTTGGGAGCTATCAGCGGCTTATTGCATCCACTGTTTTTGCCCGGAGACAAAGCTTTGCCCAGACACCCTCGCCGCCGACTGCTCGGTGATGTCATTGGAGCATTTTTGTGGTTTTTAAATGGATGAACTGGCCTCCATGTGAGTTCACCAAGGTGCAGAGATTTGAGGGCTGTTTTTGCAGTTAGTGCCTCACGTCCAGTTGTTTATATCTCTCGTATTCCCACCTCGAAAACCTCAGTGTTTCAGTTCTTGGGAGGAAAAAGGAAAAATCCCCAAATTGGATTTGTTTTTAGGTCATCGTTCTGCATGCCGACAGTTTATGAGAGTTGTTGTCCTTGTTTACCACCCACAGCTGACACACTTTCACAGACACATGCATCTCACATGTCTAGATGAAAGCAGTCAAAGCCCGCTGTGTGGGCCTCCCCTCTTATTTCATATTTCTGTCACGGTGATGCAGCGTGATCCGTTTACGAGGTCGGAGAGAGAGGGGGGGTCGGCGTTGTATTTGTGGTCGTGTGGGAAAGGGAATGTCAACAAACTCCAGCTCCCTACTTTCTTGGCTGTAAATCAGTGGATAACAGCGGGAGAATCATCCAGTGGCTGCAGGAGACGCTCACCTTCATGCAGTAAAACTCTTCTTCAAACACCCCTCTGTTTTCTCCAAGCCATTTGGTCGCACTCTTTACTTAGAGGGACTCACAATGAGCACAGTAACTTTTAATTACCTGATTACCAGCATGCCAGAGCGCCAGGACGAGGACGCCATGGCGATGTGCGCCTGTGACTTCTCAGAGGACGTGGAGGAGAGAACTGCTTTCACCGTCTTCCTGCGGATCTTTTGATTAAAATGCATCAGCGAGAAGGTTGTTTGGACAATTTTCCGGTTGTCAATCAAAGAAACTGCGAGTTAAATCGAGTGATGCACCAAGCTGAACGTGTGATTCCTGCAGAACAGATTCATTTATGACTTCTGCACTCATGCACCCAGCAGCGAAGATGTCAGCCCCTTGGCTCGAGTGCTCCGGTTTACCATACTTTTGTCTCTATTGTATGTGAAGCGGCCGTTTGTCCGCCTCTGTAAAGACCTACTGTTTGCCCCCCCCTCTCTGAAAACGATGTGTTGACAGCCGCTGTAAAACACCCGTAGCCTTTGCACAGTTTCCATGAGTCAGCAGAACCTTCTAGTGTTACGGTACAGTAGTAAACGTGAGTCCCTGCTCAATTACTTCAACGCAGGCCAGGCAGGGTGTGAAACACAGAACAATGCGTGGAACATGTGACTGGGATATGATGTGTGGGGGCTTTTTCAACACGGGGGCCCGTGGATGCTGCTAGATTTGCATTTATTAAACAGGAAGAGACGTTGTTAGCATCTTTTCTCTCAGGTCATTGATGCAGGATTCAGCTGATGCCTGCTGTTCCCTCTTCACCTGTGTCGTCTCCGGTCGTCGTTTCTGCATCACACCCATCTGATATTCTCCACACTCCCCATTTAATTCATTTGAAGGTTCCCATCCTAACTTACAGAGAACTGCAGCGGGTCACGTCAGACAGTTCCTAATCGTCTTCACTTTACGCTTGAGCTCGAGAGCACCTCCTCCCCCACACGTATGATTTATCACCAGATGACTGTGACTGTGGCCTCAGACACGATCAGACGACACCACGTGCGATCAAGTAAATCACAAACATACCCGAGCAGAAGCACAATTCCTGCAAAGGGAAAAACAAGCTTTGTTTATCGCAGGTAAACTCTTAAATCACGAGGTAATTGTAGTCCAGAGTGAAGGGCGCTTTACTTAAAGTCAATTATGTCGGGAAACAAGCTCGTCAACCATCGCTGGAAAAGCTTAAACACACACTCTGGATTATTACCTGTTGGAATGTGGCTGTGAATTTGTGATTTCACAACAAGGTGTGTCTGGATGAATGTTTTTTTTTTTTTTTGCTCAGTCTCTTATCTTCTTCATATCTGCAGTTGTTCAGGTCCAGCGACTGTGAAGAGTCATCTCTCTTTTATGTTTTGGACATAAAAGATTCAGAAACTGTGTGAGTGTGTGTGTGCGTGTCTCCGCCCGAGTGTTTGTACATGTTTGTTCATCCGTGTGTTTGTGAGTTCCCCCCAGTGTGTTGGCGTCTAGCCCCGTCCTCGTTCTCCCTGCACCGCGCCGGTGAGTAAACCCTCTCGACAGACAGGCGGGTGCTGCAGCCATTTTTAAAGCACATCTGCTCGCTCGCGACGTTTCTTTTCGTCTGGACAGGAATGCGTCTGTGGTTTGGAAACAATTGAGGTCAGACCCCGCGCGCGAATAAGAAAACATTTAGGGAGACAGACAGTCAGGCAGGGGTAATCCACGCTTGGTGAGCACATTCCTCTGAGCTCACAAGGAGTCTCGGAGGATTCCTCACGTCTAGATTTTGCTGCTTCAGAAGTACAGAGATGTGTTTGATCTGATCTTGGCTCTTGAAATCCTCACCCTCAGTGTGATTTTGCAGATAATTCCTCAAACTGCTGCGAGGACGAATCATTTACACACATCCGTCAATGTCAATCCAACCTGTCAAAAAGTGACAAGGAGTTTGTTCGTCACTTTAATGTTGCAGCCAGTGTAATAATTAAACTATCGAGCCTGTGGCTTGATTTTATCACAGAGGACAAACGTAAACAGCTCACTGCACTTAACATGTTGACTTTGAATGTAGCTTATCATGATCATCTCAAGTCATTACTCAGTGCAGCGCACACGTGTCCAAACAGGGACCAAAACACAATGAGGGGGGAGGCGTGAGTAAGTTACGTCAGGGTGTTTAGATGAACCAGTGTTTGGAACTGCAGCGTCACAGGATATGTGATATATGTTATTTTCACAGGACGTTCACACAAAACACATGTTTAGTGTCAGAATCTGCGAAAACAAAGAAGAAGAATGTGATGGAAAGCAGAAACACGTTGATGTGAGACGTCCCTCTGTCGTTCTTTGTGTGCTCGCTGTAGAAGCTCATCACATTTCACCGCGTCAATAATTGATGGTGTGCCGTGGTCGTGCCGGGCTGGCTGGCTGGGTGGGTGCGTGGTTTGGGTGTGTGAGGTGCTGACATGTGGCTCCTGTCGCCCCTCCGCTGCAGACAGGGTCCATCGTGGAGGTCAGGAACCAGCTGTGGATGAGGTGGTGGGAGCGGCCGCGGGTCAGGTTCGCCGCTCGGCATCCACCTTGGTGTTGTTGGGTGATTGATTGAAGCTGCTTAATGCGTTGGGACCGATTGAGTGGTCACAGATGTGCACGATGTTTCTGCTGATTCTGATGCCACCTCAGTATTTGGTGCTTGATTGTAGAGAGGAAGCTACGCTAGGCTGCAGGCGGCTGTGGCTCAGGGGAAAGAGTGGGACGCACACTAATCAGAGGGCCGGTGGTTTGATTTCCTGCTCGCTCAGTCCACATGCTGGAAAGTCCTTGGGCCAGAGAATGACACCTAAAGTGTGATGGTCTTAAAATACAAAGTTCTACATTTTCTGAGCCGTTATGTGAGAAAATCTGTTCTCACCCCGTCCGTCCTTTAGCCCTCCTGCCCGTTGTTACTCTGTTTTCCTGCCACACTGGGTTGGATGTTATAACTTATCAAATGCCTCGGCGAGCTCATTGTCCCACGCTGAGGGCTTGGCTGAAATTTTGGATCGGCGCAGAAGGTTACATAACACTGCAGCGGGAGGATTAAGGATGGGAATGACCGGTCCGGAGCCGGAGCCAAAACGTAGCGCTGAGTCCCTGTGAACAGGATTCCCTATGTGGGGCACGGGGATTGCGTGCACATCAGGACTCTTAACGCAGCAGGAGTGCAGATGCTAATGCATAAATGCATGGAGGCTCAGCTCTCATCCAAACATTTATGCTTCTCTTTCACTCTGTGGACATTTGTGGTTGAAAACGATTGTGGTGTTTAGCTCCCTGTAAGCTGCAGTGACAATATTGAGGAGACGGTTTAGACTAATGCATGTTTTATACTCTCTGATGTGTGTGTTCATGTCAGAATGAGGAACTGCTGCAGGGAAAAGGCTTTAATCTGTGAGCATCTTTCTACAGAGGAGAGATTCTCCCCACTTGATGATAAGTAAAGGAAATAGAAAACCAAAAAGGCAAGAGGCAGCACTTTCTTTCTCTTTCATTATGTGTTTAACGGCAAACAACTCACAATGGATTACAACACCTGCACGGAGACGCCGTTATCGTCGGGCACACAGCTAAACGCCGGCCTCACACAATGCAGTTCAAAGCGCGTGGGTCCGACATGTCGGCTCAGGTTGGGCGAATGCCCCGTCGCCGCCACAGATCCTCCCTCGGCTCTGACGGATCGTGTCTTCGCATGCCACGACGCTGTGGAGCAGACAGCCGGCTCGCTTACTGAGGGTTTACGCGGCGTGAGGAGGAAACAGGGTCGATCTGCCGTGAATGAAACTAGTCTTCACGGCGTGCACGGCTGTTTCATCTCGAAGGAAGTGTGTGACGCTGCTGTAAATGATGTTTGAGGTGTGCGGGTGGAAAGCAAATGGTGTGTACACATTTCAAGCAGGTGCTTAACCAAAACTTTAGCTTTATACGATGATGAAAAGATTTATATAGATTTGATATCCATTGGTTGTATTTGTGTTTCCTTTTAATTTAGTTGATGTGTTTGGAAAAATGCATGTAATCCTGATATTTTCAGAATTTTGCCAATGCCTCTCATGGCTTCTGATGCACAGAAACACATCAGGAAAATAGAAAACGGTGGAGTTGTTGTCCAGAGCTGCCTCTGACGCTCAGCGGGGCGCCCTCCACCGCTCCGGCCTCCGCTGCCCTCAGGTGATTCCAGGTCACCGGGAACTGCTGGAGGTCCACGTCGACACCGCTGGTGATCGGCTGCTGGAGTTAACTCAGCCGAGCTTTATAATGGGGGGAAGGAAGAAAAACAGCAGAGGAGGAGGAGGAGGAGGAGGAGGAGGAGGAGGAATGTATACATGGGGAACTGTCAGCTTGTGCTTTCATCACATGCTCGCATGTACAGGACGAAGGTCGTGGACTGAAGCCTGAAATAATTCCCCAATTTATCCACAGTGGAGTATGAAGTCTTCAGTTTCAACAGATCTAGACTCAGTTCTCTCTCTCTCTCATTCTGAGGTATGTGTGGATTGAATTATTGAAGTCTGACCACGGGTGTTTTCTTTGCCTGTTGTGTTATCGCAAGCGATCATAACAACAACCATACCCACCGAGCAGTGATAATTATCCTTTACAATGCGACGCTCCCGACGTCCATGAGAACACGCAAAAACATCATAATCGTCAGGACCCACCACAAACACACACAAACCTCCTCCCAGAGATGGTTGGAGATAAACTCCTCGGACTGTTTTGACGGGCCGGTTTACACAGCTGCTAAAGTTTTATAAAGCGGGCGATTGGCAAAATGTCTGACGTCGATTGGGATTGAAATGCAGATGATGAAGTCGCAGCGGAATACGTCCAAACACATACCGAATATGGCCGATCACAGATTGCTTTCATGTGCTGCTCAGATGCAGCTCCGCAGCACCATCAATAGGAATGCCGATGAGCATTTTGCGCTGGATTACTGTTATTTTGACTCCTGCTTGTGCCAATTACTATAATTACGTTTAACACAGAATGTCAAATTTGCTCTATATTTGGAGTTGATTTTCTCGGGGTGCAGTTGGCTCATGCTCCGCTGCTCCTGGAACATGCCTGTGCATAAGTGGCCTGAAACTTAACCCGTTACAGGGCTGACGCTCAGCCATAACACAGACTGGAGGAATGCCAGGCCGCTGCTGTTAACAAAACAATATCAGCACTGAGAAGTTCCAGAGAGCTGCTCTGTTTTTTCTCCTCCAGGTAGTGTGATGCTGTGAGCGTACAGTGTGCGGTAATAGGAAGGGACACATTGTGTAATTGGAACAAGGAGTGTGTTAGTCAGCCTCGGATGTGGAACATGCAGTCGCACACTTTCTAATGAATGGACTCGCAACACCTTCACTCTAATGAAAGCACACGCCCGCACACCTACATTTAAGAGCACACACACCTAATGCAAACACACAAGTCAATATTCTCACACACACCCAAACACACCCCCTTGTTCCTCACGGATTTGTCACCATGTGTTTCACAATCGACGTGCCAGGCTCGGCTGTAACTCACTCAGGTCCCATTGCACGGGAACGCCACTGTTAGCGTTTGTGCTCTCACCTCGGCGTTCTCAGTCCAGACGGTCGATTCATCCGTCGACCGTATGCGTCCCCCAGCTGTGGCTTAATCACTGGGGGTTTTCCCCCGACAGGTAAGCTGCTCAGAAACAATGATGTGTTGTCAGAGGCGACGAGGTTCATGTGTTAGCTTCATGCTAGTGTCCTGATTTTATTTTGAAGGAAAACGTGACACAGGAAACTAAAGATGGCTTTTATTTTGACAATCAATATTACAGAAATATATTGATTTGTGGGAAACTAATGGTTTGTGGTCCTTTGAGACAATAAAGTTTATGTCTTCCTATCTTAAGTATTTGCTCATTAATGTATTCATTCATGACCCTAATGAGTAGCCTCGTTAGCAATTAGCACACCTGGCTATGCTTGTAAAAAGTGATCATGAGAGGACGTCCTGTAGCTCATCCGCCTCCGTGTTAAAACCATAGATTGTTTATAAAGATACACATGACGCACCGTCCATCTTTATTTACAGTCAAAACACTGCGTTTACTTGTTTTTGAATATAAGAGCATGTTGCAGCGCTGCCAGAGGAGGCGTTTCACTCCCCAAACATTTGTTCTTCCTCCTGCACTTTGCATTCAGACACTCAGTGTGTATGTTTCATCTCATCGTCCGTGTTCCTCCTGTGTGTCGGTTGTTGTGTTTCCTCGGGAGAGGCAATAAAACGAGCTTCTTTATTATCCCTGCTGCTGTGCCAAGATTTATCCCATTAAAGTCTGGAATGCCCTCACGTGGGAAAGGGATTGGACGCGCAACAGTCAATTTCTTTGTTTAGCCCGGTTCACGTGTGTGTCTTTGTGAGTGTGAGTGTGTGGTAGAGTGAGTGTGTTATGAGTGTGTGTCTGGATGTAAGTTCTGGAGCGAGGATGCCCTGCTTTTTGTTTCCTTTGAGCTATTTTTGTCTGGACAGAACTGCAAGCTCTTTGTTTTACGTGGTCAGTGGGCGACCCCGTCTTCTCGGTGTGTGTGTGTGTGTGTGTGTGTGTGTGTTTGTTCTTGTGCTGATTTGCTGGCAGGCCTGTGTGGTTTCTGCCAAGAAAGATGGAAGAGGCAAGCGTTGAATCAGTTATGACTTTAGTTTTTTATTTGATTGATTGAAACATCACTTGATTCGGTGCAAACTCAGTAAATTCAAACATCAGTCAGTCTGTCTGTGTCACACGTGGACTCACTCGTCTTTCCTCTCTTCTCTCTCATTCAGAGAAAAGCTGGCCGTGGCTCGCCTGCAGAGGGAAGTCGCACGGAGCAAGAGCGAAGGAACAATGGTAAAGTACAGCGCAGCCGCTCGACCCTGTAATCTGCACAGAGCCACAACTGCCATAGTTTCCTCGGCCAAAGTCAATCTTCAGGGTTTCAACACCTCAGCACTTCATTTTAAACTGTGCAGCTTTTTTAACCTACAACAGCAGATTCATTTACAAAAGAACGTTGCATGACACACGTCTGTCCCGTTGTCATCGTCTATGTGTCCAGAGACAGTTTTCTGTATTTGTTTTCTGTGACACAGTTGACTCAGACGTCATTAAGGCTTCGTGTCCTGTTCACACTTTCTGCAGGAGCGGCAGGTATTCAGCTGCATTGTACTCGGCTCAGCGGGAAACTGCTGATGTTGTGCTTTCACTTCATTTCACGTGTTAAAGGAGGGAAAAGAAATCAGATCTGCATATAAACGTGAATATGGTATAGCTCCGACGTGTGGAGGGAGAATGTTTGTGTAAGGGAGGTCAGAAAGTGAAAAGCTGAACCATGTGATGAAGCTCAGCTGATAGAAGCCTCCGAGCGAGAGGCTCTAACCACAGGCCCAGCTGCTCGGCCGCACCTGATTCCCTCCATGGCGGCTGGCCCAGAGCAACAGCACACGAGGGCGATACACTCCGAGGTTCTCGCACGGAAAATGTGTGGTGCGATTCTGTATTGATTCCTCTCTCTCCCCAACACTGAAGGAGGTCACGGCATTGGGTCAGATACAGAATAGCTGCCCTGGAGCTGGGCAGGGAGTCAGTGTATTGCTCAAGGGCACTGCAGCATGAATGTTCTTCTTATGCTTAATCCTCAGGGGAAGAGGAGATAGTTACAGAGAGAGGTGGCCATCACCTCCAGGGTTTGTTTACATCCGCATAAGGAGGATGTCACATGTTCGTCTGACGTCCTTTTCACCCTCCTTCACCTCCTTCCCCCGCCTCCCTGACCTCTCAGCGACTCTGCTAACTCTGCATGCACGTGAACCACGAAGGCTCGTTATCGATTTCCACAGTCTGGAGATAGAGTTGAGACGAATTTATCGTGCGTATCCACCACTACAGGTATCACAGCGCCATGACCCACTTTAGTTTTCTGACCGTCATCAGCACCACAGAGAAAGATCCAAACGAAAATGTTTAGTCCGATGGCTTTTCTGCGTTTCATGGGATTACCTGTTTCCTCCGGTGGTCATGAAGGAGGCGCGGCCTGCAGCTGGACGTCACGCGTCATAAATAACGATGCGCTTTCATTCACGTTCATCTTGTGTTACCGTGGTAACCACGCGATGTAGCGCTCCGTGGTCTGACCTCCTCGTCATGGTGCTACATGAAAACCAACCTGTGTAGCACCGGAGTAAAAGTTTGAGATTGTCGGTCGGGCACTTCACTTCTCTCTTTCAGTTCAGTTCATGTGTCAGCACCTCCGCCCACCACAAGAAACTTTCCTTCACTGACCTCAGCGCAGTCTAAAAAATATATCGTTCTCCACACCAGCTCTCCGACCCAGGCGAGTGGGTGACATGCTAATTATTACTTGAGAGCGGTGTGTGTAAAATTGCTGTCGGCGCATGCTCAGGGTCGAGGGAGAGAGGGGTGAGTTATCTGTGCCAGACAGGAGGGTGGATGGGGGTGTTGGAGGAAGAAAGGGAGGAGGGGGATATCACTAAGCTCCATTTGAAATTGGGATTATCCCCGCTGGAGTCCCCCCTGCACTCTCTCTCTCTCTCTCTCTCTCTCTCTGGCATTCCTGGGAGGCTTCGGAGCTCCGGCACAGTTTTTCAATGGAAATGAAAAAGAGGCTGCTGCACCGAGGAGATAATTGTCAAAGTGCTGGCGGTGTGAAGTGGGAACCGCTCACCAG
This sequence comes from Paralichthys olivaceus, assembly GCF_024713975.1. Lineage (NCBI taxonomy): Eukaryota > Metazoa > Chordata > Actinopteri > Pleuronectiformes > Paralichthyidae > Paralichthys > Paralichthys olivaceus. The sequence continues at coordinate 13,027,651 of NC_091116.1, forward strand.
CCGCAGACCCCCACACCCTGACGCCCACTTCCATGCCCACGCCCTTCCCCCCCCCCCCCCCATCTTCGCCTGCCAGGGGGACTAACCCGGAGAGACAGATTAAAAAAGCCTCGGACTTTTGAAGTGGCTCTGTATCGGATGCCTCTCTTTAACAGCCTCTGTTCCCTCGCTCTCTACATCCATTAGTCGTCTCTGTGTAACGCGATCAGACAAACAGGCAGCAGCGGTGCCACACATTGAAGTCCAGAGCTGGTCGCCACTGCCGAGCAGCTCCGCAGCGGCAGCGCGTCATGCTGCAGGAAAAGAACGTGAAAGGCATCTGTGAGCTTCAGGTCAAACAGCTGTAAATGAGACATCATTAACAAGACGCTTTACAGAGGAGCCAGTGTTTTAATTGGGCTTCCAGTTGTGAAACAGCGGCTACTGGCAGTGTGAAAGTACGCCCCTCTTTTATTATGGATCATCTGCACCACAGATATGGTGCAGTAGTTTGAAGCGTGCCTGTCTCATGCTGCTGGTCCCGTTTTAGTTTGAAAACTCCGCGGCTGCGTTTGAGTCTGAACGAGCGGAAACTGAGATGTTTAGAAACTGTCTCCTGTCACATGACCCCGACATTAGCCGTAGCCAGAACGCAACACGGATAATTGATTACAAGCGCTGCTGACCCTGTTGTCTGCGCTCACAGTTAAATTCTTTATTTTACAATAATACTCCTGTGGAGGAGACGTGCTATTATTCGTTAGTGGTCACGTGACGTGCAAGGCGTGTTAGTATGTGGACGGGAACCAAAACAGATCTTAAAACTTTATACGAAGGCCTGGACATGGTGCTTTTGGCGTGTTCTGCTGAACGGCATCTTTAACGGTTACAGGAAAAACATGTGGGTTTCCCGTCAGGTGTCGGATGGAGCACAGGCCGCGGTTTATTCTCTGTCCAACAAGCCTGCCCTGTCTGCGTGGAGTCAGACCGCTCTTTCACGGCCTCGACGCTGCTGTAGGTTTCTCTCTGGAATCCTTCACACCCCGAGCCAGAGGTGTGGCGCAGGGCAGGGCCGCACCCCGTCGTTTGATGCTACTCAGAAGTGCAATCTGAGTCCGTCTCGGGGCAGGATGCTGGGTTTCCTGTCAGGCGGAAAGCAGAGAGAACAGAAGTCTGTGTGCAGGCTCGTAAAGGCAGAGGGAGGGGGGCGGCGGCGCTCTCCATTAAAGAGGCATTTAAAACTGCGGGGTGAGATTATGACCACTGGAAATGGCTGTCTAAACAAGATGTGAAAATAAACCATCCGGCTTCGAGAGGAGCGGGATTTATTTTTCTAGGGGTTTTGTGGACGCTCTGCGATACCTGAGCTTAAACAGATACGAGCCTCACACGTCCAGTAGATCCACACACAGTTATTTATTCCCGGGATGATTACAGCGTCAGATTTGTTCTCGGATGAGTGAAGGAGTTTTTTTTCTGTGTAACTAAAAAAATCAGATCCCTGCAGACAGAATATTTGCAAAGGGAACGAAGATGAGATAAGGAGGGAGTCGCTGAATGAGTGAATATAAAGTGGAATGGAACAGTTTGGTGAAATAAGATAAAAATCTGCTATTTCTGTCCCTGAGAAAGACACAGTTTGAAACGCTGCACTTTGAAATTAGCTTTGTTACGAGACTTGAACTTCTGTCCGTGATTCCACTGAACTCCAGTGTCCTCAGTGTCAGTGACGTGGTGAGCGGTTGAAGTCCGCGGTTGCGGATGAGCTCGACCTTGGCTTCCCATCCCGGATCTGTGATTAACGTCAGCCGCCTCGCCTTTAGCCTGACCTTCACCACAGACGTATGCACGTTGATAGATCTAATACGTGTTATTACTGTGGAATACTTTTATCATCAGACAGAGGTCTCATATCTATGTGTGTGTTCAAAGTACAGAACTGACAGACTGAATGGCATTCACCGGTCGGCACTTCCTCTTGATTTAACCGTGGTTTAATTAGTTAGTGGTAATTAATCCAGGCTATCAATGACAATGATTTATGAATGTTCAAGCCAGCGTGAAGAGCCGCTTTGAGATGGACATGTTTTGTAGCGTGTGTTCAGCAGATAAAGAAGCGTTTCAAGGGGCTCCGGCTCTAAAAGACGTCGAGAAAGACTCGGTCCTGGAGGAGCTCCTCCGCTGAGGGACCTTCACCGAGTGTTTCTGACAGCGGTTTGGAAGACGTGTGACAGCGTGGAGGTTCGGGGGGGGCCGGGGACTCAGGTGCTGTCTCTGCAGATTGGCCTTATCAGGGCCGGACAGGGCCGAGGGCCGCGACGGGGTCCCCCCGGCGCTCGGCACATTCACTGGGTGACGAGCGCTGACAGCCAGGCTCGAATCGCATCTCCACGCCGTGCCTTTCACCCACTCTGACTCGGAGAGCGTGGGGTGGGGGGGGGGCTTGGCAATGATAAATGGGCCACTCATATGATTTAGCATATTCCTGGGGTGTGTGTATTATTTGCTATAGTGCCGGAGGCTGTCCGGGAGAAGTGCTACACTCTTGATGTTGTGGCCCTCCGTGATAATTGAATTGATGGAGCCCTGGGGGACACAGGACGCAGATCTCTACTGAATAAAACTCTGTTTGGACTCGACCGTCTTTCTAAAACAAATCATCTCAGAACACACGTGTTCCTGTGAATTTCCCCTCATCACCCAACACCCACACGCCCGCGTCATTAAAATGTCTCAGAGCGACTCGTATGTTATAGAGCTTGCACCTGAGTCAGGTTGATTTTCATCGGTAGTGCGGGTGAAGACAACAACTCCCATGATCCCGCGCTTCGATACAACCTCATCAAACTAGGTCTTTTGTTATTGTTTTGAATGAGAGACCCCCTAGTGGTCGAAGTTACATATTGTACGTTTATGATCAGATCCTGGAACACAAATACTTCATATCTTTACACCTTCTGTAACACTCTACACTGTAATTAATATTGTATCCTAGAATGGAAATACTTTGAATTATAATTATTTTATATCTTAAAAACATATTTTTTTACACCTTCTTGATTTGTCGATTGTTTGACGCAGCGTTTCAAACACATTGCATGTGGGAGCTGAGCAGTGGAATCATCCTCATGTTTCACTTCCATTTGACTTCAGGCTTTGCTGATGAGCACACACACACACACAGCCGCTCACACACACAGCCGCTCACACACACACAAAGTGCCTAGTGGCATGTTTTATTTATGAATGAAGAACCTGCTCGGTGTATTGTGTCCCTGATGTTTGCTTTAGCAGCGAGCCACAGATCCCCCTCCCGGCCCTTTGATTAGGCAAAGAGCTCCAACTGAAAGACAGAGAGCAGATTGGGGTGGGGTGGGAGGGGGGGGGGGGGGGGGGTTGTTCTGTGTAATGAAGACATTATTGAGCCCCCTGAACTGTACCCCAAACCCTGCATTAATGCACAGACATATACAGTCGCAGATGGACGTCCTGCAGAAGCAGAGACTCGGTGGTGGCTGTGCACTTAACGTGATAACGTTGCACTGCAGCTTTTCTTTTTATGGGAGACGGCGTCGCAGGCACAACAAGGTCTGTAATTAATTTAGAGTCCTCTGTGGATCTTGGTGGGTATCAGGGGCTCAGAGTCTTCTAGTAATTCAGCTCGGATGAATACCATTACCGTCTAATGCCGTCCAATTACAGAGGGGGGCTTCATCCCCGTCTCCACTGCAACTAATACAATTCTGAGAAGCAGCAGGGAGGTCGTACAAACAGCACACAAAGCAATTTATTTTATTTATCTTTCATTTATTCCATCTAGTGCATTGAAATCAATAGCATCCTGCAGTGCGTTTGAGGCTTTACATGTTGACGGTGATAAATTCTGTGCTATCTAGATGGAAACAGTTTGAATCAAGCAGGAAATGAAACCGGCCTCGTCTGTGACAGAGGTCAAATTTAATCCTGAAACCTCCAATCTGTGCTTGTTTCAGATATACGACCCAGTAGACTGATGTAAAAAATGCCGCCTGGGCCATTTTATAGATTACTTGTCCTTTTCCATTTGATATTGCTTCTTTTTTTTTTTTTTTTACCCCCCCACCTCGGCTATTGTTTGATAGAGCTGCTTTTTGTGGCAGCTCCAGTTTAATGCCAGTAAAATGTTGCCCTCTGCAGGTGGAAGTCGGTAGCGCAGCCCCTCATTCATGACAAGCAGTGAAGTGAGAGGATTATCTGCTCAGTCCCTGGATTAGCTAAAGTAAATGTTCTCACACAGAGTTGCCAAGCGTGTTTTCATCGCGGTGTTGACTCTGCGACGTCTTCCCAGGGCGTCGGTGCAGGCGTGTTGCCTTTTGCAGCTCCGGCTTGTTTAAGAATATGCTTTCAATTAGCTATACTCCTTCCCACAGGAATAAAAAAAAAAAGCTGTATTTGCTGAAGACAATAAAGATTTCAACCGAGAAACACCGTAATGTATTGCTGGGGATTTCTGGCCACATAAAGATATGGTAATGTTTGATTTAATGGCCACGGGCCTTGTTAAATCTGAAATTATATATCGAACAAAAGCAATAGAGGCCTTTTTTTTACTGCAACGTGGACTATAAATCCTGTGTTGTTATTGAGGTTGTTGGCAAGACTCTGTCAGCAGACACAGAGCGGTCGGTGGTTTATGCCTTGGGCGTTAGTCGGGCCGTTTGGGCAACAAAAATCACGTCTGAAGCTTCTGCGCTTTTGTGAGAATCCAGGCCGGCGTGCGGAACAATACTGTACACATGAATACGCGAAGAAAAGGCCTTTGTGCTGCTTTGCATTGAGGTGAAACTCAGCTAAACTACCAGGAGCTTTTTGTGCCATTTTTGTGCATCATTAAAAACATGTTGTGAGTAAATATTGTGTTTTTTTTTAATCCTCCTCTTGACCTGACGCTGAAAAAGAGCCAGGAGGTCTTTGGTCTGTGTCCAGATATATAGGTCCTGCACTTGGCAGGGGGATGAACTACTTTATGTTTCTGGTCGACTGGATTTACAGTGGCCATTACTCCTGTCAGGGTGCGGGGGGGGGGGGGGGCTGGCTCCCCTGTTGTGTGAAGAGCCGCTCCACATAGTAGCCATGAATTTACGGCCTCGGAGAGGAGCTGAACCGGTTTTAACGGTGACTTGGGTTTAATAATCTCTCTCCTCGACTGATTCACCCCGTTAAAATCTGCGTCACTGACACAATCGCTGCCAAAGGAACAAAACTCTGAAATACGGTTTTCTGTTGGCTGCATTTTGGACAGCGTGCTCACACAGTTAAAAATAAAAAACTCCTTGAAATCGCGGGTGATTTACAGGCGTGCTTCCCAGTTGTTTTGACAGTTTTCTTTCTTTCATGCTGCAGCTTTGAATCATGGGAAGAGATGCTGATGAAGCATGCAGGGTGTCTAACACTCCACCAGATGTCCCCATAGTGCTAGTAGCCGCCCCTCAGTATGAGGAGGAAGACTGCGGATTGAAAGAAAAGATCATTTCTCCTGAGCACATATCACAGACTCTCTGTAAAGATGACACAGAATCTGTCACCGAGCATCATCCTCCCTCTCGTCTGTTTGCAGACACAGTTGTGATAGCTTCACACCACAGCTGCTGCAGCTCCTCTTCGTAGGTGAAAATGTAAACTCATTGTTAAACCAAACACAAACAAAGACTTCACATCCGCAATCTCTTGTTCGGCAGAAGCTGCAGCTCGGTTTGCAAGAGAAGCAACTTTCTACCGACAGTCAGAGCTCGTCTCTGTGGGCTCCGAGCTAATTTGCAGGGATTTTACGATCTGGTGTTTGTTCCTGACAAGACGTTTGACCACTTGAACCTCCTGCTAAGAAAACGGAGCCAATCGCTTCGGCATAAATTGTCAGCGGCAGCGGCCATCGTGATTCCAGGGTTTGTGTGGGGAAGAGACAGATCTTCATTCATTTCCTCCCTCAGCTAAAATCCAAAGCTCCTGCAGAACTTCTGTCTCTGGATAAACTCGGTTGCAACCCCCCCCCCTCTCATGGTGCATGGTGTGTGCAGTTGGGTTAGAGGCATGGACGGCTCCCTCTTCTGGGAGCAGATGGTTGAGGCTGTCAGAAAGTGAAGAATCCAATTAAGCACGATAAAAAATGGATTTGTCTCTGGTGAGAAAAGGGGACAGATTCAAAACGGCCATGAGATCTGCAGAGACTTCGCACACCACTGACTTTCCTCCTGAGGACGAAGGAGTTAAACCGAGTTTCTGAGAAATAAAAATCCATGGCACCAATGAAGTGGAAATGCACGGCAGCGAAAGGACGCCTCGGCCTTGCTGTTGTCTTGAGCTTTCATTCTGAGCCATAGCTGCAGAGGATATTGAGCCTCCTCCGTTCTACCACCTGCTCCTCGAGCTGTGGATTCAGCATCTATCAGTGCTCGAGTTAAGTGAGGTCACGTTTAACCATAGAAACACTTGATTTTGTTTAAGAATACATCGTTTTTACTGTGTGAGTGTGTTTGTGGAGGAGAACAGGAAATGCTGTTGTAAACAAGCTTTTCATAGTTAAAGCTCCATTTGTGACCGTTTACGTCTCAGGGACCTTGGTGCTGTAAATATTCAGGCGGCACCGGAATGAAAGTGGGAGAGTGGAGGGAAACGATGGAGGCATGAGCGAGCAGACTGTGATGAGGTTTGACATTTAGTGTGAACTTCTCTGTGGCAGCGACAGAAGGAAGGAGAGCTTCATTACGATCGTTTCCAAAGCAACAACAAACCACAGCCAGGAACGACAATCTGGAAGCTGAAATGCCATCACACCTTTATCTTCTTTAATGATCTTAAAGTTTCTGTTCGCACTCAAACCTTTTTCAAGGAGGGTCAGAGGTCAGGGTCAACGAGGACCCTGTGGCTGTCAGGGCTTCAGGGAGCTTATACTTTCAGGAGGCATAAATATGGTATATGACTTAGGCACACTAAGGTTGATCCTTTGAGCCTTTAGGCCACACGCCGCTGCGGCCGCCGACAGGTAACCCACTACGTTTTGTTTTTGTGTGTGTTCGCAGCGAGAAAAGCTGATCCACGAGCTAGAGGAAGAGCGACGCCTGCGACTGGAGAGCGAGAAGCGTCTCCGGGAAGTGACGGAGGAGTCCGAGCTGGGACGGGCGCAGATGGTTTCACTGCAGCAACAATTCTCCAGGTAAATATCGTCACAGCCGTACACGGAACATGTTTAGTGAGAAGTTATGAGCGTGTTCTCTAAATCTAAGCTTTAAAAATCCGCATCTCGTCCCCGCTCTTCCTGTTTTCTTCATTTCTCTGGTCTCGTCGTTTTATCTCGGCGATATTTCTCCCGGTGGTTTGACCTTGTCGTCAGCAGAAGATGGGCTGATACA